>NW_011888796.1:10546045-10550183 GCF_000151845.1 Pteropus vampyrus | reverse complement strand
CTCACAGGTAAAACCAACTATTTAAACAAATACAGAAAATTAGACACTTAAAAAGCTACTACAAGGGTCAAAAGAAAAACATATCAAACTTAACTCAAACTACAATAAGTAGTAAGGAGGTTCACAACACAAAAGATCTAAAATATGACATTAATAACATAAAGCATGCAGGAGGGAGTAAAAATGTAGTTCTTATAGAATATATTCTAACTTAAATGACTGTTAGCTTAAAATAGACTAGAGATATATAACGAAATACATAAACCTCATGGTAGCCACAAGCCAAAAACCTACAAAATATAGACAAATAACAACACAAAAAGGAACTCAAACAAAACACTAAAGAAAAACAGCAAACCACAATGAAATAGATCAAAAGAAGAAGGAACAGAGAACTATTAAAAAAGCAAAAGCAATTAACAAAGTGACAATAAGTACATATTTATCAATAAATCCTTTATATGTAAATGGACTAAATGTTCCAATAAAAAGATATAGGTGGTTGAGTGGATTAAAAATCATGAACCATCTACATGCTACTTACAAGAGACTCACTTCATATAGAAAGACATATACAGTCTGAAAGTGAAGGAGTAAAGTATTTCATGCAAACAGAAACTAAAAGAAAGCTGGAGTAGAAATAGTTATATCAGATCAAATCATGGACTTTAAAACAAAAGATGTAAAAAAAGACAAAAAACATTACATAATTATACAGGGTCAATCCAAAAAGAGGCTATAACAATTGTAAATATCTATGCACCCAACATAGGAGCACCTAAATATGTAAAGCAATTATTAATGGACATAAAGGAAGAAATACAATAATAGTAGAGGATTTTAATTTCCCACTCATGTCAATGGATAGATCATCCAGACAGAAAATTAATAAAGAAGTAATGGCCTTAAATGTCACATTAGACCAACTAGATTGACTTAATTGACAATTTATAGAATATTTCATCCAAAAACTGCAGAATACACATTTTTTTCAAGTACATATGGAACATTCTCCAGGATAGATCACATATTAGGCCACAAAACAAGCCTCAATAAATTCAAGGAGATTGAAATCATATCAAACACCTTTTCTGACCAAAACGGCATGAAACTAAAAATCAACTACAGGAAGAAAATTGGAAAAAACACAAATACATGGAAACAAAACAATATGCTACTAAACAACCAATGGATCAAAGAGGAAATCAAACAAGAAGTCAAAAACTATCTTGGAACAAATGAAAATAAAAACACATCTATTCATAATTTATGGGATGCAGCAAAAGCAGTTCTAAGAGGGAAGTTTATAGCAATACAGGCCTACCTCAAGAAACAAGAAGAATCCCAAATAAACAATTTAACACTACACCTAAAGGAACTAGAAAAAGAAGTACACATAGAACCCAAAGTAAGCAGAAGGGAGGAAATAGTTAAGATTAGAGTGGAAATAAATGAAATAAAACAATAATAATAAAAACAGTAGGAAAAAAACAGTAAAACTAAGAGCTGTTTCTTTGAAAAGATGTATAAAATCAACAAACCTTTAGTTAAATTCATCAAGAAAAAAAGAGGAACCAAGTAAACAAAATCATAAATGAAAGAGAAGTTAAAACTGATACCATGAAATACAATTGAATGATCTAAAAGAAATGGCTAAATTTTTAGAAGTACATAACCTTCTAAGATAGAACCAGGGAGAAATATAAAGTCCAAACAGACCAATTACTAGCAATGACGTTGAAGCAGTAATAATAATAGAGCTGTCATATGATCCAGGAATTTCATTTCAGGGTACTTATCCAAAGAAAGCAAAAAACTAATTCTAAAAGATATATGCACCCCTATGTTCATTACAGCATTGTTAGTAATAGACGAGATATGAAAGCAACTTAGATGTCCACTAATAGATGAATGGATAAAGAAGATACGGTACATATATACAATGGAATATTATTCATTAATAAAAAAGAATGAAATCTTGCCATTTACGAAACATGGATGGACCTAGAGGGTATTATGCTAAGTGAAATCAGAGAGAGACAAATAGTGTATGATTTCACTCATATGTGAACTCTATAAAAACAAAACAAATGAATAAACAAAACAAAACAGACCCGGATATAGAAAACAAGCTGATGATTGTCAAAGGTGAGGGCTATGGGAGGACTTGAATAAGAGAGCAGAGAAAAAAAGAGATGAGTACTCTTGGTAACAGAGTTACACTTTATAGTTTCAATAATTCAATTTCTTAGTTGTTACAACTAAAGAGGTACTTCAGATGCTGGGAGTGCTAATCCTTTTTATCAAGTTAGTTGCTGGTTTCAGTAACCATTGGAGGGTAGCAGGCAGCAATCAACTTTAATTATATCTAGGTTACTTATATGTGTTAATTGTAGTCAATGATATTATATTGTACTCTACTTCAAAACTTAGCGGGTAGGTCTTAATTCCTGATAGGGCTTACCATGTATAGCAGTTCTAGTAAATCTTTTTGTTTTGATGTGAATAAATAGATCACTGCCCTTTCAAAAAGTCAGAGTTCGATTATCCAGAAAAGCTGAAATAGCTAACACATTTGTTTCTTTGTTTCACACAATGGAACACAAAATTAAGTGATCCTTGACTATAAGAAGTAGTATATTTAGGGTAAACATGTCCCTAAACTCCACTTATTGTCTTATGTACAAATGTTACTAAATATTACTAAATATTACTATTTATTACTATTTCTAAAATGACACTGGTTTTACTAAAGTTAGGAAAATGATAGAAATTTTTATTCTAACCTAAAACCTTCTTTGGTGCTAACTAGAAGAAATTAGGTGTTCATTTGTCAGTTAATCAAGAGTCCTTAAACTCCATTATAGAAATGATACATACATTTCCCCCACTGTATTAAGGACTAATGGCTTCTCTCTTCAATAAAGTGGATCCTCTGGGACATGCTCAGGAGACAGCCAGTGGTTTAGAGATAAACTGCTTTGAGAGCACTGGAACCACTGAGGGGCTGAGCAACCCTACAGAGAAAAGAAAAAGGAGGATGCTTCTAGAGTTAAAATGAGACAGAATGCATCTTTGGAGAACATCGTGGGTGAGCACTGGCAGAATTCTCATCATCTTAGGCTACCAGAAACTGTTCAGTTTTCATTTGTACTTTGGAGGTGCTCTAGAAAGCTTAGATGACAATAACGAGAACGCAAATACATAGCATGCTTTTAGCCAGCCCATATAAAGGAAATTCTCTGTTGATGTAGAAACTGCCCTGCTGTTCATTCCTTAAAGATTGCCCCGGTTGCCCTTTGTCAGGATGTAGGGGGAGGTGTTAGCAGTGAGTCCTAATTTTATGTTTCTTTTAACCACACTCTAAAAGCACCGGCATCATTTTGAACTCTCAAAACTTTTGAGGAGACCCTGGAGTGTTTTGTATATGTTCTGGGCAGTGCCTGGAATTCTGCGAGAATTGATAATAAGTAATATCATTCACACATCTCATTTGCCAGTAGACCGGAAAGATCGCTGCCATCCGTTTTAGCAAAGAGCAAACTAATAAGCAGAGATTCTTGCCAACCTCTGCTTTCCACTGCAGCCTCAAGTTATTTACCCCGACTTAATGAATGCCCACCAGCTGGCAGACACACAGCTTCATAATATTTGCACACAATTTATTTGGGTTTTTAAATTTTCTCTCCATTTGAAGCTAGGGTTGCCTGAAGGTGAATTCAGAGAGAAAGTCTCGAGACGGAGGAACGAAAGATTTCGTTTTCCAGTGATTTCTGGGGAGGAATCTGGGACGAGCAGGGTGAAATCGAGTACCATTTACTTAAGGTTACAAAAAAAAAAAAAAAAAATCCAGAGCGGAGGGCTCGGCGGTGCTTCGGCGGCAGGGCCAAGCAAGACGAAACCAGCTTTGGGGGAAGGCGAAAGTGAGAGCAGGGCTAATGAATGAAGGGAATTCCGCTGAGCCTCCCCTCTCCACCTAGCCGCGCAACGCTGTCTCGGGAGGAAAGCCCCGGAGTCCCTAGGCAGCCGCGCGCGGGGGCTCAGCGGAGCGCGGGCGGCGGGCGCCTGTACCTTTAAGGGGCTGGTCTCCAGGCTCCGCCGGCCCAGACGCCGGGACGTGCCGGGGCCGCCCCGCCCC
>NW_011888796.1:10539070-10545590 GCF_000151845.1 Pteropus vampyrus | reverse complement strand
GGGCCCGACCCCAGCTCTTTCGCGGTGCCCCCGAGCGCGGCCGACTGCTCCCCTGGGGACGTCTCCCGAGGGCGAGGTCGGCCGGAGAGGGCCCTGGGGTGACCGAGGCGCCTATTTTTAGCCGGGCCCGAGGGCCCCCGGGAGGGAAGGCGGATTACCGCCTCCTCGACCGGTGGACGGAGGGAGCGAGTCTCCGGCGGCGTCCCTGGGCGGGAGCTGGGCCACGCTTACGCCATGCTAGAATTCAGTCCTCGGCGCTCTCTCCGGATACTTGGGGAACCGGCGCTGGCCCTCTTCCCAGTGCCTCCTCCCACCGCCCTGTGCCTGTTCCGGGGGTCACGGTGGGGGCGGTTGGGGATGAGAAGGCTGCGTGAGGGGAGAGTTTGGAAAAAATCTGTGGACCGCCCTCGAGACGGGGTAAGTTATCCCTTCCTCTCCCTGAGGGGTGTGTCTTCCTTACTGATTTCCCCTCCCCCCTTCAGTTTCCAACAATGAGATTTTTGGCATTGGGGACCTCGGCAGAAAACCAAATTGGCAGCCTAGATGTCTT
Organism: Pteropus vampyrus; assembly: GCF_000151845.1. Classification (NCBI taxonomy): domain Eukaryota; kingdom Metazoa; phylum Chordata; class Mammalia; order Chiroptera; family Pteropodidae; genus Pteropus; species Pteropus vampyrus. Next base: position 10,545,040 of record NW_011888796.1, on the reverse strand, counting down.
TCGGTAAACAGCCCCGCACGTTGGTCATAAAGGAGCATGTGTGCACCTGAGACCGGTATCCTAAATCTCGTTTGGCCGCACCGGTATCCTAAATCTCGTTAAGTTGAAGAGTGGGCTGTTTAATCTTAGCCTTTTTTTTTTTTTTCTTGAAGTAAGGAGGAGTCTAAATTTGTAGTTGGGCCTATACCAGAAAATGATCCTTAACAGGTATCTGAATAAACATTGCTCGAAAAACTACAGTTGAAGTTAACTGTTCAGAGTTGTGGGTGTTTTCTTTTAAGATGCTTTGAAAGATGTAGACACCCATAGCCTGCTACAGATAAACACCATGGGGTGAACTAAATACTCTGAGTTGTGTAGGAATTGACTTAAAGTTTGAATTCTTGCTAAATTAGGTTGCACTTATTCTCCTTACCTCACCTAGCGGGCGCATGGCAACACTGTCTCCATGTGTTGGCTAAAACAGTTGCTGATGAGACTGGAATGATGCCCCCAAGAATAACACTGGAGCATTCTTGAGTTGATCCGTATTTTGCTTTGACATGCCTCGCTATAGATTTTCATATTTAATGTGTTCTCTGACAAACGAGGCTTCCCCTACCCCAGTTAGTTCAAGGATCTAGCAAGATATAGCTGGGCTTATTGTTTGTAGCTTCTAAGAACAATTTATTTCCCCTCTCTGCTGTAATGTTGAATTAGAAATGTCTCTTCTAATTTTGTAGCATCAGCAGTTATAACAGTACTCCATCAGGTGTGCTTAGAGAATAAGATGTTCTATTTACTTTACTTTTCTGAGACTTATACTGAAACTTAGTATAACAAAGATTAATGAAAAATTTTCTTAAATGTGTTAAGCACTTTAAAATTATAAAGGATATTAAATATTATAAAACCCTTTCTCAGTGGCTCAGGGTCAACATTATAAAGCCATTAATACATGATTTTATTTCCAATTTAATTTTTTTCTGTATCCTCCCTTAGTATCAGTAGTCTTTTCTGCTTGATGTATTTTCTTGGGTCTGAACCTAAGCCTCCCAGTTTATAGACTTCAGTCTGCTTTTAGTAGGAAGAACATTTCAATAATTCGGTGGTAAATAACAGTCTCTAGCTTTTTTAAAGGACTTAAGAAGTGAAGGCTTTTTTTGAGGCTTAACTTCTAAAAGACCCTGTTGGGATTGTTACTGTTGGGAAGTTCTTAACTTGAATTTTACTTAAAATATATTTAATATGTATTTTTAATTGCATGCTTATTATATATTTTTTGCAGCAAAGGAAATTTTAATCTAAAAGATCTCACAATACTTAAAAAATTTAAATATTAATAAAAATTAAATATAATGGCTCCAGGAAGGTTTTAGGTTTCCTAGGGATCTGACTTAATATGTAATAAGGAAATGTCGAGAGACCATACTTTACAAAAACATTGAAATATTTGAGGATAACATTTTTAAAACTCATTCTGTGTACCGTTTTTAGTTACTTTGAAGGAAAATGCAGAGTATACTTAGAAGCTAGAAGCAATAACTTTTTTTTAGAAATGGCATTGGTGATTACTTTTATGCATAAATAGTTTTATTTCATCCTCTTTCAGTTTTGTGAACATGACTTTGGGTGTTCTGCTCAAAAATGTAGTTTATGTGCAAATCACAGTGAAAATGTTGGTTTGGATAAGAGCGTAAGCTATGCTATAAACAAAATTAAACAGAAAGGGAAAAAAGCTATAAGTGCCATGAGCTAAGGAGTTTAATTAACTTAACCTTCTGTATTTGAGCTCTAGAAAAAGTAATGACAATTTATAACTGTTTGCATGCCGGGCTGTTGAATTGGTGTTTAAATGTTTTTTCGGTCTTTGAGAGATATGGTAGTGTAAACCATTTAAGCTTTTTTTCTTTTTTAATGTGATAGCTTATTAATTGGTTTTATGTTAAAAAGATAAAATAGGCAAAATATGCTTTTACTGCTAAATATATTTTTAGTAGAGACTCCCGTAGGAATTATAGTATTCCTAGGAAATGTGTAAGAAATGTTCAACTCCTTTTTTAAAAAAGTATAATTTAGTACTTTATGTATCATCTTTACTACAGGCTGATTAAGAATTTTTTATCTTAAATCTAGGTTCAGCAAAGTGATTTGTATACTAAGTGGAACTTAATATTTTACACTCCCCTCCTTCCAGGACATTGCTTTTTGGGTTTCTGTCTTTACTAAATTGCTTTACTCATTTTGTCTTTGAGTTGTCTTCTCTTGAAGTTGAAGTGCTTAGTCCTTGGTTCAGTTTTCTTTTTATACTTCTCTGGTGATCTCATCCCGTGTCATGGCTTTAAATACCTATATATACTGATGGCTCTCGTATTTATGTCTTCGGTCCTGTACAGACTTCCCTCCTGTACTCCAGACAACCAGTTCCACATTTCCCACTTGGATGTTAGATAGTCAACTCAAACTAAACTTCCATGTTCCTCTTTAAACCTGCCTCAGGTGCAGTCTCATTTGATGACATCTCATTTGATGTCAGCTCCATCTAACATTCAGGCAGTAAAATATGTTGTAGTATCTTTCACACTTGGCATTCTTGGCTGTCTTATCTTGAAAATATATCAGAATCAAATCACTTCGTGCCATCTCTACTGCTCACTAGGCTGGTCTGAGCCATTCTTACCTCTTGCCTAAATTTCTGCAGTTAGCCTTCTAACTGGTTTCCCTGTTTCTATCCTAGCTCTACAGTCTTTTTCAGCATGACAACCAGATCATATCACTGTCTCTTCAAAACCCTGCTGCGACTTCCCATATGCAGAGTAAAAGCCCAAGTCCTTATGGGCCTAGAGGGCCTTCCAGAAGCCAGGTATTCCTACTCTCCCCATCCCTCCATTACCTCTCAATTTAATTACCACTCTGTTCCCCTGCTTATTTCTCTCTATCCACACTAGCTTTCTTAGGGTCTTTAAACTGTTTGTTGCCCAGTCCTTTGATCACTTTTTCCCCAGGGTGTTTTCATGGCCGACTCCCGTCTCCTTCAAATATTTGCTCTTCAGATGTTTTCCAAAAGGTCTACCTTACTACTTTACTATTTTATTTAAATCTTCACTTCCTCACTTGTGATCCGTACCCTGATCTGTTTTCTCCATAGCACTTGTCATTTTCTGACAAATTATATAATTTCTTTGTTAATTGTTCATTGTTTCTTCTCTCTGCCCCCAAACACACACTGTACTGTAACCTCTATGAAGTCGAGTCTTTTTTTTTTTTTTTTTAATTGATAGATCCTAAGGATTTAGGGCAATGTTTGGCCCATAGCGTGTGCTCAATAAAGATTTATTAAATATTTATAATAAATGAATTAAATCCTTATCCTGTAGTTTCTTACTGTGATGGATACCTCATTCTTGGACACATGTAGTTTTCAGTTTGTTCCTTTCCTAGGAACAGTCAGGGAGGAGGAAAAAAGTGGCGGGGAGTTTTTGGGGACCCCTTGGTGGTAGGAGTGTTACAGTGTGGTGGAGACCTCACTAGCCCCATGTATTAGAACCATTGATTAGGTAATTCAAAAGTTAGTTAAAGCAAGAACTCAAAGTATCTGTATACATCTTAAGTGTTTTATTTTAGCTTAAAACATTTTTATTTGCCTTTTATTTGGATCAATATCTTGTCTTCGAGTAGGGGTTTCCTGATCTTTTTCTAGAAATCATAACCTAAAAGCATTATTGTTGATTTCTAGTATTGGTTTCTTTCAAGTGGAATAAAAATGTAGGCATTGGTAAACTTTCCAAGTTCAGAGTCATTCTAGATTTTTCCAGTCCTTCATCAAGGCCTTCCAAAGGATTTAACTTAGTTTTCATAGAAATAACAGCTTTTGTCTTTATATTCTCATATTTAATGGATTTATAGAAATAAACACGGACACAAGATAGTAGGCTGTTAGCCAGAAGCATTTCTTTAGTTCCCAAGAAGTTTTCAGTCTCTGTTCTGTGTATGTGCATTGTGAGTTACTGCCCTGTGATCTTGTAGGCATTGCTTAGTGGTTATTTCAGAAAGGGCCAACGCCATCACCCTAGCTAAAATGCATATTCTCTATTCTTTGTCCTAGCCTTATATTTCTTCATTGCATTCTGAGTTGCTACCTAACATTATTATATATGCCTAATATGTTTGATATCTGTTTCACCTATAAGAATGTAAGTTCTGTGAGGCAGGAACTTTGTCTTGTTCACCACCATGAACTGTGTTTCTGGCACTTAGGTAGTGTTGAATTTGATGAATCAGTGAATTACTTGATATTTGAAAGTGGGACTCATTGAGCCTTCTGCTTTACTTGTCATTTGTGCTATCCTCCTCCATTAGCATGTCTAGTTGATTTACATGGAATGCCATGTAAAGTGAGATTTTAAGAATAGAGTTTACAGGTTTACTCTTGAAAGTGAGATGGAAAACAATTTAATACACGAATTTCAGCAAAAATACTTCTGTGCTTAGTACTAATTAATCTTGTTGATCAGTAATGTAAGTGTTGTGAGTGAAGTATATACATAAATAATTTAGTGATCACATGTGTTTAGATACAGTTATCTTTGAAATAAATTTGAACAAGCCGGGCTGTACATTGAAAGCTCCTCAGTGTTCTGAATACTATGTTGCTGAACATTTAAGATGTTTCCTTCTATCTTTAATATCCACACACAGGTTGAATTCATTTATGTGCTTGTGAACTGTACTTGCTTAGTTTATTGGGAAGTCATGTTCATTTGAAATGTGCTTCATAATTATTTTACATAGTTTTCATAATCTAGTTGTCTGAGATTGGCTGAATGTCATTTCTGTGAAGTGAATTTCTCAAGCTTGTCCTATGTCGCACTCTTTTTTCTGGGTACAGTTTTAGGTACTGTGGTATATTAATCTTTGTGGTTGGTATACTGTTGCTGATGAATGGGAATAATTTCTTAAATGGCTTCCACTTTGACCTAAAAGTCAATTGTAATTTTAAGTTTAAATTGGATCCTTTGTAAAAGTGGCTTAGTTCTTTTGTTCCTTTTTTTTTTTTTTTCCGGGAGTGGAGATTCGAAAAATTGCGTTTAGTTTTAACATGAAGAAAGTATTTCTGAGCTTGAAATTTTTGGAGCACTTTTCAAGTAAAATACATTTAAGATTAGCCTTGAAATTTTATGTAAACTATAACCCATGCAGTTACCTTGTCTGATGGGAGAAGGGGTGAAAAGAAATGCTTTATGATATAAATTTAACTGTAAAATGAAAAAAGGCTGAATTCTTGTCTACTCTTCTAACGGCATTTACCTGGCATAAATAGATGAGTAATTATATTCTGTATACTTTGTTTTGTGTATAAGCTTCATTTAAGGAAAAAGTCCCAGCAACGTTTAAAATAATATAAACAGTGCTGCTACGAATACCTTGCATAGGTTTATTGGTGCACTTGCATACATACATGTTTCTAGGATGCAGCTATTTAAAACTTTTTTACCACTTACCAGTAAGAAATAAATTTTACATTTTGAGACTCAGTATAATATCAGATGTACACATATATAACACATTTTTTTGGAAAATCTGTATGATGCTAGTCTGTTTCACTAAAAATAAGAATGCTAATCAAAACTCATTAAGTTGATTTTTGCTAACCCACTAATGAATTCAAATTTGCAGTTTGAACAAATGGTTTTGGACCTTATATCTAGCTAGGAGTAGAATTGCTGAATTGTAGGAGAGGTACTTTTCAAGTTTACTAGGTATTGCCAAATTATTTTCCAATGCGTTGTACCAGTTTATGCCCCTCAATAGTGTATACATATGATGGCTCCACATTCTTGCCTATACTTGATATTGGCAAATACTAAAGTTAGCCTATTGGATATTAATTGATATAATGTAGGTTTCGCATTTCTGCTTACTGAGCGGAAACACCTTTTCAAGTGTTGGGTGGCCATTTTTGTTTTCTCTGGAATGGCTGTTTATTTTTCT
>NW_011888796.1:10529510-10539020 GCF_000151845.1 Pteropus vampyrus | reverse complement strand
CCGGGAGTGGAGATTCGAAAAATTGCGTTTAGTTTTAACATGAAGAAAGTATTTCTGAGCTTGAAATTTTTGGAGCACTTTTCAAGTAAAATACATTTAAGATTAGCCTTGAAATTTTATGTAAACTATAACCCATGCAGTTACCTTGTCTGATGGGAGAAGGGGTGAAAAGAAATGCTTTATGATATAAATTTAACTGTAAAATGAAAAAAGGCTGAATTCTTGTCTACTCTTCTAGCGGCATTTACCTGGCATAAATAGATGAGTAATTATATTCTGTATACTTTGTTTTGTGTATAAGCTTCATTTAAGGAAAAAGTCCCAGCAACGTTTAAAATAATATAAACAGTGCTGCTACGAATACCTTGCATAGGTTTATTGGTGCACTTGCATACATACATGTTTCTAGGATGCAGCTATTTAAAACTTTTTTACCACTTACCAGTAAGAAATAAATTTTACATTTTGAGACTCAGTATAATATCAGATGTACACATATATAACACATTTTTTTGGAAAATCTGTATGATGCTAGTCTGTTTCACTAAAAATAAGAATGCTAATCAAAACTCATTAAGTTGATTTTTGCTAACCCACTAATGAATTCAAATTTGCAGTTTGAACAAATGGTTTTGGACCTTATATCTAGCTAGGAGTAGAATTGCTGAATTGTAGGAGAGGTACTTTTCAAGTTTACTAGGTATTGCCAAATTATTTTCCAATGCGTTGTACCAGTTTATGCCCCTCAATAGTGTATACATATGATGGCTCCACATTCTTGCCTATACTTGATATTGGCAAATACTAAAGTTAGCCTATTGGATATTAATTGATATAATGTAGGTTTCGCATTTCTGCTTACTGAGCGGAAACACCTTTTCAAGTGTTGGGTGGCCATTTTTGTTTTCTCTGGAATGGCTGTTTATTTTTCTGTTGGTTTTTCTTTTTGATTGAGAGTAGTTCTTTGTATGTTCTAAATAATTTGCTGATTATCACAAATGTGTTCTCCCACTTTGTGGCTTGTCCTTTTACTTTCTTATGGTGTCTTTGTTAATAAAAGTTAAAAATTTTAATTTGGTTGAGTTTATCATTATTTTCCTTTTATGATTTGAACTTTGTGTCCTATTTAAGAAATCTTTCCTTACCTCAAGTTTGTAAAGATATTCTTGCATGTTGTCTTATAAAGTTTTATATGGCCTTTGAGAATTCTTTCCCTGTAATTGAGTTTTGCTTCTTCTTTTTTATGCTAAAATGTGTAAATTTAGTAGCTGCTTGAAATAACTCTGAGTTATTGGTTTTATGCACTGTCTATACCTTGCCTTTAGAGTCATAAGAAAATAATTAGATAGGAATGTAAAATATAGAGTTATTCAGAAAACTTTGAAGTCTCTCCTCTCTCCCAACCCCCATATGACATTTAAAGAGATTTGTAAATATTTCAAAATGATGCCAGTATTTAAATGGGTTTTCTTAAGTTATGGGCATTTGTTGTGAAGCAGTCTGGTTAATTATTTCCTTAAAGTAGTATCTTTTTGTTTGGTATTTTGCAGTTTCACCACAGTGCACTTGTGTGGATAAACTTCTGTGTATATAGCTAGAATTTGGTATACATTTAATTTGAGGAATCATCTTTCTTCAGTTTTGGAAGATTTTCAGCTCTTTAAATATTGCTTCTGTTATCTTCATTTTTGTTCTCTTTCCATAGACTTGTGTTGAAGTTTATCCTCTGTGTATCTTAATTACTGTTTCCTCCTTTTTCCTCTTTATTTTTCTATGCTTCATGCTAGGTGACTTCAGGACTATGTAGCCATTTACCAACATCTACTGTGTTCAATCTAGAGTTATTCTATCTATTGAGTCTATACGCCAGTATCTATAATTTTCATTTCTTAGATTTGGAATTGCTTTTTCATATATGCCTGTCTGTTTCAGTTATGTTTTATAACCTTTTTTGCTACTAATAGACTTTTCTTTTTTCTTTGACATCTTCAATTGTTCAAATTTTAAAACCTTTGTCAGACTGTTTAATAAAACTTACACCATCTGGTGTGAATTTATGTTTTTATTGATTCCGCACCCCCATCAGATTTCCTGTGTTTTGGATTATTGGTTTGTTGGTTCATTTTGAGGGTTTTTTTTTTTTTTTTTAAACCTTTTCTCAGTGATCATCTCCTCCCCGCTCCCTGGATTATTTATTTATTTTTTCGACTGTTTTTACCTGGCCCACTGAGGCTTGAATCACAAACTAGGTCTGTTCTGGAACAATTTAAAAAAGCAGAGTGGAGAAAGTGTTTATAGTAATATGTAATCATGTACTAAGAAAGAGGGAGATGAGAATGTATATTTATATTTTGCTGATATTCAAAGTAGAAGAGTATTGAATGTAATCTAAAAAATGATGATAACTTATGGAGGAGAGAAGCATAATGTAGAAGAACACAGGTACATTCTATGCTTTGACTTTTTCTACAGAAATCTGAAAATCCCTAAAAAATCAAAAATGAAATGAAATGAATCTTAAATGTATTCATTTGGTGAACACCAGAGTGAAACTATGCTGAGTGACTTTAAAACATGGTAATTTGACCGTCCATCTCCATTGGAAGAGTGTGGAGGAATGACGGCAAAAAAGGAAAATAAATTTTGAACTATTATAATTTTGGTGGTAATGTGGATGTTGTTGTTGTTCCATTCCTGTGTAATGTGTGTATTGTGATTTAAATAAAATGGGTGATTATGTTGCTATTGTTGAAAACTCAGATTTTTGGCATTGTTTAAAACAGATGTAGTTTTAAGGTCACTGAAATTAAGTAAAAACCCCATAGTGCTAAACTTGAGTATAGACATCTGTATGTACTCATGCAGTAATTTAGCTTATTTAAAATATATGCATTTTCTGTCCCTGTTGACTAAAAAAGCCTAGAAACAACGATCAGTCCAGTAGCAGAAGCACTGCTGGTGCCCACATTGTGGTCTTTAAATACCTTTTCATAATGAAACTAAAGTTGTGCCCAGAATGGGCATTTTTCAAGTCTAAAGCAGCAAATGTTTGAGATGAGCCTGCATATTATCTATTTCTATGTCTAACAATATTACAAGTTTAGTAGCTTAAAACAACACACATTATATCATTGTTTCTGTGAGTTAGGAGTCTGGGCACTGCTTAACTAGGTCCTCTGCTGCAGGGTTTCTCAGAGCTGCTACTATGGTTTTGACCAGGGCTGGGGTCTTAGCTCAGGCTAACCTGAGGAAAGATCTGCTTCTAAGTTCACGTGGCTATTAGCATTTAGTTCCTGTCAGCCCAGCTGAAAGTGTCAGTTTCTTGAGGGCTGTTCTTAACTCCTTGCCACATGACCTCCATAGGGAGCTTACAACATGGCAGTTTTGCTTCTTCAAATCTAGTAAATTGGAAAAGGAGTGTCCTAGTAACTTGGATTATGGTCTTATGTACACATAATCATTTGCGTCTTGTCACCTTTGTCATATTTTATTGATTAGAATCAAGTCACAGTTTTCACTCACACTTAATGGGAGGAGATTCCACAAGAGTAAGGATACCAGGAAGCAAGGACCATGGGGGCCACTCTAGAATCACAGCCTAGAACATCTTATCAGAAAGCAGTAGACTAAGCAAAAACTGTGAAGGTAGAGTATCAAAACAACCCAGGAGCCATTCTGAATAAAATCCCATTGGCTATAAAGGAGACAATTTGAATATCAATAAAGATAATAGCTAATGAATTGAAACAAATCAAACGTTTAATCTGTGAATTCATAATGATACTAAAACATTAAAAAAAATACCTTAACTAGTTATTGCTGGACCAATTCATTATTTCGACAACTGGCACATCAATTAAAATAAGCATGTATCCTACTTACATGATTTGTATCTCAGGATAACCAAATAGGTCATGAGAGAAGTTTCTTTTTTAGATGTATTCTACCTAATAAAAAATGTTAGACTTAGAATATTATCATTTGCATTTCCTAATGTTTAATGTTCAGGCAAAGGTCATCATCATCATCTGCTAATACCACAAAGAAATATCCAAACATTAGATACATCCTTTTGGAAGTATGTCACACAAATCTGTCTTAGTCTTGCACTCAAGTCATAATCCTATATCTGATTTAGCCTTTAAATTTAACTACCAGTTTATAGGAAATAGAAAAGACAGAAGAACTTATTAAACACTATGAGGATGTCATCAGCAGAGTTCATATTGGAAATCTGCATGACCAACTACTTGGTTTTTCCAACACAAAATTCTAGGAATTGCAAGAAACTGAATAATAAGAGATATAAGATAAATGAAAGGAGACAGTTACATCAATCACAGCATAACCGAAAAAAAATTTACAAAGCAGTTGGGGAAATGTGCATACTGGCTTGATATTTGATACTAAGGAATTACTGTTAGTTTTAAATTTGCTGTTAGCATGGATATTTTTTCCTTATTCCTTTCCAGGCTCAGAGCATCTATAAAGCTATACAGCTCTAGGTAACAGGTTTGCAGCTTGTTTATTTTTTGTACATTTTCCCTCTCTTGCTCTCCCTTCCTCCTTCCCACTTTCTCCTCCTATTCCCTGTCCCCTGCTTCCCACACCAACCTTGTGCAAATTCTATTTCCATCTTCACTCCTTGGTGTCAAAAGCAGCAAACCTGGTTCTTTTCTGTTGCTGTTACCTGTAGGAGCTGAACTTCTGACCTTTGCTTACTCTAGTGCCATTATCCAGCCATTGTATCTTCCCTACTCTTCCTTTCCTACATTCTATTTTAGGTATGGGTTACTGTTTTGAATTTTTATTATTTCTGACTCAGGGAGATGTTTATCTTAGTTTTGAATTTAGCCATATCTTTTTGGTACTCTTTCATGTTTCATCCATCATTTAATGTGTTTGGAAAAGAAGCATCCTCTTCGGAAGTCTTCATCCACTTCTACCTGTTATATTCTTATTTGTTTTATTGAAGCTCATCTCAGTGTATCTTGAGTACTTTAGTGATGTGTTTCCTTCCTTTGTTGAAATCTGCCTTTTTAATTTTGTTGGGTATTCAGTTTTAGAACAAATCTGATTTTAGTATCAGACTAATTTGTTATGATTACAGTCAATTAAATCTTTAAGCCTTGGAACATTCTTATTCCTGCTAGTTGATCTCATTCATCCTATGTTTCTTTAGTCTGTTTTGGAGTATAGATATCACTTGGAGTCCAGTTAAGGCTGAATAATTTTTTTTCTTTTTCTAGGTAGGACTGGTATCCCTTGCTCTCCGAACTCTTGTTGCTTGTTTTCTCAGACTTGGGAATCTAATATACCTATCCTTTGTTTAATGACTCAAATTCATTCTTGAAAACCATGTTGCTAAGTGAAAAGCCATTACACGAAAAGTATTTCCATTGATGGAAAATTGTACTGGATTCCATTTCAACCATTTCAACCAATGAAGAGTTTATGTAGGTATAGGCAACATTTTGAAAGTAAATAAATATACTTCGAAAATAAAATGTAATGTGATAAAATGAAGTCGTATTGTATTTGCCAAAGGAAGAAGAGAAAACTTAATGTTTGTGGGGTGTAAGTCTTTGTAAAGTCTATTCTTTTTATACCATTTTCTTCACCAGTTTTAACCTTTTTTTGAGCTCAGGATTATCTTGCATTCAGCCTGCACTTAAAAGTTAAATCTTAGAACAGATAAGCACCTTCAGGGGAATAAAGGCCAAATGCAAGTCTTTTAGGCAATGTGGAAATAGAACATAGGCAGAAAAGACTATACAGAGTTGTAGGAGATGGTAGCTCTGCATCCCTCTTGCTTGGCATGTATACACAAAGCAAAATGTTCTAGGTTTATCAAAACGTGTGCAGTGCATTATTACATGTCATGTATTCCACTATGTTGAATAAATCGTTGAGTGTGTCTTTGGCTGAAATCATGTTGAAATTTAATTCTTTGTAGACTTTAGGTGAACAATCACTAATACTAAAAAGGCCATTGTTTGAAAAGTTGTACTTTTCAAGAGCCATTTTGATGAAAACCAGTTAACTGAATAATTTCATTAGGTAAGGTATGTCTATAGACTGAAATAACATGGTATCCCTCCTTATCCGAGCTAGATATTGGAATTCCAGCTATTCCAGCGGGGAACGGAAAGAGCTTGGTAGCAAAGGAAAAAATAAAAATCTTGTTTTATGAAACATTATTTAATTTGTCTTTTGTTCTCTTTTGAGATATCTTTGTGTTCAACACATTATGAACTGGCAAGCTTGTCTTATTCTTAACCAAGTAATTGATTAAAATGTTAGTAATGTCAAGCAAAAACAGAGTCTTTTGATATGTGACTAAGATATTTTCTAAACCATTAATTGGCAACTTTGGGATATGATCATTTAACCTTTTAAATATTTCCCGATTTCTACTATTATTCATTCATGTTTAGTACTTATCTATCTTGTCTCCAAGGATAGCCTGTCTACTTTATCAGGTGTTCTGCCCAAATCAGACATTCTATAGTGTTTATTGGGTTTTCTTGACTTAATAAACCTTTTATTTACTTATTTAATTTTTAAAAGAGGCATTGCAATAACTTTACAGTGAACGACTTTTGATACTCTTAAATTTTTTAGTTACATTGTCTGGATTTATCCACAATGAATTCATCAATTTTAGTTTGACTACTTTACTACTATTTTTAGTACATGGCGGCTTTTATTTAATTTTAAACTCTTCAAGCATCTCCCAATAGTTGTAAAAGTCTTTCATGGATCTTGAAATGTAGGATCATTGCAACTGTATACTATCTGTTTAAGGCAGTATCTATCTTTGCATAGCTTTTGAGGTTGTTACGTAAACATGGTTTCTAAGCACTGTCTCCAGAGAAGGATGGTCATCGGAAAGGAACCTCTACTCTTGGCTATATTTTGTTATTTTCCCAGCTTTATTGCATTATAATTAACAAGTAACATTGTTTTAGTTCAAGGTATACAATGTGATGATTTGTTGTACGTATGTATTGCAGAATGATTACCAAAATAAGGTTAGTTGCATTCATCACCTCACGTAGTTACTTTTTGTGTGTGTGTGTGTGTGTGTGGTGAGAACTTTTAAGATTACTGTTAGCAAATTTCAAGTACATAATACAGTATTGTTAACTATAGTCACCATGCTTTACATTAGATCTTCAAAACGTATTCAACTTATAATTATAAACTTGTACCCTTTGACCACCTCCACCAATACTCCCACTCCCTATTTCCTCCTGCAACCGCCAGTCTACTCTCTGTATCTATGAGTTTGCATTTTTTTAGATCCTGCCTATAAGTGAGATCATGTGGTGTTTGTCTTTGATTTATTTCGCTTAGCATAATACCCTCAGGATCCATCCATGTTGTTGCAAATGGCAGGATTTCCTTTTTATGGTGAAATAATATTTCATTGTGTATGTTTTTGTGTATATATATATATATATCTGTATATATAGCTGTCACATTTTCTTTATCAGTTCATCCATCAGAAGACTATTTGTTTCCATGTCTTGTCTATAGTAAGTAATGCTGCAGTGAACATGGGAGTGTAGAAATCTTCTTCGAGATCGTGATTTCATTTCCATTGGATATATGTACTCAAAAGTGGGATTGCTGGAATATGTGGTAGTTCTATTTTTATTTTTTTGAGGACCCTCTGTACTTAACCGTTTTTCACAGTGGCTGTACCAGTTTACATTCCCATCAACAGTGCTCAGGTGTTCTTTTTTCTCCAAATTCTAGCCAGCACTTGTTATATCTTGCCTTTTTAATAATAGCCATTCTAATAAGCGTAAAGTGGTTTGGATTTGCATTTTCCTTATCAACGATGTTGACCACCTTTTCATATACCTGGTGGCCATTTGTATATCTTTGGAAAAATGTCCATTCAGGTCCTGTGCCCATTTTTAAATCAAATTGTTTTTTTGTTTTTTTTGTTTTTGCTATTGAATTATATGTATTTTGAATTCTAACCCCTTGTTTGATACATGGTTTGCAAATATTTTTTTCCCATTTTGTAGGTTGCCTTTTCATTTTGATCTTTTTTTTTTTTCTTGCTGCGAAGAAACTTTTTAGCTTGATGTAGTCCTACTTTTTGATTTTTACTTTTGTTTCTTGTGCTTTTGGTATCATATCCAAAAATCTTTGCCAGGACCAATGTCAGGGAGCTTTTTTCCTGTTCTCTGCCCCCCAAGGAATTTTATGGTTTTCGATCTTAGATTTAAGTCTTTAATCCATTTTGAGTTAATTTTTGTGTGTATTGTAAAATAGGGTCCAGTTTCATTCTTTTGCATGTGGCCATTCAGTTTTCTCAACATCATTTATTGAAGAGTCTGTCTTTTCTCCATAGAGTATTCTTTCTCCCTTGTCAAATATTAGTTGATGGTATATGCGTGGGTTTATTTCTGGTGTCTCAATTCTGTTCCATTGGTCTGTGCATCTGTTTTTATGACACTGTATTGTTTTGATTACTATAGCTTTGTAGTATAGTTTGAAGTCAGGAAGTATGATGCCTGCAGCTTTGTTCTTTTTTTTTTTTTCCCCTCAAGATTGCTTTGGCTAGCCGTTCGGGGTCTTTTGTAGTCCCATACAAATTTTAGGATTTTTTTCTGTTTTTTGTAAAAAACGCCATTGGGATTTTGACAGAGATTGTATTGATTCTATAGCTGTATGGCTTTGGATAGTATGGACATTTTACCAATACATGTGATATCTTTCCATTTGTGTCTTCTTCAATTTGTTTCATCAATGTCTTTAATTTAAAGTGTACAGATCTTTTACTTCCTTGGCTACGTTATTGCTAATAATTATTTTATTGTTTCTGGTGCTGTTAAGAATGGAATTGTTTTCTTGTGGCTGTATTTTAGATTTCTGATGATTAATCACTTTTGAACCTTCTAAGTCATTTCTGTTGTCTGGAAGAAGGACTTTGGGATCACAGATTTTGAAGGTTCACTGAATAGTTTCAATTATATCAACGAGGTAATTTATAAACTAACTTTAAGAATGTGGGAATTCAGTTGGTTAAATCCCAGAGACTTGAATTTTTCTTGGAGATTGTTCTTAGTAAGATAATGTCTTTCACTGTTTTTTTTTTTGTTTGTTTGTTTGTTTAGGTTGCTTATTGGGAATGATGTCAAAAAAATGTAGTCAACAGTCAAAAAAAAAATAAAAAGAAACCCAAACTTTTAATTTTTCTGTTGTAGGTTTAAACATTTGTTAACTTACAAAAGTTGCACTTATTTTCAATTCATGATAATTTTATCTGGACTTTTTGATTTTTATTTTTCTCATATATTTCTTTTGTAGCTTCAGGAACATTCTAGTAAAATTCATATTGTGATCAAATGCCTTTGATTTGAGTATTGGTGAACACACAGATAGGATTGATGTGTACCGTATTTATGAAGGTTTATTTTGAAAGAAAATTCAAAGGGCTTACTGTATAAAGTTATTTATATTTTGAAGTTATGAAGTAAACCTTTTTTT
>NW_011888796.1:10516982-10529460 GCF_000151845.1 Pteropus vampyrus | reverse complement strand
TTTTTTTTTGTTTGTTTGTTTGTTTAGGTTGCTTATTGGGAATGATGTCAAAAAAATGTAGTCAACAGTCAAAAAAAAAATAAAAAGAAACCCAAACTTTTAATTTTTCTGTTGTAGGTTTAAACATTTGTTAACTTACAAAAGTTGCACTTATTTTCAATTCATGATAATTTTATCTGGACTTTTTGATTTTTATTTTTCTCATATATTTCTTTTGTAGCTTCAGGAACATTCTAGTAAAATTCATATTGTGATCAAATGCCTTTGATTTGAGTATTGGTGAACACACAGATAGGATTGATGTGTACCGTATTTATGAAGGTTTATTTTGAAAGAAAATTCAAAGGGCTTACTGTATAAAGTTATTTATATTTTGAAGTTATGAAGTAAACCTTTTTTTTCTTCCCAGGTTTTTATACTTAGTTGCCTTTTAGTCAATTAAAATTTGACAGTGCTATTCATTGAGCACTGCATTTGGGCTCACAGGTAGTAGGGAGGAGAGAATATAACAGATCAGCAAGATAGTCACTCATTTGGTATGTTAAACTTTCAGTTGTATAAAGTAAGCTTTGTATAATAAGTAAAAATATTTAGTGAATATCTTTTTAAACTATAGTTCTCAAAGTTAATTTTAGAGAAAGGTAACCACGTAAGATTGTGAATATAAAAGCAAATGCTGCTTGATTTCAATAAATGGGAATGTAAAAATTTCTTAATTTATAAAGATTCTTTAACTTTGCTGTGGTTTAATAATTTATTAACATAACTAATGTTCCAGAAAAATATGAAAATGAAAATATATAAGTAGTTTCTTTACCCTTTTTAGATCTTTCATTTGTACATATTTACAGTTTGAATATGTAAGATTTTGCCATTTATTCACAATTTTGTGTTTTGTTTAGAGTCTGTATCTCTTTGGTTTCTCTTAAATAGCAGAGGTAAGAATTTGATTGTAATGGCATTAAATGACATTAAAGTAAAAATTGAAATGTAGACAGTAGAATAGATTGTATGGTCTTAGAGAAGATGACCAGGCTTTTATTATTATTGTAGTGGTGCACTTGATTGTAAAATACTGTGAAATTTTATCCTAATTTCTTATGGCTTTGTACTTAAAAGCTCTGATCACTGTAAATGAGGGGCCAGAAAGAGAAAATTATTTGCTTGCACTTTTTCCTGTGGCTTCCTGAAAAGTTTATTAGGAAAAAGGTCAGCTGTAATTGCTAATTAAAGAGTTTCGTAATATTGTCAATCATATTCTAGTAGGAAGAAGTTTTGCTTATTTACAAAAACTATGTTCTGGATTATTAAATTTCAAATAAAGTCTTTAAAATCTTTTTTTGCTAACATTGATTAGCTTTGTTACACATAGCCGACAGACTTTATTGCTTCTGAAAACTGAATATTCCAGTGTTTAGCTGGATTTGGAATTAATGGCCATTGTTTCTATGGAGATTTTATTCCATTGTCCTTTGGCTTCTATTGCTGAGTAATATGTAAGTCTAATTTTATTTATAGGGGATTTTGTCTATATTGCTTTTAAGAACTGCTTTGCATCTTTTGAGTTATATAGTTTTACTATTCTTATTGTTTAGATGTTTTTTCTTATTCTGTCCAGATTTTGTTGCCCTTCTGAGATTGGAAGATCCCTGTCTCGCAGCAGTTTTTGAAAATTCTTAACCATTTTCTCATCAAATACTACTTTGTTGCTTTTCTCTCCTTGAATTTCTGTTCTCTCCTTCATGTCTATTAGTTTTTCTTACATGTTTTCCCTAAGGTATTCTTTTGTGCTGCGTTGTCAGTTTTTATCAGATTTATCTTTCTGTTTGATAATTCTTCAATTGTGTAAAATAATCAGTTCATTTAGTTTTGAATGTCTGTGAGTCTCTATATGCATATGTGTGTGGATGATCACACAAATTTAGTTTCACTAAATTTATAGTTTAATTCTTTTAGTCTCTGGTCTTTTATCTGAGTATTTTAATTTTCTGTTTGTGTGATTTATTTTAATGCCTCTAGCAGCTGAGAAAATTATTTTTTATGGTCTCTCAAATTATTCCATTTGGAATTCTTGGGGATATAATTCCTGTTTGTATCTACCTTCTTTTGCTCATTTTTTATTTTAAGTTCATCAGCAGGAGTATATCTGCAAGTACTGTACTGTGCAGGGTAGACTGGGTAGAAAGAATTTTTTGCAGAGGCTTTCATGGCCTTAATGCCATTTTTTTGTTAATATTTTTGATAGAAGGGTTTAGGGGTTTTCTGGACTGGCAGAAACTATAGATGTACATCTCAGAACCATGGTTATAAAATTTTAATGAAAACTTTTGGTCTACTTTTTGGGTAGTAGGAAAAGCAAACAAGCTTTTCCTTTTTCTTATGTCATCATGGGGATTTCTTTTCTCTTAGTTTACCCTTAGCTGACTATGGAACACTTGAAAAGTCTCAGTTTTATGTACCTGTCTCATTCCCTCTTCCCCAGCTTGCAGTCCAGTTTTCTGCCTTATCCTTAAATGGCCATTAACACTTTCAATTCCTATATAATCTCCCCGCCCGCCCAAGATTTCCCTTAATTTCCAGAAAAGTTGCCTGTTTTAGTGCAAAAACAGTTTCTGTTATATTTAATTGGAAGAGTTTTTGCTCATGTTTTTAGAAATGGATTCCTTAAATTAGTTTTTAAGTCATTTTTTTAATTTATAATTTTAAAATATAATAGATTAATTTTAAATTATAAAAGTAAGATGTGTGCGTGGTGGGATAAATAAACGTTCTGAAGGATATAAGGTGAAAAGTTAGGAAAAGTACCCAAAAGTCACCATAGAGTTAATGGTTTCTGGTATGTTTTTCTAGGACATGCTAAGTATATATGAGCATGACTCAGTCACATAATAGGGAATTTTTCCCTCTGTACCATTCTGCAACTTACTTTTTATGAATGTTTGATTTATTTACTTTTTTTTAATGTTTTCCCATATTACACATGAAGCTTTACTATAATCTTAGTCTTTTCCCTAATCCTGGACATGGTTCTTTGTAGTTTTATAAAATTACATTGCCAACAGTGGACATTCTTGATTGTATCTTTGTATTTGTGTAATTATATTTGTAGAATAAACTACCAGAAAAGGGATTTTCTTTTGTCAAAGAGTATGCCCAATTTTCATACTTTAAAATTTTTCCTAATTTCTTTCTCAGGAGCTTGCAGTGGTTACTATTTTTCATACTCCCTGGCCCACGCTTAATTTTTTAGACAACTTTATTGAGGTATAATTGACATATAATCAACTGCATATATTTAAAGTATACAACATAGTACGTTTTGACACACGTGTACACGGGTGAAACCATCGCCACAATCAAGATAATAGACATATACATCTCTTCCAAAATTTCCTCATGCCCCTTGTAATCTCATTTCCACATCTTCTTGCCCTGCTATCCTAAGTGGAAAGAGGTAGCATCTTGTTTTAATTTGCATTTCTTGAATGTGACTGAAATTGCATTTAAAGAAATACATTTATTGGATATCTTTTTTGCCTCTGGGAACCTTCTAAACATGTCCTTTAACCATTTTCCTCTTAGGTTCATCTTTTTCTCACATTTTAAGTGATATTTGTAAGTTAAGTCAACCACCTTTGTCATTTTTTTAGCTTAATTGTTTTTCGCCATAAAATAAAAGTTTCTGTCATATTTCTCAGTGTCTTCCTTTATGACTCTGGGTTTTTTACACGAGACAGAAAAACCTTTATAAGGCAAGATTATTTTTAAATGCAAAGAAATACACTTGTGTCTTCCAGTTCTTTCATGGTTTAGCTTTTTATCCTTTAAAAATTTTCATCCTTGTATAAATGAGGCAGAGGCTTAACCTTGTTCTCGTCCCTTCCCCCCACCCCATGGCTATCATTTGTGTCAGTACTACTTCTTAAATAATCTGGTGGTTTTGTTTTTAACTAATTGATTTGAAATAGCCTGTTGATTATATACTAACAGTTTCATAAGTATCTGGGGCTATTTCTACTGTATTTGGCTGCTCTTGGGTAAGTTTTTAAAATTCTTGTTTCATAAGTGAAGCTATTCATTAGTTTCCTTAGAGTCTTTTTGGATAGTATTTGACAGACTCGTCATTTCCATTTTATATTTAGTTTGTGACATGATGTTTTTAATCATTATGTCTTTTCTGAGAATAGGCAAAAATAAATATAATATTTTATTTTAATATTCATTGTTGAGTGACCTAAGGAGATGCACCTAAGAGTTATTTTAGCAGCCTGTTATTTTCAACTTTAACACTCTAACTAATCTTTCCTAAGGGATGATAGGTTTTGAAGTAGGTTTTCTGTTTGGTGGTAAATTTAAGTGATACCAGACATCAGTTATTGGGACTACCTTGTAGTGGGATTGGACATACTTGTTAAGATTAGGGCACATGAAGGGCCACAGGGAGAAGTTACAGGGAGATGAGATTTTAGATCAGAACTAGGAAGACTGATGTAACATCTTTTTAAAGATATAAAAGGAGCTTACAGGAGGTGCACATCCCTGGTTTTCAAGCATAGGTTCACTAACCATTCATCTGGGTCCAATCTTTGGGTGGCTAGTTGGATTAGATGGCCCCTTTCAACCCAAAAATCTTGTTAAAAAAGAAAAGACAGGTCAAGATTGTAAATTTTAGAGCGAGAAGGTCTTCTGTGCATGGTATAGTCATTTTACAATGATTATATTATTGCTATGAATTTCGTGTTCTAATTTTTAAATGATTTTAATGAGTTTTGTTCTTCGGAAACTGATTTATGTATTGATTCGAAATACTGAGTATTTAAAATGTGTTATTTTTTTGGTAGTAGATCTTTTAATTAAATTATAAGTTTGATTTCTTTACAGAATAAACTTTTAACCAGATTATCTCCTGTGTAGGTATTTTTAAATGAGTACTGTCTTTTCCTGAGAATGAACTAGTTTGGGCTTGGTAGGTAAGCAGAAATCTGAAAGATATTGGTTTAACTTTCAGCAGGTACCTGTTCAGTTTCTTGGAGAACCTGTTCAAACTGATATATCTATTGTATTCAAAGGATAAAACAGTAAATTTGGTTAAAAAAATAAAGAAGTTTCATGTGTTGTAACCTGATATCTGATAGAGAAATAAAATTTCATTAGTCATCTTTGGCATTAGTTGGATTTGTTTGAGATTGAGGTAACAGTGCTTTAGAATGGCTGTTGCTGAAATATCTTAAGGGATGTGGTAATAAGATGTGTGTCATAGTAATAAGTATGTGTTGTAGTTTAAAAGGAGAAATTGTACCACTGCTCTGAGATTTCAGTGTAGTCTCTAAAGATAATTTTAGAAAAGCTGTTGTAATGGAGTTCCTATGCCAGGCATCTCTGTGTTTAATTTACTAGATTATCTTGTCTTTTGGTTACTTTGAATTTTTTCCCTCATAAAAGATAACTTTATGATCGTATTGTGGACTCCGGGGCCATTTCCTTTTGTTGTAGCGACTGACTAGAGAATGTAAATTTAAATGAGTTTTTATATATCAGTGGCTGTTTCAGAAAATGATTAATCTTGGTCTGTTTTTTTCTTTGGTATCTTTTTCTTACTGATTTTTAGAACCAATTTAATTTTTTTTATTGCAGATATAATACGCTTGTAAACTTTTAAACATATATAACTGTACAAAATATGGCGATTCTATTCATTTTTTTGTATTTTCTTCAAGTGTTTTATGTTTTCTTATGTTTAAAATTTTAGATGTCTTTCTTTGATCTGAATGATTCAGCCTTTCCTCTAGTGATTTGAAATAACAGAATAAACTAAATTTAAAAAATATATTTGGATCTGCTTTAGGTTTTGAGTTCCATATTGTCTTTTCTTTTATCTTTATCACATTGCATATATTGCTCCCTCTAATAATTGTTAGACTGTCTCCTACCTCATAAATGTATATAGAGAGAATAAGTGCTTTAGGATGTTAGAAGGGGACTAGCTGTAGCCCTGGCACTTGAGCATGCAGAATTGAGGCTCAGGTTAGGTTCTTTTTCCCCTCTGGTTTATAGATGCTATATACTTGCCTCCTTAGCTAAATCAAAAGTGTGTTTAAAGTCAGTGAATCTATTTTTAAATTTAAATGGAGAATCAAAATGAACGCAGTTTATAGCGAATAGAAAAATTAACAATGTAATAATTATAAGGTGTTGTATGTGACTTCTAACACCAGCTTTTCCACTC
Source organism: Pteropus vampyrus (assembly GCF_000151845.1). Classification (NCBI taxonomy): domain Eukaryota; kingdom Metazoa; phylum Chordata; class Mammalia; order Chiroptera; family Pteropodidae; genus Pteropus; species Pteropus vampyrus. The sequence goes on along the minus strand of NW_011888796.1, from coordinate 10,523,234 downwards.
TTACTTAGAACTGTATTTCCCATTTCGTTAAGAAAATAGTAGCATTAGGAAGAGCGTTTTCACAAACTTCTGTACTATATCTACTGCCTGGGTCTCTGCCGCTGCCTTATGTTTCTATGGATATCCGCTTCCATCTAAGGCCAGTCTCTACTTTTACACCAAATTCTATTCCTTCTTGACATTTGCAGACATTACCCCTCACTCTCTTGCATCATCAATATTTCCCTTTCTACTGGTTCATATTTGTCAGCATATTAACATGTGTAATTTCTCCTGTCTTTAAAAACTAGACTTTGAAACTGTCTATTCCCTTTTCTACTCAGAACAACTCCCCCCCCCCCCCCCCCCCGTCTCATTTCCCATTATTATTCAGAGTACAAGCCACAGTCCTTCCAGGTCCCTCTAAGGAACAACATGATTTGTTCACTGTCTCCTGCTCCCTTCAGATGATCTCTTTAATCTCATCTTTTACTACTTTTTGTCTTGTTCATTATACTTGAACCATATTGTCCTTATTGTTCTTGCTCAAATATGCCATACATCTTCTTGTCTCATATACTGTATATTAATTATTGGACTGTCTTCCCTTTGGTAGACTGTTAGCCCTATGAGGGTGGGGATTTTGGCCTTTTTTGTTGATATTTCTTTAGAACATCCTAGAAAACAGTGCTGACATACTGATGCTAAATAACTATGAATAAGTGAATAATAAACTTACAGAAGATAGTTGAAAATATATTTTCAGAGGTATGTTTTGAGCTGTGTTTTGAAGGATAAGTGAAGCTTAGATACAAAGGACAAAGCAAAGTTTTTAAGATTTGATAGTAAGGTGGAGGAGAAGTAGAATTTGGACTTTTCAGAAACTGGCTCCTTTTGGTTTCCTGCTTTAGAACCTATGGTAGCTTTTTACTGTTGATTTTCTCTCCAGTTGACTGCTGATCTCCAGTTGCTTGTACTTTATCTACTTCAAAATCATGTAAGAAACTCTGAGACATCTCTATCTTCTTGATCTTGACAGGTGGTTTCATCATTTAAAGACTCTTCCAAGTTAGAAATGTAGTTGTCTGAGACTCCTCCCTCACTTTCACTATAATAGTTGCTATGCCCTATTGTTTCGCTCAAGTCTTCTGCATTGAATTAATTCACTCTCATCAGCTTTGGCTTACTGAAATAGTCATTTTAAATGGTCTCCTTGCCTATCCATTTTTAAAATTTCGGTTATTTTTTATTTGTTGAAGTCCTAATTGATTCTAATCTACGTAGTCACTTTTGATAGTTTCTGTTCTTTGCTCATTTTTCCAATTCCCTCTTATTTTTTGTGTGTATGTTGTAACCTATATCTGTTAATTTCAGTATCTTAAATCTTTAGAGATCTAATTCCTTGGTAAAGCGTTTCTGTTGCCTCTTGCTCACGGTGGCTTATATTTCTGTCACTTTGGGTTGTGGGCTCTTATCTGGATGACAGCCTTTGGAAATCTTGAGAGGCCCAGATTGAGGGGGCATTCCACCAAAGAGGTTGTATATTTGTTTTTGCCACATGCACTTTGGGCACCACCAATTTGAGACCACTTAAATTTTTTGGCTTAGCATTTCCAAGATCATGCAAGTAGTTTGGACCTTAAAGTCATATTAAGAGATGATCCTTGGAGCCGAGGCAGAATCTGTACCAAAAGTCAAGACTCTTAACTTTATTTTAGTGCTTTATTATATTGTTATTCATCAGTTTTAAAATTCATTTTTGCTCAGGATTGATCCAGGTTTAACAGGCTGTGTAACCTATGGATGTTATGTTAAAACAAACAAAAAACAAAAAGAAAACATGGTCTCTGCTTCCTAAAAGCATTCCTGATTGACCAGTAGCAGGCACAGTAAAATATGTCTAATTAATTAAAAACCTAGATAGTTCATGAATTATCAGGTATAATTCTGTATAAAGTTTCTTTTAATATTTTGTTAGCACATGATTCCTTTTCCCTTTCAACTTGTTAAAACCTTGTCTTAAGAAGTCCAGGGTTGTGTTAATATAATTTAAAAAATTGCTTATGGAAGTGCAAAATGTTATCAAGTGCTGTTTTCGATCACAAAGATTAATAGTGTGCCTAATCAACATCTTTTTTTTTTTTAGGTTCCATTTATGGCTATTTTCAGACTTGGGCCATTAGTAGAACTTGAATAAAATATATCTGCATTTTAAAACAAGATATAAATTAGTTGAAAAACAAAGTTTAATAAGCTTAAGTTTATTATGTTATCAATATAAGATTTCTATGTCTGTCTATCTTGGCAATTAACACAGACAACTGTGACTAGCTTAATTTTGTCTTGGAAAGTTCATGAGTCCTTGTAAAATCGTTCTGGTGAAGTGTTATATTGGATAAACTCAGATTTATCCAGCTTTAAAGCAGATGTTTTCTAAAGTCTAAAATAGTTCTTCGAATAATGATTCTTTTGTTTAGGTGGAATTTGGTTTCTTCATCTAATCATTGCCTGTTTTTAGGACTTTGGACCAATAATTTAAAAATTTTTAAAGTTTTTAGATTTATTAGTACATTAAAAGTGCAAAAGTGCAAAAGATTTTAATTAGCTTTACCTTAAGCATGTCCTGGGGTTTAATTTAATCAACATTACACATTGTGCCTTTTTCTGCAATGAATTAGAGATGAGTTATAAGGATACAAAGCACTTTATGTGGCTTTTACATGTTTATAGGAGTATTGGTATCTAGAATCTAAACACCAGAATCATTCTTACTTTGAGGGTTAGCTTTATCTGAGACTGCCCTTCAGATAAGGGATATAATGTCTATATTCAAGGCAGATCTGGGTACTCAGATCACATCTTCATTTTCTCTAGCTATTGGGTTAATCTAAAAGTAGGACTGATGTTCTGTTGAGGAGGCAGAGCCTCTTCACATTTGGGATGGTGAGGGTCAGCTTTGTTGTTGCAATATAACTTATTTGCAGTAAGGGGTACCTTAAAGAAAATTGAAAAAAAAAAAGCATCTAATTTGTAATTTATTTTAATGCCAAATAACATCCTAAAATTTTGATTTTGACTTTATTATATTTTTATATCCTTGAGGTATCCCACCATATCATGAGGCTGTTAGTGACTGGATTAAAGGTGCTAGCAGTTTGTGAAGGGGCTTAAATCTCTAAGTGAGGCAATAAACCACCTCTTTTTTTTTTTGCCATTAAGAGTGTGGTACTCTTAGTGAATATCTAGTGTGTCGGTAATAGTTAATTCCTCTTTATTTCCATATCTACTAGTATTCATCAATGTTGTACAGTAAAAGAAAAAAGCTAAATACTAATAATGTGTCAAAAATAATGTGAGAAAAAATAATGGCTGTCTTAACTTTTTTTCCTCTTGTTAATATCTTTTCACATGATTTAAAAATAGAAGGATGTGTTACACTTTTTCTCGTTACTACACATTTTTCTTTCATTGTATATTTCAACTGTAGTTTGCAAAGTAATCAAGTATGTGATTTTAAACAATTAACCTCTTTGATTTGTCGATCAGGTTAGATCTGAAATACCACTTGAAACAGCAGTTGTGTGTTTAATTTTTATAAAATGACTCATTTTTTTTTTTCCCCCATTTAGGTTTTATAGGATCACATTAACAAAAACATGATGGAGTTTTATGAGTCAACATATTTTATTGTCCTTATTCCTTCAGTAGTGATTACAGTAATTTTCCTCTTCTTCTGGCTTTTCATGAAAGAAACATTATATGATGAGGTTCTTGCAAAACAGAAAAGAGAACAAAAGCTTATTCCTACCAAAACAGATAAAAAGAAGGCAGAAAAGAAAAAGAATAAAAAGAAAGAAATCCAGAATGGTAACCTCCATGAATCTGATTCTGAGAATGTACCCCGGGAATTTAAATTATCTGATGCATTGGCTGTAGAAGATGAGCAAGTTGTACCTGTTCCACTGAATGTGGTTGATACTTCAAGTAGTGTTAGAGAAAGAAAGAAGAAGGAAAAGAAACACAAGCCTGTACTAGAAGAGCAGGTCACCAAAGAAAGTGATGTATCAAAGATTCCAGGCAAAAAAGTAGAACCTGTCCCAGTTACTAAACAGCCTACCCCGCCGTCAGAAGCAGCTGCCTCAAAGAAGAAACCAGGGCAGAAGAAGTCTAAAAATGGAAACGGTATTGTAATCTATTTAACTTTATTTGGGTGATTGTATTTGTTTTAATAATCTCAGATACTTTGTTAGGTATGCACATAAAGTTTTAAACACTGAGTCTGAAACCAAGATCATTATCCTTTTCACTGTGTGTTTGCTTTTATTAACATTAATTACTGTTAGAAATAATTAGTATTGATCATAAAACAGCATTTAAAACTAAACTTTATATTGCAAATATTGGAAAGACTTTAATGGAAATATGTAAAATCTAACTGGTTTACTAATACCACTAAGAATCTGTACCAGCTGTTAGAAACTTTTATATTTATTTCAATCAGTATTTTCTAATCAGTGCGATTGAAATTAAAGATGAAAAGTTAAATCAGATATCCTTTTTCACCCTTGGTTGATTCATTTTGCAGACATTTAGCATATATCTGTTTTATGCTAGACATTGTACTAGGACTACAGAAATGAATAGTGCATTTTCAGGATATTCACATGCTAGCTATAGCTACAAAGATAAATATTGTAATATAAAAAGTTTTGTGTAATTTAGGTATGTCTGAACCAGTGTAGGAGTTCCAGAGTGGGCCACTTAGATCATGTAATGCCTGAAATCTGAAAGGTTGAGTAATAGCTAGTTTTATTGGGGTGGCTGGGAAGGAGTGGAGCTAGGGTATTCCAAAGATAGAGGTTAACAGGTACAATGGAAATGATGTGAGAAATGGTGTGATTTGATGTGCAGAGTATTAAATTAGTTATATTGGTTTTTAAATATTTGTTTGCCAGCTTTGATCAAGGCATAGTACTAGAGGAATAAGAGTAAGCACCCTATGTTCTAGTGGGGGAGAAGGACGCGCAAGCCAATAATAAAATGTGACTTACATGAGATGTTTAATGTATAGAAGAAGCACCCATACAGTTGTTACTTACGGGGACCATGGGGAAAAGCTTTACAGAGGAATGTTTAAGCTAGGTCTTCCAGGATGAGTCACTTCATCAAGCAGGTAGTGGAGTCTCATTCAACACTGGGAGAATATCATGTGTAAAGGCAAAGGTGTAAAATTATAGTGTATTTTTGAACCATTAAATATGAGGTATAGAGTAGTAGAAAAAAAGCTGAAAAGATCTGCAGAAGTCAGATCATGATGGTTCTTGTATATAGTACTAAGCTGGAATGTTATAGTTTAGCCATTGTTGAAGATTTTCAAGCAGGTTAGTTTAAATGGTCAGGTTTATATTTTAGGAAGATTTTTTTTGGCAGAACTTGGGAGTACAAATTTCATGAGACAGTATTTAATGTAGGGAGACTAGTTAAGAAGTTATTGTTTTCCAAAGTTAATTTGAAGGACTGAGCTATGGTAGTGACAGCAGAAATAGAAAATAGATCAGAGAGGTATACAAAGTAAAAATGATATGACTAACTTTATTGGATAGGAGATGGCAGATAGCAACTTTAACATATACAATAGAGACATTGAAATTGTTAAAGATTGGTTCAGTCATTAATTCAAATGGAGACAACAGCCAAGAAATCAAGAGAAGTCTGAGACTCAGAAGGTCAGCAATGGAAGAATTAGGAAAGATCACCAAGAGCAGAGATGTGACCTTAGACACCAAGGCTGAGATCACCAACATCCTTATATTCCCAGTTACTCTGTATAGTTGTAAAAGTTGGACAGTGAAGAAGGCTGGTAGGAAAAACATTGAGAGCTCTGTGGATACACTGGACTGTCAGAAAGTCGAACAAGTAGGTCCTAGAGCAAATTAAACCTTAAATATTGCTGGAGGTAAAAATAACAATACTGAAGCTGTTTACTCTGGGCACATCAAGAGAAGGTAGGGTTCTTTGGAAAGGACAGTAATACTGAGAAAAATAGAAAGCAGCAGGAAAAGAGGAAGAATAAATTTGAGGTGAATTGACTCATAGAGTAAGCCCTAAGCCTGAATCTACGGGAACTGAGTGGGGCCATTGACAGCAAATTGTGAACATCACTCATTCATAGAGTCACCAGGAGTCAGAGCTGACTCAATAGTATGTAATACACACATGGCAAGTAGAAGAGAAGGTGGTATCAAAGCTGATTTCCCAAGTTCCGAGTTAGGT
>NW_011888796.1:10514372-10516932 GCF_000151845.1 Pteropus vampyrus | reverse complement strand
ATTTTCTCTAGCTATTGGGTTAATCTAAAAGTAGGACTGATGTTCTGTTGAGGAGGCAGAGCCTCTTCACATTTGGGATGGTGAGGGTCAGCTTTGTTGTTGCAATATAACTTATTTGCAGTAAGGGGTACCTTAAAGAAAATTGAAAAAAAAAAAGCATCTAATTTGTAATTTATTTTAATGCCAAATAACATCCTAAAATTTTGATTTTGACTTTATTATATTTTTATATCCTTGAGGTATCCCACCATATCATGAGGCTGTTAGTGACTGGATTAAAGGTGCTAGCAGTTTGTGAAGGGGCTTAAATCTCTAAGTGAGGCAATAAACCACCTCTTTTTTTTTTGCCATTAAGAGTGTGGTACTCTTAGTGAATATCTAGTGTGTTGGTAATAGTTAATTCCTCTTTATTTCCATATCTACTAGTATTCATCAATGTTGTACAGTAAAAGAAAAAAGCTAAATACTAATAATGTGTCAAAAATAATGTGAGAAAAAATAATGGCTGTCTTAACTTTTTTTCCTCTTGTTAATATCTTTTCACATGATTTAAAAATAGAAGGATGTGTTACACTTTTTCTAGTTACTACACATTTTTCTTTCATTGTATATTTCAACTGTAGTTTGCAAAGTAATCAAGTATGTGATTTTAAACAATTAATCTCTTTGATTTGTCGATCAGGTTAGATCTGAAATACCACTTGAAACAGCAGTTGTGTGTTTAATTTTTATAAAATGACTCATTTTTTTTTTTCCCCCATTTAGGTTTTATAGGATCACATTAACAAAAACATGATGGAGTTTTATGAGTCAACATATTTTATTGTCCTTATTCCTTCAGTAGTGATTACAGTAATTTTCCTCTTCTTCTGGCTTTTCATGAAAGAAACATTATATGATGAGGTTCTTGCAAAACAGAAAAGAGAACAAAAGCTTATTCCTACCAAAACAGATAAAAAGAAGGCAGAAAAGAAAAAGAATAAAAAGAAAGAAATCCAGAATGGTAACCTCCATGAATCTGATTCTGAGAATGTACCCCGGGAATTTAAATTATCTGATGCATTGGCTGTAGAAGATGAGCAAGTTGTACCTGTTCCACTGAATGTGGTTGATACTTCAAGTAGTGTTAGAGAAAGAAAGAAGAAGGAAAAGAAACACAAGCCTGTACTAGAAGAGCAGGTCACCAAAGAAAGTGATGTATCAAAGATTCCAGGCAAAAAAGTAGAACCTGTCCCAGTTACTAAACAGCCTACCCCGCCGTCAGAAGCAGCTGCCTCAAAGAAGAAACCAGGGCAGAAGAAGTCTAAAAATGGAAACGGTATTGTAATCTATTTAACTTTATTTGGGTGATTGTATTTGTTTTAATAATCTCAGATACTTTGTTAGGTATGCACATAAAGTTTTAAACACTGAGTCTGAAACCAAGATCATTATCCTTTTCACTGTGTGTTTGCTTTTATTAACATTAATTACTGTTAGAAATAATTAGTATTGATCATAAAACAGCATTTAAAACTAAACTTTATATTGCAAATATTGGAAAGACTTTAATGGAAATATGTAAAATCTAACTGGTTTACTAATACCACTAAGAATCTGTACCAGCTGTTAGAAACTTTTATATTTATTTCAATCAGTATTTTCTAATCAGTGCGATTGAAATTAAAGATGAAAAGTTAAATCAGATATCCTTTTTCACCCTTGGTTGATTCATTTTGCAGACATTTAGCATATATCTGTTTTATGCTAGACATTGTACTAGGACTACAGAAATGAATAGTGCATTTTCAGGATATTCACATGCTAGCTATAGCTACAAAGATAAATATTGTAATATAAAAAGTTTTGTGTAATTTAGGTATGTCTGAACCAGTGTAGGAGTTCCAGAGTGGGCCACTTAGATCATGTAATGCCTGAAATCTGAAAGGTTGAGTAATAGCTAGTTTTATTGGGGTGGCTGGGAAGGAGTGGAGCTAGGGTATTCCAAAGATAGAGGTTAACAGGTACAATGGAAATGATGTGAGAAATGGTGTGATTTGATGTGCAGAGTATTAAATTAGTTATATTGGTTTTTAAATATTTGTTTGCCAGCTTTGATCAAGGCATAGTACTAGAGGAATAAGAGTAAGCACCCTATGTTCTAGTGGGGGAGAAGGACGCGCAAGCCAATAATAAAATGTGACTTACATGAGATGTTTAATGTATAGAAGAAGCACCCATACAGTTGTTACTTACGGGGACCATGGGGAAAAGCTTTACAGAGGAATGTTTAAGCTAGGTCTTCCAGGATGAGTCACTTCATCAAGCAGGTAGTGGAGTCTCATTCAACACTGGGAGAATATCATGTGTAAAGGCAAAGGTGTAAAATTATAGTGTATTTTTGAACCATTAAATATGAGGTATAGAGTAGTAGAAAAAAAGCTGAAAAGATCTGCAGAAGTCAGATCATGATGGTTCTTGTATATAGTACTAAGCTGGAATGTTATAGTTTAGCCATTGTTGAAGATTTTCAAGCAGGTTAGTTTAAATGGTCAGGTTTATATTTTAGGAAGATTTTTTT
>NW_011888796.1:10509132-10513466 GCF_000151845.1 Pteropus vampyrus | reverse complement strand
GGAATGACATGTTATTAGTAAGGGAGTTATACATCAGTTTAAACTTTTGGTGGTAAAGCATTCTAGGAATTATTTATAATTAAATCTTTTCTGGTGTGGCCATTGTTTTCATTTATTTTGATTTTGATGATTTTTTAATTTATTTTTAATAAAGATGATCAGGATAAAAAGGTGGAAACTCTTATGGCACCTTCAAGAAAGCAAGAATCATTATCCCTCCACCAAGAGACTAAACAAGAAAGTGGATCAGGAAAGAAGAAAGTTTCATCAAAGAAGCAAAAGACAGAAAATGGTGAAATGTGTAGATATGTATTTTATAAATACTAATTCTAGAGACGTACACTATGATAAGAACCCTAGAGACTTCACATGCTCTTTAATTCCCAGGTTAATGTATACTATAACTTTAACACTAATACAAGTCCAGGGTTCTCTTTAGCCTTGTGGTTTTGTATTGCTTTGACAGATGGGCAGGGTATAAGTTTTTGATGAAGAAGCTTTTTGAAATTTAAAAAGGACATAACATAAATATTCTCATTCTTAACTGAGTTTTGAAAATTATGTAAATAGCATACAAACAAGAAAATATTCCTTAAATATTTATACTTTTTACTATCACTCAGAGATTATGCTTGAGGACATTAGCTTGATCTATCATACCCTCCATTCCCAATTATTTTCTGAACATTATCTGCATGTATATATGGGAAGCATCCAATTAAAAGTGATTTTGCAATTTTCGTATGTTCAAAATTGTCCAGGGAAAAATGAGCTATGAAATTTATGTACTTCAAACAGTGATTTTCAAATAATATGGTCTGTGGTATCAACTATTGCTACAAAATAGTAAAATTGGAAAGGGAAAAAATGAACTCAGTAAAATTATTATATCAAGCAATCGGATACAGAAAAAAAATGTTACCCAGAATATTTGATAAGATTAAATATTTATTATGTTTTAAATAAAAGAACTATATAAGTCCAGAAGTTTTTTTTTTAAGGTAGGAATATAGAGAGATGTCCATGTAGATGTGGAAGTTTGTAACCAACAGACATCAGATTTTAATGTTCAAACTCTTGAGTTCTTCCCATTAAAATTAGGAACGAAATAAAGAGACTTCCTTCTTCCACTTTTAATGTTCTGGAAGTTTTGACCAGTGTAGTAAGATTGGCCATGGAAATTAGAGGCATAACTGTTAGAAATGAGAAAATATCTGCAAGGAACGATGACTGATTTTTGTACTTGGCAAGTGAAAGCAACTGAATTTAAAAATTATCACTTGAAATAAGAATTTGGTAATGTACCAACATAATAAAAATTAACTTCCTCTTGAGCACTAATTAAATGCGAATGAATTCTTCTTAAAGCAAGAGAAAAATGAGAACTAACATGTAAAGGATGTATAAGAAGAAATTTTCAGATACTGTTAGAAGAGATATGCTGCAGACTTTTAGATGATTTAAATGATTTACTGTACTGTGAAATACTGAACTAGTGTACTGTTTTGACTTGTTAAATGTTAAAATAGGAATTTTAAGTCAAATTGCGTTGGTATTAGATATTTGAAAATAACTGCATTTATCATTAAATTAAGTATGCTTGCATGTTATTTAATAACTTAATAAAAACTGACGAATTATAATTTTGTTGAATTTAAATTTCAGTCTTGGTAGACGAACCCCTTATTCATGCAACTACTTACATTCCTTTGATGGATAATGCTGACTCAAATCCCGTGGTGGATAAGAGAGAGGTTATTGATCTAATTAAATCTGACCAAGTAGAAGCAATTCAGAAAACAGGGGCTAAAAAACTGAAGACTGAAACTGACAAAGGTAATATACAGAATGTGACAATGTCTTATGTTGAAAAAACATATTTTTGAGTTCTGATGGAATTAAGTATGTTTTCTCATAAAAACAGTGAATTGCAAAAGACTAAAGAATACTTGTAGTAAAGGATTTATTGGTAATTTTCTAGTTCAGCCTCCTCAGGTTTGTAGAGTTGGACACTGGCTTTGTAGAGTTGGACACTTGTCCAGAATCTCAGCTATTTTGCTGTCTAGTGATCTTTTCCCTTCTACTATTGTCTTCTGGAAGGTTTGTATGCTAATTCACAAAAATTAAATTTTTTAAATTATTTTTTAATAGGCTTTAATTTTTTTAGGGCAGTTTTAGGTTCACAGCAAAGTTGGGTGGAAAGTACAGAGTTCACTTGTACCCTTTGTTCCCACACAGGTACACAATACCTTTTTAATCTTATAATGTAGCCTCAAGTACTGAAAGCCCTGGGTTTTTTTTGGTTCAGTGGATGGTAGTTGCTTTTAAGAAGAGGAAGTTGGTGCCTGATATGAGAGCACTGGAGGAATTGAGGTAGATGAGTCAGATGTTTGATGCGCAGATTTTTTAAATGTCAGGATTGCTTGTCTGTATTTGATTTTCGTAAAATCAGATTTCCTTTTAATAATTATCTTTGAGCTTATTTTCTCATCTGTGAAATTTGGTTTATATATCATGAGTATTAAGATTAGATGAGAGTATTTGTGAACATACTAATACAGATACTAGCATAATCTAGACAGTTGAATGATTTTTTGTTTTTCAAGCGAGGGCATATTGGCACTTTAGTATTTGTAGTTTTAGCACACTTTTAGTTAATGTAATTATTCCATATTAAAGATAAACATTTTCTCTCTCGACTAGAATATTTACTGTTGGTTGACCTGAAATATGTCTGTTTTTTCTTGGGTCAAGAATTATTGATGCTTATCTTTGCTGATTCCTTTTTTTTTTTAATTTTTTTTTTTTAAAGAAAATGCTGAGGTGAAATTTAAAGATTTTCTTCTGTCCTTGAAGACTATGATGTTTTCTGAAGATGAGGCCCTTTGTGTTGTAGACCTGCTAAAAGAGAAGTCTGGTGTGATACAGGATGCTTTAAAGAAGGTAAGCAAGCATATTTTTGGTTATGGGCATGTGTGGGAGTAGTGATTAGAAGTTCACCAAGTAAGACTTCTACTAGAGCAGTAAATTATTACCTACTTCCATCTTTCATGTCCCAGAGCATATAGTTACATTTAAAAGTTTTAGAATGCCCTCGAAGTTATTTCATATACTCGTACTAATCAATATACTTAGTTTAGTCAGGTATCTGAGTCATCTGATGTTTTGACAAAAGTAAATTGCTTATAAGTAAGATGATTTATATGACCTTAAAGTCATTTGGTTCTTGGCTAAGTTGTACCTTGCAGTACTGATTGGAAGTGTTGAAGGCAAGGTCAGGTGATTTCTGGGTAGCATATATAGAATGTTTTTTTGACTGAAGATAGCACCATTCAAAGAACCTGGGAATCTGTTGTCGTTGTTATTGTTGTTGTGTGTGTGTATAATATAATATTACCTTTCTAAAATAAATGATTTGGGTGGTAGAATCACTGCTGTGACTGACTAAACCATGTTAAAAAAAACAAAATGCATGGAGTAATATTTAATTTCTCATGGTTCATGCTCACTGTATTATCACGTGTACTGTCATACTGGGAAAAGTGACAAGTTTTCAAGTGTTACTTATATAAAATAAGATGGCATGGTGTCTGTTATTCTATATTAGATGGTAGATTTAACTGTTCTACGCACACGCTCGCTCACACACACCCACTCACACACATTCAACCATTACTTGCTTTAAAATTGTGAGTGGCTTCCATTTTTTCTTAAAGACCACCCTAGTCTAGCCATCACTTTTTATCTTATTACCTTCGGTAGTCTCCTAGTTGATGTTTCTACTTTCCTACTTAAACCTCATACAACTTCAAAGTGACCTTTAAGAGGTCAGTGAGGTTATATTACTCATTGCTTTAAAAACCCTTCTCTTGGGCCTTATAATCTAAATTCCTTAGCAGGCCTGTGCTTCTTTCTATATATAACCTTATCTCATGGCATTTTCCCCATCCCCTCACTGCATTTCACCCATACTATGTCTCTCCTGCTTCCTCTACAGCATACCAAGCTTTTTCTTCTGTTTAGACTGTCCCAGTACCCTTCTCCCAATCCTCCAATGTCTTCCCTGGTTAATTCCTCCTTCAAGTCTCCACTTAAATATCCTTTCCTCATATAAGGTTAATCTGAGTTCCCAGTCTGAATTGTCCTTCCTGTTGTTTCTCATAACTATCTGGACTTATTTGTCATAGCATTTATCATGACATTATAAGTCTGTCCATACTTCCAAGCATCTGTCGACAATACGTTTTATAAATCTGTGGCATTTTATAATGTAGTATACATGTTGGACAGTCTTCATGTTGTGCCAGCAATGGCCCAGAGTAAACAAGGTATTC
>NW_011888796.1:10498134-10509082 GCF_000151845.1 Pteropus vampyrus | reverse complement strand
CACACGCTCGCTCACACACACCCACTCACACACATTCAACCATTACTTGCTTTAAAATTGTGAGTGGCTTCCATTTTTTCTTAAAGACCACCCTAGTCTAGCCATCACTTTTTATCTTATTACCTTCGGTAGTCTCCTAGTTGATGTTTCTACTTTCCTACTTAAACCTCATACAACTTCAAAGTGACCTTTAAGAGGTCAGTGAGGTTATATTACTCATTGCTTTAAAAACCCTTCTCTTGGGCCTTATAATCTAAATTCCTTAGCAGGCCTGTGCTTCTTTCTATATATAACCTTATCTCATGGCATTTCCCCCATCCCCTCACTGCATTTCACCCATACTATGTCTCTCCTGCTTCCTCTACAGCATACCAAGCTTTTTCTTCTGTTTAGACTGTCCCAGTACCCTTCTCCCAATCCTCCAATGTCTTCCCTGGTTAATTCCTCCTTCAAGTCTCCACTTAAATATCCTTTCCTCATATAAGGTTAATCTGAGTTCCCAGTCTGAATTGTCCTTCCTGTTGTTTCTCATAACTATCTGGACTTATTTGTCATAGCATTTATCATGACATTATAAGTCTGTCCATACTTCCAAGCATCTGTCGACAATACGTTTTATAAATCTGTGGCATTTTATAATGTAGTATACATGTTGGACAGTCTTCATGTTGTGCCAGCAATGGCCCAGAGTAAACAAGGTATTCAAGGATAATCAGAGTAAGTGTGATAACTCTGTGTGACTTTAGATATAAAGTCAGATTATTCTGTCTCAAGGAATTTTCTTGAAATTCTTGATTGAAAAATTTGTCATTTGATTTACTTTATTTTAATTGGGTAAGTATATGTCTAAAAAGAGTTCTTAGTTATTTGTGGGGATTGGGGAAAGCTAGCAGGGAAAAGCCTCCAGCTGAAGTTACTATGTTAACTTATTAACTGTTTGAAATGATTGGTTTTTGAAATTAAAAATAATTGCTTTAAGTGTTTCTCTTCTGACTGAAGATGTTGGTGGTGGCTTATAAGGGCCAGAGTAGTCATTTTATTGTCTAAGACAGCTTTGAATTCTAGAGAGTGGGTGGTACATCAAACTCCCCTTTATAAGTATTTTAGGCAAGTCAAAGAGGAAGTTGGGGATTGTTAAAGATAGTGTTTTGAAATAGAGTATTTTACAACTTCACATTTTTTCCCCTTCCTTGGAACGTTGCACTTTCAACTAAAATCTTGTTTTGGGTTTTTCATGGAGTGGTTCTGTTATCTACAGGGACTCAGTGCCCTTGTAGGTTCCCTGTATCTGAGAGACTAGGTAAGTTTAATTTCTACCTTTTTCTGTCATAGAAACTGAGTCTTGGTCGTCAGACCTTTTAATAAATTTCAAGATCCCAGATGTAGATGAATCCCTACACCTCATAAAGACCATTTGAGAGAAAGGGGAAAGATAAATGCAGGAGCACCAGCATAGGCATAGAATAGAGATAGAGGAGTTGGAGGACTTGCTGACCTTTCCATATTGTGGCTAAAGAAGAGTCTTTATGCTTGTTTTTGCTCTTGCATAACTGGATAGGTTGTGATGACAGTGATATATGTGAACATTGCAGAGGAAGAGAAAAGGGATTGTGCAAAATTTTAGGAAGTTCAGATCATTTAGGTATCTGTTGGATCATTTAAGTGGATGTAATCATTTCTCAATTATATATATTTCTCTGGAGTTGAAAAAAGATTGCAGTGGGAGTGATTTAGGAAAGTTATCCACTATCACCAATGAATATAGTGGATGTATATTAGACCAGAGAGGATGTGAGGAGTGATAAGAAAGTTCATGAATGAACCCTGAGAAACATTAACATTTAAAGGGCAGGGAAAGTCACCAGAAAGCCAAAGGAAGAGAAACACCAAGAGACATTGGAATCACAGACACTTAGGGTAGAGAGTTCAGGAGTTTGAGGGAAAAGTCAATACTGACATACTTTAGAGAGATCGAGGAGGATAAGGACTGAAAACTAGATTTGATGTCCTTAATTGGGAACAGTTTCATTGGTGTACTAGACTGTAAATAAGTGACGAACAGAAAATGTGACACTAATAAGCTTAGATGGGAGGGGAAAGAGTAAAACCCAAAGGATTTAAGAGTTAGAGATGAGATTGTGTGTGTATGTGTGTGTGTGTGCGCGCGCGCGCGCGTGTGTGCGTGCGCACATGTCTTGTATTTAAGCTACAGGACACTTGTGTTTTGTATACAGAATGTAAGTTATGACCCTGGGCTCTAGAGTCCGATTTCCTGCATTCATATCTGGGCACTGCCACTTTGAGCTTTGTGGCCTTAGATAAGTTACTTAATTTCAATGCCTCAGTTTCCCCATCACTAAAAAAGGAATGATAATCAGGTTTTGAGAATTAAATGAGATAATCCAGTGTAGGTGCTTAGAGTTCCTAGAACACAGTATTCCTCAAAAATGTTAACTGTTAATGTTATTACTAGCTAGAAAATATTTAAGATTTAATCATTTTATTATTTATTTCTAAGTGTTTGCCTTAAATATACTCATTTCAGTTATGTGATTTTTCAACTTCAAATTATTAACTGTTTTGACCCCATGCTATATAATAGGAGGAAGTCCGCTTACTTAATTTTTTTCCTACCTTCTCTCTTCCTTCTCAACTTTTGTTAATTATAACATTTGTTTATCAGATACTTATAATATTTAATGTTTATTTTATGACTATAACTTTCATGGTTGTTTTAGTCTTAATTCTACAGTTTAATGGTGGGTTCAAAGCTTGATACCAGTTCTTGTGCCATAACCTCTGTATTCATCTCTTGGTTGTGAAGTTGTTTTTCCTGGAATTTCTTCAAGAAAGGCTCGTGGAAACTATATTTCTCAAATTCTGGCAAGTTAAAATGCGTCTTTGTTGTCTTTATACTTGAATGATAATATGGTGGGTTATGTTTCTAGATGTCGCTTCCTTTCCTTGAGAAATTTTTCATGCTTACTTTACTATTCTCGACATTCATGCTAGATAGAGGTCTGAAAACAGCCTGAATTTTGGACTCTTTTCATGTATTTTTGCAAACTACATTCACAAGAAAAACATCCTTTGGGCAATCAACTAAATGTTTATTATTTATTGGACCTTTCCAGTGTCCACCCTACTGTATAAACATCAAGAGTTTCAGCTTCTTTGAACTTCAGCTGGATTTTACTATAATATGGCTGAGCATTGACTCCTTTATCAGTATTACTTAGGATGAGGCATGTCTTTTCAATCATGAGATTCAGTGTCATTTAAAATAATTGAAATAATGGGTATCAGTTAAGCATATGTTGGATCTTCTTTGCCTGTTATAGTTATCTTTCATATCTTAATCCTAAAAATATTAAGCCTTTTGGCTTATTTCTGCTTCTTTTTATTTTCTTCATCCTGTAATCAGTGTCTTCTTGTATTTTCAGCAGCCTGTCTTTTCCTGTTTGCTGCTTCTATTTAGATTACCTTTCTGAGATGGTGTTACTTTTACTTCTACTTTGGGTTTTGCCAGCTCATATTTCATCTTATTCTCTGGTCTTGTCTTTTCTCTGAGCTCTTTCTCGTGAGCTTTGTTTTTTACTCTTGTTTTTCCAGAAATGACGACTATCTTAGATTTTTAAAAATCATGGTGTTTTTTTTTAATCACAATTTTTGTTTTCTTTTTGACAGTCTTTTTCTGGTGATTTTTCTTCACTTGCCATTCATTTTTTCTTACTATCTTTTTTTTTTTTTCTTTGTATTTTACATAGATCCTGTTTTACTTCTTTTTAATCAGTACTTTTCTTCCAATGACGAATGTTCCTCTTGGATCATCTCTGTGCCTGGGAATTGATAATGAAGGACCAAGGCTAACTGGTGTTCTTCTTGGGCTGTGTGTGCAAATGAGTTATTTTAGCCTTTCCTTCTTACCAGATAAAAGCTTCACTATGAGGAGTTTCACTATAGAGAATCTCCCCTGATTCTGCCTCACTGACTAGATGCTCTCTTTGAGTAAAGTTTGTATGATTTCTTCTTCATATCTACTTACTCTGCTTCTTGAGACTTCCTTCCAAGAAAATTCTGGCCTTCTATCTGCATTTATTCCAGGTGTCAAATGGTGGATTGTTGTCTTTATCTCTCAGGATATGTCTATTAACTGAGAGCTATGAACCCATGGCACCTCTGTAGTTTTAGGTATATTCTGATAAGGTTGTCGAGCACCATTACTTTTGTCAGTCTTTCCTGATATCATGCTTTTGATATTACAGATGACTATTTAATTTTGGTTCATTTTGCATTTTGGTTTCATAATATTCTTTTGATTTTTAAAGAAGAGAAGGGGAGATTGCTATCTTGACTCTGGGCTTAAAACTGGAAGACCTATAATTTATGATTCTTTGTAAAAATCTTTTTTGATATGTATCCTATTATATGCTTTAGAATATATAATATAGTGACTTTTCTGAATAATACTTCACTGATCAGTAGTTGACAGTCATTCTATTTTATATGTAGTAGCAAACTGCACTGTCCTAAGAACGTTTGATACTAGATACTTCATTTTCATTATTTTCATTAGCCCATGTTAACTATTACTAACTTTGTATTGATTTCTCAATTGTAGTCAAGTAAAGGAGAATTGACTGCACTTTTACATCAGCTTCAAGAAAAAGACAAATTACTTGCTGCTCTGAAGGAAGACGGCACTGCTATGAAGGATCGGTGTAAGCAGCTAACCCAGGTGAAGACATTCTTGTATTTAAAATATATACTTTCTGAATTTCTGATTACACCTATAGATAACTTTAAGATTGCTTGCCTTTTTGTTTTTTGATAATTAATATTTGTTCTAGAAGTTCATA
The DNA here is from genome assembly GCF_000151845.1 of Pteropus vampyrus. Taxonomy (NCBI): domain Eukaryota; kingdom Metazoa; phylum Chordata; class Mammalia; order Chiroptera; family Pteropodidae; genus Pteropus; species Pteropus vampyrus. Next base: position 10,504,223 of record NW_011888796.1, on the reverse strand, counting down.
ATACTTGCAACAGAAAATGAAATCACCATTTAAAGATTTGACTTCTTACTTTCTCTTATTCCAAACTTCCATTTTGCTGTATACATATATCCTTATCTCTTCCTCTAGGAAAGAGACTTATTTTTTTCTCTTCTAGGCTATTTTATTTTGGACCTTTTCTGTACAAGAGCAGTAGTATCTGCAAATTATGGAGAATTAACTTTTCTTTAAAAATGTTATTTCTTATAGTCAAGTTAGAATGTAGGATTTATTCCAGGTTCTGGTCTAACTCTTAGACAAGAAAGTGCATTTGAAATAAGAGTAAACAGAACAGCAGTGTTTATGAAGGGAACTGGTATAAAGAGAAGGTAAGATGTAGAAGACAGTGGTTTTTTTTTTTAACCTTCGACTTTGGTTTTTAAGTAAGTACTTATTTCAGAATTCACGATTGTTTTACTGACATCACTTTTGCTGATGTTAAAAATGTTTTCTTATTATAGCCTTGTACTTATTTTTTTAATAACAAAGTTATTTATAATTATTTTTCTGATGTATTTTATAGGAAATGATGACAGAGAAAGAAAGAAGCAATGTGGTTATAGCAAGGATGAAAGATCGGATTGGTGCATTAGAAAAGGAACATAATGTATTTCAAAACAAAATTCATGTCAGTTATCAAGAGACTCAACAGATGCAGATGAAGGTATATTTTCATTCTTTGAAAACAAAATGAAATGTTTGCATTCATTTCATTAGCAAAATTTTAAGTGCCTGATATGTGCAAGGCCCTATACTGGGCCATGGTATAATGGCTAGTTAAACTGGCTCCCTCCCTAAGTAAGCAACTTTTGTAGATGGGGATGAGGTGGAGGGGCTGGAAACTGACAAGTAAATACTCGTTTACGATAGAGGTAAACATTGAGTGATTTGGAACAGTGGAGATGGGAGGTAGATGAGATAAGGATTGATAGAAAATACTTAGAAGTGATATGCGGACTGTGTTGAATCTTTTGAAACAATTGGGCATTGGCAGTTGAGTGAATGAAGGAGTGGGCACTGGTTATAAGAGGTTATTACTTGGTGTGATTCCTTAGTCTCATTCCTAGAAATGATAGTTCAGTGGGTCTGTTATGGGACCCAAGATTGAGCTTTTTAATGAATGCACTACAGATTGTCTAGTGATAATTAGTGAGAAATACAGTAAGACTTGTGGTATTTGGAAGTCAGGATTGGACTGTAGAAGAGAAGATCTAGAGAAGTAAGTAGAGGTCCTTGTCTTAAAGGGCTTTGTATAACTGAAGACTGGGGAGCCAGTGGAGTTTAAGCAACCCAGCAATGCGATTATATTAGTATTTAAATTATTACTTTCGCAGCATTGTGAAGAATGGAACACAGGATAGTTGGTAGGTTTTGCAGGAATTCAAGAGAACAAGCGCCTGAAATTAGATGTTGCCAATGAGAGGATGAGTTTGAGTGATATCAGAAGAGTTGGTAGATAGGGATTTGGTGGTAGAGTGCAGGAGAGTGGGAGAGAGAAGTGATAATGAAGGAAAACTTTTAAGGTTTTGGCCTAAGTGACCTTCTGTCTCTTGTTTGTACTTTCACCTGTCTTTCAACATTTCAGACGGTTTGGTCTTTTCCATGTATCACCTATTTCCATGATTCCAGTTAGATCTGGCCCAGTGATTTTCGTTTGTCTTTTCTTTTCCTTCTTTCGTTTCTTTTTGAGATTCAGTTATCATCTTTATTACTGATAAATAGATTTTTCGAAGAACATTGTTTGGGTCTACTTGTGAAATGAGCTTGTAATACTCCCCCTAATGGAACATTCTGGACTAGAGTTTTTTTTGAAATTATTTCTGTAGCTGGCTGATGCTTCAGTTTGGAAGCTCTTGTCATCACCTTAGATTTAACATATGTCTGAAATCAAATCCTTGCTTTTGATAGATTGGTTTTTATTTTCCAATATTGAGGCATTATTATCGTTATGCTTGAATCCTTTGACTTTCTCTTGCCCAGTCCATGATTTGTTCTGAAATCTTAAAGATACTTTATTTTTAGTTACTTTTGCATTCAGTTCTTAGACATCATCTTAGTTTATTATTTCACAGTAACATAGTTATAGCACCTTCTTAACAGGTCTCTCATTTTCATTCCAACATGTAATTAGTACCAGATTTTTGTTTATAAAATATTACCTTGATCACATTGCTTGTCTGCTGAAAAATGTTAAATTATTCTCCAGCACTATCAAAGTTCATATGCTTCCATGGAAATACACTAACAGCAAAAAAGAAGTGAATGACTTTGTTTCAGCTTCTTACCCTGTCCACTGCTTTCATTTGGCCCAATCTTCTATCTTACCAACCCCTAGCCATTTGAAATATTTTCCCCCATAAATCAAGTTGTTGAAGAATTGATTTTTCTAGCTTCAATTGATATTTTTTTCTTCTTAATTACTACTTATTATTCATTTGAAAATTAGCCACGTATTTGTAGCAACATCTTTTATTGAAGGTGAAAGATGTTGAAATGCTTAATCATTTTTTTTTACTTGATTGCTTATAGAGGCCAGGATATGGATTCCATATAATAAGTTCTCTGGAAAATAGAAACACATACTTTAATTTCTCTTAATACATTTACTAAAAATTAATTCACATATTGAAGTAAGACATATCCTTATGGGGACATAATATTCAGTGTTATCTTTTGATTTCTGTAATTCTGAAATAAAAAAATTAGAGGCCAGACTATTTTAGCATGCAGATTTTTGTGTAATGAATTTGTTATCTGTTTGGTTATAGCTCAATTTGTAATTTAAAATTAATGTGTCAAACATATTTTTAAACCTTTTATTACCAAAATCTTTCATTAGAAAATATTAACGTAAAATTGACATAGGATCAAGACAGGCTTTATTCTGTATGAGTCTATTGGGTAGGAAAGAAGTCTTCAATCATCTTTCAGTTCTGAAACAGTATCTCTGTGTATTTATTTTGTATTTCAAATATGATAACTGCTAGCATCTACTTACATTCTTGAATGCTGTGGCAGCTTGTATTTAGTTTGCATTCATCATTATCAAAATGTAATTCATCATTTAAATTTGTTTATATTTATTTGAGAAGGATGGTACATACTTCATTGTCTTGTTGCTTTTTACATTGTTTTCATAATAAAATATCTTTTAAAGTTAGCTTTGGCAGTCATTACTTTCTAAATCTTACATTTGTAAAATAATTTTAGTTCCAGCAAGTTCGTGAGCAGATGGAGGCAGAGATAGCTCACTTGAAGCAAGAAAATGGCATACTGAGAGATGCTGTCAGCAACACTACAAACCAACTAGAAAACAAGTATGTTTCCAAATGCTTTATTTTTAATTGAATGGCAGAGTATTTTCTTGAATCATCAAAATGACATTTGATAGTAATTGGGTAGACTTTGTTTTCTTACATTTGTTTCTAACATGAGTTAATTTTCAAAAACATTTCTCTTGCTGTGTGAGGAACCTCTTCAGCTAAACTGTATGATAAATACAGTGCCACCAGTAGACTAGTGTACAGATTATGAGATTTAATTTACAAGGTTTCAGCCATCTATCCCCTTTAATAGTAGTTTTCTAATTTCATTATTTGGAAGAGCATCTGGCATGTCAGTTAAAAAAGCACATATTTGAGTCTTACCCCTAAAAGATTATGATTCAGTGGCTCTGAGGTAGATCCCAGTAACCTAAGACACATTCATCTGATAGTTATGTAGTCGGCTCTGGGCTGTACTTTGAGAAACAGTGCCCTAGAGAAAACCAGTAGCGTGCTTATGCAGAATAAACCCTGACTGGTTGATTTTAATAGATTTTCGGAACATCAGTTTGAGGGTAACACCCTTGCTTCTATTTATGTGTGTGGTCATCCATTTTTTTTTTATTATATTACAGTGATTTTAGAATTTGTGTTACTGTTATCAGAATGATTTAGAGGTTACACTCAACCAAACTTCATTTTAGTAGTCACAGCTTTTTAAGTTGGCTATCAGTGGAATTACTAACTCAGCAAAAGTAATTTAAAATACGTTTTGTTTATCTATTTTTTATATGGGTTTGTAATAATGGAAGGATCCTAATCCAGTTACTATTTTCAGGCAGTCTGCTGAACTAAATAAACTGCGCCAGGATTATGCCAGATTGGTGAATGAGCTGACTGAGAAAACAGGAAAGCTACAGCAAGAGGAAGTCCAAAAGAAGAATGCTGAGCAAGCAGTTACTCAGTTGAAGGTGATATATTTCTACCTTTATTTATCATTTCATAAATAATGTAGATATTCAATTCAGTGATCTAAATGTGTATATAGATTTGAGAAATGTAGTTTGAGGCTTAATGGGACTTGTATAAGTGCTCTGCCTATACAGAAATGTGTCCACTAATAAAAGAATTGAATATAGGCTTGCGTTTGAAGTTAAAGACTGAAGATATGAAAAATGAAATTAGCTGACTTATTGTATATGTAGAGGTTAGAGTCTACCTATATAAGGCAGAAATCATGTAATTAAAATTATCTTCATCATCACTTATCATTCATAACTTGGATTTCTTAGTAAGTTTAGTAAATCCTATTTTTCTTCCAGCATTAGGAGAGGTGGTTTTTCTTTGTATGAGCGTAAAACCAGGTAATGCTCTGGTAGCTTTCGCTTGAGCCATAGTCTACAAAAATCACACTTTTTTAGATATCAGAATTTATCTTAGACACTTGGTACCGCAAGATGCTCATACTGCGAAGAGATTCATGGGGTTGCTCAGACTGACAGAGAGGAATAGAATTGTTTCTTTTGAACTTTATAGCATGTGCGCATTGAGTAGAATGATGAGTAGAATTGTCTCTTTCTCCTTTTACTGAGGAGAGGATTTGTTGAATGTATAGTTCAGTTTGTTTAAGTTAAGTGTATTAGACAGATTCCTACCTAGTTATTTGATACAGTCATACCTTGATACTGGTTCCAGAGTTGTAAGGATTAAAGGGGCTTCGGGAATAATTGAATATGGAAAAAAGTGTAATTTATGGTATCTTGAAGTTTTCATGGATCCCCGTGGGAGATTGATATAATTATTCCTTCTTTTAATATTTGTCTTACTGGTGTGTTTACTGCTGGCATTTATAAATATAGAAGTTCTCTGTGGATATGGATAAGTGGATGTGTGACACTAAAGATTAAAATGTGCTATACCTCAAAATATAAATTTTAGGTACCTACAGAGATGTAGCAATACAGATACCATCCTATCTTTTGAAAGCCTATCAGCCGAAGGAAGATTAATGGAAAAATAGATTATAGTTAAGTGGATCAGATATATACATAGTAGTAGCTATACTGATTTCACTGGCACAAATATTGTTTCTGATATAACCTCTAATCTGTAAATCCTGTATATCAGAGGGTAGAATGGCTATGGCTGATAATATCTGTACATGTTCTCAGGCTAGGCATATCTACCTGTCTTATTAAAATGTAGGATACTAGTTGTTGGAATAAGCAGTCTTATGACACAATAGTAAAGGTAGAAGATACTTTAAAAAAAAAAAATTAGATCTGTGTTTGTATTGACTAATCCTTTCTCCAGGTTCAACTACAAGAAGCTGAGAGAAGGTGGGAAGAAGTCCAGAGCTATATCAGGAAGAGGACAGCAGAGCATGAGGCAGCACAGCAAGGTAAGGGGAAGAGGTATTTGTGTAAATTTAGTACATAATTCTGGGTAAAATTTTTTCTTTCTGTATGTGGAGAAAGTATAATTTGGCATTTTGGTTATAGCTCAAAAATAGCTTTTACATTTCACAGTACTTCTATTTCTTTAACATTTCTTAGGGTTTTAAAAATAAGCACTCTACTAGCTTTGTCTAAAGCGTTAATTTGCAGATAAAATTATAGTCCATAATAGGGTAATGGAGCCTAGCTGTGTGTATTTCCTTTCTGTAGTTATATTTATTTATTCCCTTTAGTTTCTTGATCAGCTCTTCATTTTATTTTTTGCTTCTAAGGAGGGACTCACTTCCTATATTGTGAAGAGAAAAAAACATTGAGAGCTGCCTACTACTTAAATACTCTTTCACTACTTATT
>NW_011888796.1:10497855-10498084 GCF_000151845.1 Pteropus vampyrus | reverse complement strand
CTGCCTACTACTTAAATACTCTTTCACTACTTATTTTTTCAAAATAATCTTTTAATTTTTCATTTACAGTTGGCATATAATATTATATTGGTTTCAGATGTACAACATAGTGATTAGACATTTATGTAATTTGTGAAGTGATTACCCTGATAAATCTAACCATCTGATACCTTACATAGTTATTACAATATTATTGACTATATTCCTTATGCTATACTTTACATCCCAT
>NW_011888796.1:10495963-10497805 GCF_000151845.1 Pteropus vampyrus | reverse complement strand
ACATAGTTATTACAATATTATTGACTATATTCCTTATGCTATACTTTACATCCCATGACTCTTTTGTAACTACCAATTTGTATTCCTTAATTCCTGACGCCTTTTCATTTATCTCCCCAACCCCCCTTCCATCAGGCAACCCTCAAAATATTCTCTGTGAGTTTTTTTCTGTTTTGTTTATTTTTTTTCCTTAGATTCCACATGTAAATCAAATCATATGCCATTGGTCTCTATCTCTCTTATATCACTCAGTCCAATACCCTCTAGGTCCATCCATGTTGTTGCAGATAGCAAGATTTCATTATTTTTTATGGCTGAGTAATATTCCATTGTATATATGTACCATCTCTTCTTTATCTGATGAACACCCAGGTTGCCTCCAAATCTTGGGTATTGTAAATAATGCTGCAGTGAACATATGGATGTACGTGTTCCTTAGAAGTAGTGTTTTGGTTTTTTTTTGGATAAATACCCAGAAGTGGGATTACTGAGTCCTTCTTTGTCTCATGTTGTAGCTTTTGTTTTAAAGTCTGTTTTGTCTGGTATAAACATTACTACCCTAGCTTTTTTTTTTTTTTTTCATTTTCATCCCTTTACTTTCCGTCTTTGTGTATCTTTTGATCTGAAATGAGTCTTTTGTAAGCAGCATATGTAAAGATCTTGTTTTCTGACCCATTCAGGCACCCTGTCTTTTGATTAGAGCATTTAATCTATTTACATTCAAAGTAATTGTTGATTGGTATGTAGTTACTGCCATTTTATTATTCATATTTTTAATCCTCCTTCTCCTTTCTTCTTAAATCCTTCTAACATTTCTTATGATACTGGTTTGGCGTTGATGAACTCCTTTAGCTTTTTCTTGTCTGGGAAGCTCTTTATCTGTCCTTTGATTCTAAATGATAGCTTTGCTGGGTAGAGCAATCTTGGTTGTAGGTCTTTGCTTTTTATCACTTTGAATATTTCATGCCAGTCCCTCTGGCCTGCAAAGTTTCTGTTGAGAAATCAGTTGACAGTCTTATGGGAGCCCCCTTGTTGGCGCTTTTCTCTTGCTTTTAAGATTCTCTCCTTGTCTTTAATCTTTGGCATTTTAATGATGATGTGTCTTGGTGTCGGCTTCTTTGGGTTCATCTTGTTTGGGACTCTGTGCTTCCTGGGTTTGTATGCCTATTTCCTTTGCCAGGTTAAGGAAGTTTTCTGTTGGTATTTCTTCAAATAGGTTTTCAATTCCTTGTTCTGTCTCTTCTCCTTCTGGTACTCCTGTGATGAGAATGTTGTTATGCTCGATGTCGTCTCAGAGGCCCTTTACATTATGCTCATTTTGCTGGATTCTTTTTTCTTGTCACTGTTCTGATTGGATGTTTTCTGCTATTTTATCTTCTAAATCACTGTTTCGGTCCTCTGCTTCATCTAATCTACTGTTAATTGACTACCTCTAATGTAGTCTTCATTTCAGTTATTGTATGCATTTTTGACTGGTTCTTTTTTATGTTTTCTACCTCTGTTTTTTATGTTTTCTATCTCTTTGTTAAAGTTCTGAGTTCCTGTACTCTTTCCCTACGTTCATTGAGCATCCTTAGAACAAATGTTTTGAACTTTGCATTTGGTAGATTGCTTGTCTCCATTTTGTTGAATTCTTTGTTCTTTTCTTTCATGTGGGACATGTTTCTTTGTCTCTCCATCTTGGCTGCCTCCCTGTGTGTGTTTGTTTGTTTTTTTATTAGGTAGGGCTCCTGTGTCTTTGGATATAGAGTTCTGGGTTGGAAATAATTTTGCCCACAGAATTTTGAAGGCATTAATTCAGTCAGTGTTTTAGCTTTTACTCTTGCTGGTAAGAAATATCAT
>NW_011888796.1:10478423-10494673 GCF_000151845.1 Pteropus vampyrus | reverse complement strand
GAGTTCTGGGTTGGAAATAATTTTGCCCACAGAATTTTGAAGGCATTAATTCAGTCAGTGTTTTAGCTTTTACTCTTGCTGGTAAGAAATATCATGCTCATCTGTGTTCTTACTCTGGACATTACCATTTTATATTTAATTTCCAGGAGCTCTTTTATAAATTGTGTTCCATTCTTATATTAGTGTCTTGTTATGGAAGTAACATTTTACTTTTCTTAAAACTTATGTAACACACACACACACACACACACACACACAAATACACATTTCCTCTTTTCTTCTATATTTGCTACTCTATCCTTGATGGTGGTGGTCTGTGTCCTATCCCTGTCATGCGTGTTGTGTCTCCTCTCCAATCCTCCACTCATGCCCTTGACTTTTGGACTTGTTGTGTTATGGGGCCATGAGGCAGCTTTCATAATACCTGGTATCTCTGTTTCCTGAGCCATTCTAGGTTTCTGGAACACTTTCCCTTTCCTCGTCTCTGCCAAATTAGTGATTACCCATCTCTCCATTCATTTTATCTTAATTTCTTGATTTGGAGTTATATTTATTTTCTGATTGTAGCAAAGACTGTTTGTTTCTCATTTTTTATTGTTGTTTTGGGGTTATTGCTATGAAGAGAACCAGACAGAAAAGTTTTACATTTTACACTGAGACATTTGCCAGCCTTTCTCTGTTTTTCAGGTAGAAGAGTACAGAGAATTTATAAGAAATTCACTAAGTAACTTACTAAAATACTAAACAATCTTTGGGGAAATAAAGAATGCTTTTAAAAAATGGTTTAACACTTTTAAACATCCATGTACTATTCATTTAACACATTTATTGAATATGTACTGTTGTACCAAGCCTTAGGCACAGCTCTGGATATAGAGAAAAAGCAATCTGATTTCAGAAAGCTGGGAGAGGTGATGAATTAGTACAGTGTGGTAGGTACAGTGATTAAAGGTAAGCATTGGCTATTCACAGAAGTCATATGCAGGAAGGGAAACAGAGGAGAGATTCAAAGCGGCTTTCCTAGAGAAGGTAATGCCTACAATTAAAGATGGGTGGCAGGCACCAGGCAAAGGAAGAGACCTTTGTAAGATGCAGTATTTTGTTACAGATTTACAGAGTAAATTTGTGGCCAAAGAAAATGAAGTACAGAGTCTGCATAGTAAGCTTACAGATACCTTGGTATCAAAACAACAGTTGGAACAAAGACTAATGCAGTTAATGGAATCGGAGCAAAAAAGGGTGAACAAAGAAGAGTCTCTACAAATGCAACTTCAGGTATCTAATTTTCTCTCTTTTAAAAAATAAAAGTGGGCAGTGTTGGATGTGTCTTTGTAGAAGAGAGGATAGTCTACCTTATCCTATTTCTGGAGTGATGATAAATAATTATAACTTAACCTTTGAGCACATGTCACAGTATGGTTTGTTTGAATATGTACTCGAAGATGTTTTCATAGCCTTACACTTTCTGTATTAGGAATAACGCAACATATTCTTAATTTCTACTTTGTAAATTAACTCTCAATAAAGAATGCCTAATTATTATTTTAAAATGCCTTTTTAAAGATAAAGAGATGTATCTGTAACTCACTTTTTTCATATGCATTGGTATATTTGTTAACAGCAAACTTCCCCCCACCCCCTCTTCTTTTTGGTTACTGTTTATGAAAGGATATTTTGGAGCAGAATGAGGCTTTGAAAGCTCAAATTCAGCAATTCCATTCCCAGATAGCAGCTCAGGTAATGGTGCTTTCTTATTACTTATCATTATTAATAGTTTTCTAGCTGTGTAAATAGTCATCTGAGTGCCTGTTGAGAGCCAAGCACGAGATTGAAAATTGAGAGACTAGTTAGTCAACATTGATGATCCTGATTGAAAATTGAGAGACTAGTCAGTCAACATTGATGATCCTGAGTGCTAAATATTCTGATAATACAGTTCTATGGGAAAACACTTAAGAAATCCAAATCCAGCTAATGGAGAGGTGAGTTAGAGAGTTTTTACCATAGGAGGAACTAGAGGAATTGGCCAAATGTGTCAAGAAGAGTAATCTATGTCTTAAAAGTGTTTACTAAATATTGACTAGCTGTAAGGGAAAACTTTATATATACCCAAGGTAATAACAGTATGTTAACCATTGCTCTCAGATTATGTCCGCAAAAGGATCAGTTTAAGGTTTAGTGAGTGGGGAAACCTTCCAAAGTTTTGCAAGTAGTATTGTAAGACTTGTTTTTCTCGGGCAGCATTGTTAATGTAACATGATAGATACATAAATGTAGATAGATATAGATATATAGAGTCTTCAGAATATAAAAAGTACAATGTTTAGAAAAAAGAAAAAAACGTATGAGATATTTAACTTGTTTCCATAATGTACATACTGAGAATTTCTATTTCACTTGTTCAACTTTAAAATTTTAGATTTTGTAGAAAAAGTATAATCTTAAAATAGAAGTCACTTTTCTGTATAAAAAGTAGCTTTAATGTTAAAACCTTGTTTTTAAGAATCAGGCAAGTTCAAAGTCCTAAAACTTTGAGATCGCAAACATTTTTTTTTCTAATTATTTTTTTGGTGGAAACTATTGTCTCATATTAATTGGGAAGAATTATTTAATATAGGAAAAGATGTTTGTGTATGGATGTATATGTAAATCACCAATTCAGATTGGATTGAGATCTTATTAGCTGAGAGGTAGCTCTAGAGAATTTATCAGGAATTAAATACTTAAAGAGTAATATAAATATCTTTTAAAAAGTAAAGATGAGCATAGGTATTATCAATCTGTTTAATTGTTGACTAAATCATGAACTCTATCATTTCATTATTGGAAGTTGTTACTAAAGAAAAGAAAGAGGCACAGGGATGAAAAAATGGACTTTGTGGTTGTTTTTCCTATGTTTTGTTGCTTGTTATATAGTTTTAAGGCTCATCAACTTCTTTTATTTAAAATGTCTTATAATATGTAATTCCCTAATACTGGTTGTTGGTGATCAAATTTGCTTTCAGAATAATAGCTACTATTTATTGAACACTCATCATGGGCCAGATACTGCCTTAACAACTTTGTATACATTAATTTCTTTTAATTTTTAAAGCTCTGTTGTGATTATTGTACAACTTTAAAACTTTCTCTTAAATGCTTTTATGTTGACTCTGTTTTTCTTTCTTAGACCTCTGCTTCAGTTCTAGCAGAAGAATTACATAAAGTGTAAGCCTGCTTTTCTACACTTCTCTTATAATTGCTTAGTCACCATTAACTTATACCTGTTAGATTCAACACATGATTAACTCTATATTCTAACTTGTTCAGAAAATACTCTCAACTAGATTTGGAGCAACTTTTGCTCTTTTTCATCTCCTTCAGTGAGTTGGTTTCCTAAAGATTTCATGTTTTGTGTTTATATGTCTTCATCATAAAAAGAGTTGGGGAATTTTTTTTTATTTGAACTTTAGCAGTTATATAGAAAAGATAATTGTGATTTCAAATCAGTGTAAGTAAATTAGTTTTTGTGTCTAATAAGTAGTTGTAGCTGATCTGTATTTAACTGTATCGGTAGTATACTCAAAACAAAGTTCTGGGTTTTTTGTGTATTGTGTGATTGTATAGACGTGGATCACTTGAGTTCAGAAGCCCTGCAGTATGGTTTTGACATTGCCAGGCTTACAAGCTTAAAAAAAAAAATTACTACTTTGACTTCAAGTTTTAAAATAAGGGTAGGTATTTTTAGGAGTTGTAGTAAAATGACAGGGGCTGTAAAATCGGAAGATACTTTTACGTGAGAAACCACTTAAGTAAGGATGATCATATTTAAGGCTTTTAATCCTTTGTGATTTGACTTCTAAATGTTTATTAAATGTACAAATGTATTTCTTGTTAAAGGATTGCAGAAAAGGATAAGCAGATAAAACAGACTGAAGATTCTTTAGCAAATGAACATGATCATTTAACAAGTAAAGAGGAGGAACTTAAGGTACAGTAATTATTAAATGGCTGCAGTATTTTATAGGCATCGAATTACCCTGATTTTATAATCAGTACAAATGTCTATGAAGAATGGAAAATACTCTAGAATTCATTTGAAAGATATCTCTTTTCTAAACTACAAAATACCTTTTTGCTCTCTAAGAAGAAAAGTTAAAAGGATTTTTCTCATAATAATTTGGGAAATGTGCTAAATAACAGGAATTGATGGTTTCTCTTTCTGATTTAAGAAATTGTGATTTGAGACCCTTGGAGACCTTTGCTTAAGTAGAAGAGATGTTTTATAAACTTAAAAATCAGTTGTATTAAATATTTCTAGTTCTGTTTTTCCTTCTTGTTCTAGGATATACAGAATATGAATTTCTTATTAAAAGCTGAAGTGCAAAAATTACAGGCCCTGGCAAATGAACAGGTAGATCTTTATTACTTTCAAGCATTTACCTGAGAATTTTAGTTCATCTACACTTACGTTTTATCAGTACTGCAAGCCCTAATTTTACCCATGTACATAGTAAATATAGTAGTTATTTGTGTCTGGTTGCATGGTGTGTCGTTGAAAGCCTCTTCTATTTGACTATAACTCTCATGGCCCACCTAGATGTTAATTATTTTCATGTTAGAATTAATGTTTGATCCAATAAATTGATCACTTTTGAGATATTAGAGGAACAATTAAAACATTCTTAATGTGCTGATTTGTTTTAGCCTTCCATTAATTTAAAAAGGATATACATTTTTATTAGGATAAAAGTTGATCAGTGAGAACTACGAAACATTGGACAGCAAAAAGTATTATAGAAATATATTGCTTTACCTTTACTCCAAATATATGAAAATATAACTCTTTAATATGTAAAAATAATTGAAGGAATAGTTTTGAGTGCTTCCTGAGAAATGATATGATTCTCATCTCATTCTAAACACAGGCTGCTGCTGTACATGAACTGGAGAAGATGCAAAAAAGGTGATTAAAATATTGCTCTGCATGGAGCCATTCATACATTTATGCTCAAGTATAATTGCAGAAAGTATTGCTAATAACTGGTAGTTGTATACGTAATTTATGTAAACTTTCTGAATATATGAAGTATTTTAATTGATTTTTTTCTCATAGTATTCATGTTAAGGATGATAAAATAAGATTGCTTGAAGAGCAGCTACAGTGTGAAATTTCAGACAAAATGGAAGAATTTAAGGTGTGTAAGCTCATCAGCTCAGCTGTTTTTGACCAACCTTGTATGGTTCTCAGGTGAAGTGAACCTAGAAATACTACTTTTTATATATGATCACTCTGTAACAGTGTTTCTATAGTTTATTTGAGGGCTTATACAAACAATGAACTTTATCATTGACTTTTTGCCTAGATTATCTTAATTTATTTCTTTTTATAATAGACTTTTGAAATTCGTTTTGCTCCAACCTTTTCTGTGCAGTTTTTAGTTGGTAGTTTGTGATAGTTTTATCTGACTCCAGTGTTGGTGCAATGCTAGTTTCTGGTCATAGTCAACCAGCTTAAGTATTGTAAGCATTCTGATTGCCAGGGTGCATCTCTGTGTGTAATATGGTATGCTTTCCCCCCGCTTTTATTTAATAGGAATCCTGTAAGCACTCACTTAAATGAGAGCTGAGTTTCTCAGAATCTATTGTCACAAACTGTTAAACTCTTTGAATACACTTTAAACAATTCCAGGCACAGAGTTAACACCATTTTGGGATAAACTACATGACATGAAGTAGGGGGATGTGTTGAAACTATGGTTTTAGAGAGCATTGCACATATACTTTATACTAGTACTGTATATATATACTCTAAAATATATTCATTGAAACTGTGGAAAATGGAGCCATGTGAGATTTGCCTTATTATATCAGTATATAATTCACTTGTCACTTTATTAGTACTTAATTATATGGGTTTGATTTTTTCAAAAACCCATGATTGCTTTGTTACTTTTCTAAATAAAACAATAAATTGAGATTCTTTCTTCCAGATTCTAAATGACCAAAACAAAGCATTACAATTAGAAGTTCAGAAGCTACAGACTCTTATTTCTGAACAGGTAAGGCTTTTCATGAGTTAAAAGGTAGAAATATCCAATACATAACAAGATCTGGGTCTTAAATTGTAACCAGCTCATTTATTTTGAGAAATTTTACTTAAGTATAGGTGTGTCTTTTAATTGCATTTCTGTTCATCTTGTGATTTTCAAATACCTAAAAGAAAGCATATTTTTTCTTCCTGAAAGGAAGCTAATGTTAACTTGTCTATAAACATTTTCCACAACAAAAGAAAGGAAAGAAAAATGTAATAAGATGCATAAACAGAATTTTTAAAGTCATTTTGATATATTTGGCTCTCAGGATGAAAATTCTTAGACTTTTAGAGCCTCTCTTTCTCTAAGGCTGCATGATTTCTTAAGAGAATGAGTTCGAAACCTACTATTAGCACTTAAAATAGGTGATATTGATAACTTTTGCAGAGCTCTCATTCCTAGTTTTTCACATTTTATTTACATCATAAGTTTGGTAGATTTAAAAGGGGAAGTTTATGTATAGTGCTTAGCCTAGTGCTTTGCATAAACAAGGCGTCTTAAGCCTTAATTCCTTTCTCTTAGAATATTTGTTTTCCATCTCATTTCTACCCCCTAGTGCCATAGTTTTTTCTGGATTTATAGTAAGCCATCAAAACTATAGCAGCCTGTATTATACTAAGCAAAGTAAGTCAGACAGAGAAAGATAAATACCATGTGATTTCACATATATTTTGAATCTAAGGAACAAAATAAATGAAGAAACAAAATGAAAACACTCATAGATACAGAGAAAAACTGGCGATTGCCAGATAGGGAGATTGGGGGCTGGGCGAAAAAGCTGAAGGGATTAAGAAGTACAAATTTGTAGTTACCAAATAGTCACTGGGATATAAAGTACAGCATAAGGAATATAGTCAATAATATTGTGATAACTGTGTATAGTGCCAGGTGGTTACTAGATTAATCAAGGGGATCACTTTGTAAATTATATAAATGCCTAACCATTATGCTATACATCCGAAACTAATATAGAATAATATTGAAAGACAACTCTACTTGAAAAATAAAAATAAACACAAAAAACTATAGCAGCCTGACAAAGCATGTCTTCATAAACTAGAGCTCCAGGCAGTGTCCCTTCTATGCCTGTTTCTAAGCATTGCCTTCATACTCTTTCACAGCTCTTCAAATTCCAGTTTTTAAAAATATTCTAGAAAGTCTTGATATTGAATGACACATTAAAACAAGCTTTGCATGTTTCTCTAATACTTTAAAATTTTTGAAACATACTTTTATTAGAAACTGGAATCTAAGTTATTGCAAATGATAGCCACATTTTTGATTTATTTAAAAGAATTATTTGATATAAGTGGAAACTCATTTGGTGGTAACAATTTAAGATTTGCCTTTTGGTCATTCTCAGCATTTTTCTTTTGTTCTGAAAGCTCTTTAAAAAAGACACAAAATAGTATAGAAAGCATATGACTGGTTTTTGATTACAGTTCTGACTTATTTGTCTCACCTTGGCAGACCAAAGAACCGCCATCTCTTTGGCTTTTTTTCTGGTCATTTTTACTGCTATTGCTAATGAAAGAAGAGATGAAAGATTAGTATAATTTTGATTTTTTCGTTTTCACCTTTAACCTCTTTTTACCCAGCAGTCAGAATTCTAAATGACAGTTGAGAGATGAACAGTTTAGTTATGTAAAAAAATGTAGTCTTTTACCCCATGGATTTTTATCCTGGAGGAAAAGATTGAAATTATTGAAGCAGAAACCAAAAATGGTGCCAGGTTGTTGTTTCTTGAGGTGTAGGAAGCAGAAAGACAACAAATGCCAGGTAAGGTGCCTGTTTATACACTAAAAAAGGGAAGGCTCTATTTGGATGTAGGCCTGTGGGTGGATGATGCAAATAAATCAGTTACTAAAAATCTCTATTCAGAATAAAATTTGGTGTGGAGGGGTGGAGGTCCTTATGTGTTTTTGTTTTTGAAAATCTTGACTTTTTAGCAGAGGAGCAGCATGAGTTTTTAATTTTTGTTCTAGTAGATTTTTAAGATTTAATGACTGAGATTATTAAGTAAAAACAATAGGAGTAGCAAGTTTTTTCTCTTTGTGTTGCTGCCTGGTTGTAGTTTATTGAAGAATTCATTATTATATAAGATGTAGTTTTGAAGATCATATAGGGTGGAAAAAATTGAATTAGATAAGAACAATAATGTCTAAAGTAAAACTGTTGGATATATGCTAAGCTGGGTTAATTAAATATTTAATGAGCAATTGACCAAGAATACTTGTTAAACTGTGACCTTGTTAAAGGAAATTCATTTCATTAAATATTTACTAATTGAGTATATGCTACGAACTGTGCTACATGCTGAGGTTACAGAGATGAATGAGACTTGGTTCCTGTCCTCAAGATTGTGGCTTAGTGTGGAGATAGATGTGTAACACAGAACAGTCTGATGAGTAAAATTCTTGAATTGTGTGTACAGGTTAGGATGAAGAGATAATGAATTCTATTAGGAGAGTGATGGTGAAGAGGCACCAGAGAGAAAAAGGGAACAGCTAAACCTGATTTTGAAAAATGGCTATGAATTTGCCAGACAACTAAAGGGCAATCCAGGCTGAAGGAGATAAGTGTTGAAAGTAATGGCAGTATGTCGCAAAATTGTCATATTCAGAGTATATTGTAGAAGTGCAAAGTATGAGGTGTAAGGAATAGAGATTCACTAGAGCCTAATCATGAAGGACTTTGTGTGTTGTGTAAGGACCGTGAACTTGAGTTAGCACGCGGGTAAGCCATTGAAGGGTGTTGTAAGAATTAGTATTTTGTCTAGCATTTTATGAGTATCACTTGGACTTAATAGTGTTGTCTTTTTTTATTGAGCTATAATTGACATATTAGTTTTAGGTGTATAACACAGTGATATGATATTTGTGAATATTGTGAAATGTGGTGATGTACTTGAATATTTAATTGTACAAAACTAACCCAGCTTAGCATCCAACATTTTTACTTTATACATAGTTAAAAATTTTAAGTCTTTATGTGAGATGGTATATATAAAGATGGACAAAAACCATCTTGATGATTTATAAACTTACTGCATGATTTATTTTTCACAAGTTTATAAACCTGATTTAATGTACTTTTGACAGCTCCTATCTTCTTTTAGGAAAATTTTTTTCCTATTTGGAAGTTCTTCCTATATTCACAGACTAATCATATGGACTAGAGGCAGGGAGATGAATTAAGGTATAATGGTATTTGAGATGAGTAAAGCTGAGTGCCTAACCTAGGGCATTGAAGAAAAGAGGGTTAATTTAGAAATATGTAAGAAGTGGAATCTTGGGATTTGGATTTGACAATGGGAAAATTAATAGTGTTTTTGAAAAATGGTTGTTAGTTTAATTGTTTTACCAACATTATTACAATCGAAATTAGGAGAGAGCAGCTTGGGATGGGTGGAAGAGAATGTTCAAGGGAGAAGACCCCAACCCTGTTTTGTCAGGGTACTTAGCAGCTTGAAGGCCTGAGAACGTTGAGGGGAAGCCCCGCTTCTGGACACACAGGAAATTATGACGGGGGAATTTTGTGTGTATAGGGAGATGGAAGGAGGGGTCAAAGGTAGGGTCCAACTTACATATCATGTTTAAATGCTTTGCAAGGAGAATGTGTTCATGTATTGTTTCTACAATTTACACTCAATTTTAAAATATTCACTGTTCGTCTGGGTGGTGGTTATATAATATTTACATGTTAAAAATTCATTGAGTTGTAGACGTGAGTTGACTATTATAAATGTTACACCTTAGTTTTAAAAGTTAAAAAAAATTTGTAAAAAGAAAGAACAAAGCCTCCTTCCTGGCCTGCGAGGCCTTAGGACCTTGGATTTTTTAATATTTAAACAATCGAATTAATGTAAGGGAAGTAAGGCAAATTCTCTTCTTATCCTCAATAAGATTTTCTTTTATAGCAGTTAAAAAATTATTCATAATATACTAATTTATTTTGCCAGCCTATTTTGTATTTTATCTTTTTCTGTCTTTTGTATAGCTGCTTTTCTTCTGTCTTGCGTTTTGTAAATTAGATTCTTTAATTATTAGCACTTTAAATATGGATCATCTTCCTAAATTTTGCATCTAACTAAAACTAAACAATTTTCATAGAATTCCATTTGTAAACTAGTTTTACCTCATGCAAACTAGGTCAAATTAAACTTTTTTTTTGGTGATTTTTATTTTAGCCTAATAAAGATGTTGTGGAACAAATGGAAAAATGGTAAGAGGTTAAAATTTTCTTTTTACATTTCAGTGACTCACTATCTCAAAATTTGAGATAACAGTTATTAACTGCATTAATGTAGATTCTTAAAAAAAATTTTATACTTCATAATGGAAGAGAATGGTGTATGCTATTGATTGATTTGGTTTGGGATTGCATGAGGTTTGTGGGTGTCATGTGGCAGCAATGATTTGTTTAGGCTAACATGTAAGCATGCATTACTTGAACACATTTTACTTATTGGTAAAGAGGAAGTACCCTTAGCCCAGAATCAGAGATCCTCAGAAATGTTTCTAGAATTAAAAGTTTATAAAAAACAATGGACACAAGAATTGATCCATATAAAATATTTGGGAATGCTGTCATTTGTTTACCTTGAAAAATAGTTCATATATATGTTTTAAATTTATAATTTCAGCATTCAAGAAAAAGATGAGAAGTTGAAGACTGTGGAAGAATTGCTTGAAACTGGGCTTATTCAGGTGGCCACTAAAGAAGAAGAACTGAATGTAAAGCATTTTGTAGATTTGTTTTCCTTGTGGTTGGTTATTCAGTGAACACGAAGGGGTTTCACTGTAATTTGTGTAAGATTTTCCTCCTACCTTTAAACTTCATGTTAGTTACCCACATTTTATAACTTTATACTATTTTTTTCATTAAATATAAGATTTTGTTAGAAATACGAAAATACATAGTTGATTGTAGCTTTCACTGCCTTAATGAAGTACATACTATTGTTATGGTTTGTAATACATGCTTCCCCATCTCCACTCATGCCCAAATTATAACCAAATGATAACTAGGAGACTTCATAAGTTCTTGAAATAGTATTGGAGGCCAGAGAAAAGAGAGACTGCAATTCTGTTTTAGGATTATCATTAACTGACTTGATTAGGTTAGATAAGGTTGCTCAGAGAAGTTAGATAAGGTTGCTCAGAGAACTAACTTAAAAGATGTAGTTGAGTTTAGGGTAACAAGTGGTATGCTATATGGTCATGAGGTTGTGGAAACATAACCAGAAATACTTGTGCTAATAATTGAATTAAAAATCTATTTGGCTAGCTCTAGAAGTTACAGAAGTGTAGACATGTGAAGGAAGTAAGATTTCTGGGCCTTCCAGAAAGAAAAAGCAGCAGCTAAAGAAAAATTACAAGCTAATGTATTTTGAAGCTAGCTGTTTTCTTTTCAGTAATAAATAAAAAGTAAGTAAAAGTATATTGTGTTTTTGTGTCTTTGAAAAAGGCAATAAGAACAGAAAATTCATCTCTGATGAAAGAAGTTCAAGACTTAAAGGCTAAGCAGAATGATCAGGTAATGTATTTAGTAGATCCTGCAACCATTTTCACAAACAAACCTGTTACATTCAAGCATAGCTAGTCTGTTTGTCTGTTCTTCCCTTCTCAACATGGAATTTGTTAATTATAGTTTTAATCTGTGAGTGTTTAGTGACTTGATTATCATTAATAGAGGCTGCAATTTATCGGATGCTGACTGCATCCTAAGCACTAGGTAGAGTACTCTACCACTGTTTCCTGTGACAGTGATAAAAGGTTTTGAGCATACAAATATAAAGTAAGACTAAATAATGGAAGGGGCTACCTGAAATTAGGTAATTTTTTAGTTGTATATTCTTTTTATCTGGTTAGAAATATTAATAAGTTTAACATCTATTGATTTTTCTTTTGTCTTACACGTACTATGAGTAGCTTTTAAAGCTGCTTACTTTCAAAGCACTTTTCATTTTCATAATTAAGACATTTTAAAAAAGCTAGAAAGACTTAATTCCTGGGTTTAATTTTCCCATTTGGATTTTGGTGTAGTGGAAAATTTAAGAATAACATACTTTATTTCTGATCTATTTATATTTTGAGCAAATGACTAAGTAGGATTCCTTCCTGTTTCCAGGTTTCTTTTGCATCTCTAGTTGAAGAACTTAAGAAAGTGTAAGTGATGACATTATTAAAGTGGTCTTTCTCTTTTGGTCCATTTTCTTAGGGCTGATAAATGTTTTATTGTGCAATTGAGATAGCCGATGTTAGATTAACCTTCACTCTGTATTTTTTTATTGCTAGAATGAGCTGTGCTTTTCCAGTGATTGTTCAAAAAATTATTTTGGTAATTAATTCCATTTATTTTCCTAACATCACATTGACTCATTAATATTCTGTTTCTGCAACAGAAACTATTACAGAACAGGTTATATTGGATAGAGAGGTCAATTCTTTCCTTGCATCCTCTTTCTGAGGTGTCTTTAAAGTATGATGCCATAATTGTGTATAAGTTCTGCTACAGCTTTCCGTGCCCTAGAAGCCAATATTGTTGAGAGGAACTTGATTTTCTCTAGTGTTTTCAGGGTACAAATCTTGTATTTCCTGTGTACTTTTGAAGCATGTCACCAGCTTCTCCTTGTATGCATAGGCTTCAGCTGTCTGGTAGTTACTGATTAATTCTCACTTAGGAAGAGCTTTAAGTATTTTTCCCCTTCTGTCTGCAAGATATGTTGCTATTTTACTTAAAAAGGGGAGAGTTCATTTGGTGAGCTTACTCATGATTTGGTGCTATTTTTATATCTTAGTTGGTGGATCTTGATTTTTCTGTTCAAGTTTAATGCTGTTTCTTTATCTCAGGATCCATGAAAAAGATGGAAAGATCAAGTCTGTGGAAGAGCTTCTGGAAGCTGAACTTCTCAAAGTTGCTAATAAGGAGAAGACTATTCAGGTATTGGGAGACAGAAAACTATGTGTCTGTTTTTTTGTTTATCAACTTCAGTGAATACCATTTAATTTCATGTGTTTGTTTGTACATTGCATTTTATGTCAATTTCTGTGTTTCCATTGTCCAATCTTGTCTGTTTTGTCATTGTCAAGGATTTGAAACAGGAAATAGAGGCTCTAAAAGAAGAAATAGGAAATATCCAGCTTGAAAAGGCTCAACAGGTAAAAATCCCAGAGCCATAGCATGACAGATTTGTTAGTGTATGTGTATTTATGAGCTACTTAGTTTTTTCGTTACCCAGAAAAAACTTTTAGTAGTGTGCTGTAAGTATATTGGGTTATGTGCTTTTTATTTTTTTTGCCTGAATTGAGAAAGTGCTCTTGATATTTTAATCACTATATCTTTTTAACTGTTAAAGACTCTTTCCTAGAAAGTTTTCTGTATTAATGTTTCATTTTAGTTTGCCAACTTAAAAAAACACAAAACACTTTGGTAAATCTTTTTAACTTTTTTTTCTTTTTAACTGCATGGACCATAATATTTTGTTACAGAATATGTATTGCCCAACCTTTGCCTGTAGAACATAGATAACATTGGGGGATTTCAGAGGTAGAAATGATTACTGGAAATAGTTGGGTTTTGGTGAATTTAATCTGATAAGGCTTTATTGAAAAAATTGTGAGATTGCATGGAAGAGATGATTCATTCATTCAACAGAGATTCATTCAACAATATTTATTGAGTTCCTCCTACTTGTCAAAGCACTATGTTAGTGATTAGAGATAATGTGTTGAATGAAATGGTATGATGAAAAGATCAGACTCCTCTAATATAGATTGAGAGGTCATGAAAGTCTTCTGAGGAATATCTAAGCCAAGATGTGAAGGGACTATGAGAAGATGGTGAGGATAAAAGGTATTATTGAACTGTGTGAGATTAAAGAAGGACAATCTAGAGTACTGTTGAGTAGCTAGCCTTGAAGACTGGAAAGGAGAAGAGCTCCATATGGTAGGGAGATATGTGGACAGTTTAATATTCTTATTTTCATGATTTTAGAAGTAGCACATTATGTAGACTTATTCATAACTATATTCCTTGCCACCACCTTCCCTCCTACCTTACATTTTTAATTTTTTACTCTTACTGTCATTAGAATCAAGAGAAGGCAGAATCAAAATATATCTTATTTTGGCATGAATAATTCAGCTAAGATATTTGTAATTTGAAGTGTACACATTTTAAAGTTTATTATAAAGCTGAATAAAGTAAATTGAAAAGATTATGACTTGCCTTTTTTCTGTTTTTTCTTTGTATTTCAGTTATCTATCACTTCTCAAGTTCAGGAGCTTCAGAACTTGTAAGTACTATTTTTCTCATTTCCCTTTAATATCTCTCTTCCATATATTAAATGCAATTATAATGAAAATCATAGCTGCTTCTTACTTGATTTCAAGTAATATTTTAGGGAATATCAAATTATACCCCAAGAAGACCTCAAGATCTTAGGTTTTTCATTAAGATTTAACCTACAGATTTTTTTGATGGGAATGATTTTTCATGATTTATAATCTGAATATGACCTTAAATTGAGATGTTGTTCTTTGCCCATTTTAATAGTCATTGTAAAACTGGCTATATATTTTATACTGAAACCAGTTGTAATAAGCTGTCTAAACTTGATGGTATTGACTTAATAAACAGGATGATATGGCGTGAAAGTAGGGCTACCCTAATTTATTCAATGTCTGGATCTTCAGTGATAGATGGAACTGTTTTCTTTAATCATCTAGTGCTTCTTAATTTGATATCTCCAAAATCTTGTATTCCTTTATATTTAAAATATTAATTTTTTAGTTTATTTTAATCAGTTTGGGCCATGAATGCAACCTAAAATATACTTTTCCAGTCTCCATTATTTTTGCTTCATATAGTCGTAACATTTTTCATTGATAGTTCTTATTAACTTATTGTCAGGTTAAAAGGAAAGGAGGAACAGATAAATACCATGAAGACTGCTTTAGAAGAGAAGGAGAAAGATCTAACTAATAGAGGGAAATGGTTACAGGTAAGAAGTTAAAAGCAAAAGTAAACACCATTTTTATATTTGAATATCATTTCAGTTCACATCTATTCTTTTTTAGGATCTTCAAGAAGAAAATGAATCTTTAAAAGATCATGTTCAGGAGATAGCACAACATAACTTGAAAGAGGTATAGTATAAACAGATTAACTATATATTACATTAAAAAAGATATCTTTATTTTACTATACTAGAAAGCAAAGAAATAAATATTTTCTTGAGTTTCTTTACCATAAAAATTGTCATACCATAATTTTGTTGTTGTTGATAAAATAAGTTAACTTTTATCTCTGTCAAGTCTGTTACTGCCTCTTTGTCAACCTAAGCCTAAAAGAATTTTCAATCTTTACATATTTATATGGACTCTTAAGCTCGTTCCTAAGTGTCTATGTTTAATTGGTGTGTTAATCTGTAATTCTTTAAGAAATGGGTATTAAAAATGAAGTTAAAGGAAATTTAGTGTTTTATAAATTGCCTAATCTTATATTTACTACATATAATTATGTTTTTATTTTATTGGTGAGTGGTTATGTGTGTTATAGTACCCGATGTTTTTGATATTAGAATTGAAAATGTAAATCTGTTTCTTAGGCATGTTCTGCATCACGATTTGAAGAACTTGAGACTGTGTAAGTATACTTTTAGCCAGAATTTTAAAGAGGAAGTTCTCATTTTCCAGAATGTACTTGAATATTATGATGAGTTTCTTCTAAGTCATTAACTTTCTTGTTAAGTAGAATTATAGACCAGAGGCACATAAGCGTAAGTCTTTGTTTGGTATAATAAAACAGAGGCTCTTTAAGTGCTTATAGATACCTGGAGACTTTATCCTTGTTTTTGTTTGTTTGTTTGTTTGTTTGTTTTTAACAATCATTGTAAAGAGAGGTTAGGTTTGTTTAAAATTAAAATTATTTTAGTACTTGAAAGAAGACCTTTGAATTAACCAGAAGATAATCTTTAGCCATAATCTTGATAATGAATATTGAATCGGTCTATAAAGGTAACTTGCTTATTAGGAAAGTGCTTTCTGTTTTCATATTATTTATGCTGTGCTGAATAGTAAAAATATTGAATCTGATCAGCATAGGACATATCAGTCTTTGTAGATGGTCATCCTAGAAAATTTTTTATCCTGTAAAGTCTGTTCTCTTAAA
>NW_011888796.1:10434505-10477583 GCF_000151845.1 Pteropus vampyrus | reverse complement strand
ATATGTATTTAAATTTTGCTGTTTTAAAAAAATATTTAATCCCACTCTTCATGTGTGCTATTCTGTCATTTTTCAAGTAGATCTATAAACATCTTGAAATTATTTCTAGATTAAGATAGGATAAAAATAACATTCAGCCTAGCAAATATTTGAGAGCCTATTATGTGCCCTCTGTCACTGAGATTACCGAAATGGCTAAAATGGGCTCCTGCCCTGATGAGGAGATAGTTAAACAGATCATTTTAAGAGTTTTTAAGTGTTATGCTAGATAGGCCTCTGTTTAGGATAACGAGGGCAATTGGGATTCACTTAGGCTATACATAGCAAGACATATCTATGTTGGGTTAGGGAGAACCAAATTAAATTATATGTAGCGTCACTTTACTACAAAGGGTTAAGAGTAAAGTTCTAGGGTATGCTAATTATGACTCGTATTTTAGAGTTTCCTTGTAGGTAAAGCCATAGTTGGCCTAAGAAATGTTAAGTAGGAAAATAACTAGCAGTTTTAGGATGTACTTGACTTTGAGTTGGATAATTCTGGAAATAATTGTCTTTTAAAATAAATTTATAAGTTGGTATAATGTGAGGAAAAGAAGGTGATTGACATTGTTCCTGCTATTTTTTTTTTTCTTTAAGATGGTATTGGAGTCTGGTTGTCCTTTTTTGTGTATAAATATAAGGTCTTTGTAAAAATTCTAGGTTGAAAGAAAAGGAAAATGAAATGAAGAGAGTAGAAACTATGCTGAAGGAGAGGGAGAGTGATCTTTCTAGCAAAACAAAGCAGTTACAGGTGAATATGTTTACTTAAAATTAATTATTGTTTGAATTATTGTCTTTGCATGTTTTTAAAACAATTTTAACTACTACAAAAGAAAACAATACAGAATGACTCTTCCTTCTACCCAGATACTGGTTCTCATTCCTCAGAGTTGTTACTATCATTTGTATGTATAGCTTTTGAGAAAGTGTCCATGCATAAAATGTGTGTTTGTATACTTAATTGCTTTTTAAATATATTTAAACATACGTACTTTTGTATTTTGCGCCCCATTCCCCTCCCCCACAACCCACCCACCCAACCCACCCACCCAGTTAATAATGCTTTTGAGGTCTTTTCACGTAAGCACATTTTCACTTTTAACTTTTAATCGCTTTGTGGTATTCTGTTACATGGTTGTATCATTTATATAACCAGTTCTAGTTTATGGATCCCTAGATTATTTAGAGTTGTGTTTCTTGTTACAGCACTTCTACAGTGAACATCCTAGCATATATATTTTCAGTACTTTTGCTAGTATATCTGTACTGTAAATTTTTAGAAGTGACATTTTGGGTCAAAGGTTTATGCAGAGTTCATTTTTTCCTTTTTGAAAGAGTTAAAACAAAATCAGTAACTCCAAACCTTCATGTAATTACTATCGAAAGTACTCACAGAACATTCATTTGAAGTCATAGCAGATTTTAGATGCCTGCATTGTCTCTGACTCCTCTTGCTCATATTTCATTCTCCAAGGGTTTTCTGTCACATTCTCTCTCTCTCTCAAGTAGTTTCATTTTAAATTTTATTAGATAATGCTAACTCACCATCCAAAAATGTGCTTACTAATTTACATTCTCACCAAGTGAGGGCCATTTCCTTTTATCTTCTCCAACACTGACAAAGATGAAAGCATTTAGTTTTATGCTTGATAGATGGTTAGATTATTTTAATTTGCATTTGATTGAGAGAAGTTAAGCCTTCTTCATTTGTATATGAATCGGCTTTTAATTTTTCCACATCTTTTCCTCTGGGTTTGCTTTTTCTTACTAATTTAAAGTTCCTTTTTAACATAATAAAGAAAATTAGCCTTTTGTCACATGGGAGGTAGTTTGTTTTTTAAAATTTTTCTTTTGATGTCATTTGTATTTTTTCCCTCTTTTGGAAGTTTAAAAGTTTTACATATTCAAATATAAGTAATTTTTTGAGTTTTAAGGCTTGGCATGCATGAAAGGTATCTTTCACTTTGGTCATAAAAATATTTTCACGTTTTCTTCTAATACGTTTATAATTTTTTGTTTAGTTTTATTTTTACGTAATTGTTATGAGAATAACTTTTAAACTTTAAGAATAAGTCTAGTCACATTATTAAATAATCCATGATTACTGCAGTAGTTCTGTTCCCCAGGGGACATTTAGCAGTATCTGGAGACATTTTTAGTTGTCACAGCTGGTGGAGGAGGGGTGCTGCTGTATCTAGTGGATAGAGACCATGGATACCACTAAACATAGCACAGTACTTGGGACAGCCTCCCACAACAAAGTAGTAGCTAACCCAAAATATCACTAGAACTTGTCTTAATGGTTTGAAATGTCACCCTGTACTAAATTCTTATAGGTAGTTGATGTGTTTCTGTATCCTTTTTTTTCCATTGAGACATACCCACTTCCAAGCTAGTAGTAAATAATTATTGTAATTTTATAATATGTTTTAATATACGGCTTATTACACCCTTTTAAAATTATTACTATTTTAGAATTTCCTGGCGTGTATCATATATTTCAAAACTTTATGTGGAAAATAAAAATCTCTGTCCAGGCATTGATATTTAATTTTTGTTTAAATAGGAGGTACAAGATGAAAACAGATTGTTTAAATCCCAAATCGAGCAGCTTAAGCAACAGAACTACCAACAGGTAGGTACTACTAGATGGCTTGCATTTTATTTATGTGATGAAAAATTACATAATCCATGACTATCTGTAAGTATTCTTACTGTTTTTGCCTCTTCATTGAGAACAGAGTATGTGTTGTTTTATTTGTTTTTCAGCTTACCTGAAGAACAAAGCAGTTTGCTATGTCATATCCAAAATAAAATAAAAAATTTATAAAGTATACACAAATAATATTACTATCTGTATTCCAGCTCTGTTATGTATCTGTGTGTGTATGTTTTCAGATCCTCTATACGAGTGGTCTCTAACTTTTTTGGGCACCAGAGACTGGTGCTCCTATGAGAATCTAATGCCTGATGATGTGAGGTGGAGCTGAGGCAGTGATGCTAGCGCTGGGGAGCGGCTGGCTGCAAATACTGATTAAGCTTCACCACTCACCTCCTGCTGTGTGGCCTTGTTCCTAACTGGCCATAGACCTGACTTGTCTGCAGCTTAGGGGTTGGGAAACCCTGTTCTAAAATGCTTTTCTTAGCAAGTCACTTAAAATCCTGTAGAAGTCTGTTTTAGCATATGCCCTACCACCCCTTACTCCACACAAAACATCAGTAATTGGAAAGAAACTGAGAAATATGCAATACTATAGGTCATAGCTTGCCACTCTTTAAAATACTTTTTCGAGGTATAATTCTGTTTGGTAAAAATAAAATAAAAATGTTACATACAAGTTAACTTTTCCTAATTTTTATTTTGAATTCATTTGCGATATTTTTTGACTTTTGGAAGCTTAACGTAGTCAAATATGAAATATACATTATGAAAATTTTAGGGTATTAATTCAGTGCTTTTTCATGTAGTAGGAAATTGATAAATCCTTGATAAATGAAGAGTTTAAATATGTAATGACAATGAAGACTTTATTTAGCACTCAGTACATTTTATAAATTTGTGTATTTTTCATTTGGTGACAGACATATAGAATATATGGTATTTTTTATCTTTGGTGTTGCCTTAATTTATATCTGAGAAGAGTTAAATTTTTGAAGTCTAGAAATGCTTTGTTTTGAAATAACGTTTAGTTCTTTTAATAGGCATCTTCTTTTTCCCCTCATGAAGAACTATTGAAAGTGTAAGTAATAATTTTTATTCACAATTTGGGAAATGCTAACTGCTTTTATATGCTAAACAGTTCTCAAACAATTTAATATAACAAATGGTCATGTAATTTTTACAGTTCTATTTTGATTTCTTGAACGACAGTTCAGTAGTGGTTAGCTGTGCCTTTGGCTGAGCTAACATACCTTTTTATGGCATTTGAATTTCTTTGAACATTTTGTTGAGAGATTTTGATATTTCAGGCATTCAGAAAACATCTAATCAAATTAAACTCTACTTTGAAGGCTTATTTACCTTAAATTATCTCAGTTTTCTGACACAATCATGTAATTAAATGATCCAAATTTTGGTTTAGTGTCTGAATTAAAAATAGAATCTTATAATAATCTTTATGGTTGCTCTCTTTTAGGGAGACTTTTACTGAAACTTTTTTTTTTTTTTTTTAAATTGTTGGCCTGTATTTTTCTTTAAGAGGCTACAGTTAAGGTCATTTCCGATAAGCTGTATGTTTCAGTTTGTTAAATGTTAACCACATTAAATATATCAGGTGATGTAAGTAATCTAAATGTTATTCCATCATGGCTTATTTACAGAGTTGGTGGTTTACTAGTTTAGAATTATTTACTGTTTTGAGTCGAGTTTAACTATATAGAGCAAGGAAGGGTAGGCAAATGTAGGTCTCCATTTCTTTTTCTTTTTTCTTTTTTTTAAACAATTCTTTAAAACTGTAAAATCAGCTCTTAGCTCGAGGGCCATACAAAAAGACTGTGGGTCAGGCCCAGAGCCCTAGTTTGCCAGCCCCTATTTGTAGTCTGCCTTAGGGAACAGCTATTTGTAATTTATCCAAGCTGCTCTCAACTATAACAATTGAATTGTGAATCTTTTCCATTGCTTGCTTTGTTTCTGGGAAATAATTAACTCATTAAACGGAAACAGAAAAACATGAACCTCAAGACTGTTATGAAAATGAGAAGAAAATATCTACCTCCCATTAATAGCATACTTTTGTTGTGGGTTAGCCACTTGAAAGACACAACTGATAAATATATGTGTATATGTATATATATAAATATATATATTTAAGAGAGTATTTCTACATCAATTTTCATTCTTCTGGAATTGGCTACTTCACAGCCCCAAATAAAAATAGAAGTTAACTACAACCACAGCAGTTTATGTATTCATGAACTATTTATTAGAGGATGATTTCTCTAGCACAAATGTCAGCATGTCTGCTTGTAAAAATTTATTTAAAAAATTGTTTCTGAAAATAGGAATTCACGGATAGGCTTTCTATAGTAACAGTAGCTAAGCTTAAAGAGTTTGCATTTTTCAAAGCATTATCTACTTGTTTTTATTTTGTAGTAACAAATATTATATTCACTGTTTACCTAAAGTATTGCTGTATATATTCATGTTCTGGTTTAGAATTTCAGAAAGAGAGAAGGAAATAACTTGTCTCCAGAATGAGTTAGATTCTTTGAAGGATGCGGTTGAACACCAGAGGAAGAAAAATAATGTAAGCAAATCTTTATCAGAATAAAACTTTTCTTTTTATTACTTCACTGAAATATCATCGTTCAGAATTTTTAAAAATTTGCTTTTACTTTAGATTTTTTTCTTACTCTTTGTAAGAAAGTATTTTGTGTATAGTGTTTTAGGGGGGTTATTGGAGTAATTCTATTGGAGAACAGTTTTTTTAATGAAAAGACCAATTTGTATACTTCTGAATATTATTTTAAATATGGAAGCTATAATTATAGTTTCAGATTAAAAAAATTAAAATATAATTGCCTTTCTGCTGAACTTTTATTTTGGAAAATTATTCTTTCAGCTCAACATTTTAAAATTAAAGGTATTTCCTATTGTTTTGATTGGGCTAGCCTTTTTGTAAACTAAAAGTAATGCCAATATCCAAACCAAGTATTTTCAATAATTAAACATCTATCAAAGCCTTCTGGAACTTCCCTTTTTTAACTGAGAGGTGGTTCAAATTTTTGTAATTAAGCATGTTAGAGGTCTCAGAACCTGAATACATTTATACTGGAATGGGAAGGGATAGTGCCCTAAGAAATATAAAATCCTAATACTCTAACTGAATAGATAAATAGTGGATTAAGGTGAATTTCTTAAATTCTCTCTGACCAGAAGGTGACACCTGTGAATAGAATTGAATCATTTTTGTGATGAAGGAATTTTTGCACACAAAAGTATGATTGCTAAGACTAGAGCAAGATTAAAAATATTATTGAAACCTAAGGGGATATTGATTGTAAATTGATAGTATTTTCTAATGAAAGTAAAATTTTTCAAAGTTTGCATTAATTTGTTAACAAGTTGTGATGTTTTCCACCCCTGAGTTTGTCAAAATTAGGTATGTGAATTGCCCTTGTATGTTTGTGTAACGTTACTGACAGCTTGGCCACAAAACCTGAGGTAAATTTTCCAGTAGGCCGCTAACATCTTAACTGTTTTATTATCGGGATTCTGAGATAAGGAAGGCATAGTAAATGCCAGTTTAATATAGCAGCAGTGCTAGAGGTATTGATATGTGTGAAAAGAGCCAAGACACTGGCCAGTAGCTGACGGTGTCAGTCCATTTTAGTTCTGCCACTTCATTTATTGTGTACACTTGACCAGATTTCTCAACCTACCTGAGCTGTGGTTTCTCCATCTATAAAATGGGAATAAGTACCTCCTAGGGTTGTCGTGAGGATTAATGAGAATTTATGTGAAGCACCAAGTATAGTATTAGGTACATAAGTAAGCATTCAATAAATGGTGATTTACTTGCTTTTTATTTCTTTTTTGTTTTTAATCTGTTTAGATTTCTAAATCTGAAGAAAGACTGAAATATAACAGAATGTCCTTTTTTGTATTTGTTTATGAAACACTGTTATAATAGATCTTTTAGAGCTCAGTTTCCATTAACCTCTGTTTCTCTTCCAAGAGAATGTGTTCTATAGCCTTCCAGCCTCCTTGTTTGCCTTGATCAGGTAGCTCATACAATTCATGTCAGGTTGCTTTATGGCATATTTGACCGTGCCAAGAAAGATACAGAAGCACAGTGAGTCACTATGTCATTTCTAGGTAGACTTGAAATGTATCGATTTAATAAAACATATTTAGAGAAAAAATATTAAACGCTGCAGTGGAAAGTCCCACAGTGATACTGGGCCTTGTTTAAAAATCACCTGTAAAGCTTTTTGCAGTACTTGTGTATTTATTTGTAATCTTGGTTTGTGTGTTTACTTTTGAATGCTTTCTTCTTTGTCACATGTGCGCAGTAATTACTTTAAAGCTGCTGGCATATTTGGTGTGTATACTAAAACATGGGAAGTGGGCATCTTTATTTTCTCATTCAGACTTCTAAACATTGCTTTTTATTTTTTTCTAATATACATATTTTCCCATTGAAATAATTTTGCAGTAACCAGCATTTAAATGCAGTGCAAAATATTGATGAAGTAAAAAGCAAAAATCTTTCAGTAATGGATAAACTGAAATCATTCTTTCTAAAAATGATTAGGACCTTCGGGAGAAAAACTGGGAAGCAATGGAAGCATTGGCATCAACTGAAAAAATGCTGCAGGAGAGAGTGAACAAGACTTCCAAGGTTGTAATGCTAACTCCTAGAAACAATTCACTGAACTGAGAAAATCTGCAGCTTGTCTTAAAATCAGACTAAAGCATTTAATTATACTGCAATTTAAATATAAAATCTCCTCATCATCCTCATTTATCATCTCTGTCATCTCTGCTTTTTTCATCTACTTAAAGCTTTAATTTTGAGCATGCTGGTTTGTTGTGATTGCCTGATATTTTGAGCTTTGGTGATTATTGCTTTAAGCTGAAGAGTCTCTGGAGACCTATGCTTCCCCATGTTAGCTCTTGTCAGACAGTTTGTGCCACTTGGATTCCTTAAGAAAACTTTAATGAAAACCTTGGGCCAAAAAAAATCTGAATTAACGAATGCATTTGACTATCTAGGATGTACCTGCACAGTGAACTCTCCTAGGTTATTTGGGACACACCAGGATGACTCAGACAAGGTGCAAAATGATAAAAATCTTAACCCATTTCCTCTTTAGAAAAAAAAAGTGCAGCCTGCTGCCAGCGTTAATTTACTTTTACATAAACACGATCTTTGAGGCTAAAGCAAATCTGACTGGTTTTCAACGTGAAAATAAAATATAGAAAATGTTCTTGGAGTTATTTCTAAACAGAAATGTCTCTAATCCTAATGTAACAGAAATGTATACATAAATCAGATTCATCAAATGAATCTTCGGCTAACAACTGTTCCCAAAACAGTGTTAACATCGTGCAGGAATGCTACATTTTCTAAGATTTGACACTTTCAGCTATCGCGAATTACTGTGTTTTGTGAATAGAAATACCATTACTAAAAACAATACTATAAGGACGTGGTTTCATAGTGTAGTGGTTAGCATGTCTGCCTTACACACAGAAGTTCCTGGGTTCACGCCCCAGTGGAGCCACGGTCCATGGTCTGCCGCCAGGCCACCCTGAACAAGCCCGATCTGATCTCGGAAGCTAAACAGGGTCAGGCCTGGTTAGTACTTGGATGGGAGACCACCTAGGAAGACCAGGTGCTGTAGGCATAAGTAATAATAATAATAAAAATAAACCAATACTATAAATAGAATTGTCATTTGTTTACAAAGACTACTAATACACTAGAGTGATGCAAAAATAATTTTAAAAAGTGAGATATTTCGTGGCAACTTCGAGGGTTTGGTTAGGACTGTAATCTGCAAGTTATCTTGAGGTAAATGCTACAGCTGCCAGCACTACTGGCGATTATTCTCGGGGCAAATGAGAAATGGGTTAAGAAGTACAGGGAAGGGATCACTTCTGAGTATGTTCTTGAGACTGGTTCCGTAGAAGTGGAATTAAAATAAACTTTAGGTTTTGAAGTGGCTGGACAATAATGATGCATATTTACTATGGAATGTTAAAATAAGGGATAATTCTCTTGACCAGAGTATGTAAAGAATTCTAGAAACATATTTCCCGGCCTTCAATGTGGTAAAGGATATTCTGAGTTCACGTTCCATGGGTTTGAAGATTTCTAGTAATTATAAATAAGTTGTTTTTAAAGATTGAGAGAAACGAATGTGCCAGTTTAGTCAAGCATTTTGAAAATTCCTACCAAGAATAAATGTGGAACAGGAGCATTGAGTTTTACAGATGGGTTAATAAAGTTTATTATTTATGTGATTCATTTCATCATTCTATAAGTACTTTGTTTGCCAAGGTAACCTGTTTAATTTTAAATGCAAGTCTTAGTGACATTTCAAGTACTTTTTTTTAGTAGAGTTTTTAAATTTTTAAATTAAGTATATGTTTGTAGTTACATTTCCTTTAGGGTAATGGAAATTTACTTATATATTTATTCATCTGGCCCTAATTTTCACTAAAACCTAAACTTGAGACAGCTGGCAGATATTGGGACCAGAGAAATCTAGGCCAGATAGGACATTATTGTTTCATTGTGATTGGTTGCAGTCAGTTCTGTCAGCAGTGGATTTCTGGCATAGTTCCTGGTTTTTTTTAAACTTTGTTTTTCACTGTTAAAAGCTACCTTTTAGCTTTTATTTTGTTAAAGAGACTGGTTATCTAGGAAGTACTAATCTCTTAATATGTATGCCATTCCTGCAAGAAGTTGTATGCCACCTGTGATAGGCATTCTTGCATATTATGATTCTAAAAGAGCTAGAATTTATCCATGTTTCATCATGTGCTTGGTTATGAGTATAAGAATTTATCCATATTTCAGAACTCATCACCAAGTGCATGGTGGCTTCTTGCATATCTAATAATCTATAGAGAATAGAATTTAGTCTTTATTTTAATGGAATCTAGGTAGGCCTCAGCATAGGTGTAAAGTGATAACGATTGCTGCAGGACCACAAGTTGTGTTGTAAGGAGTAAATATTCTTGAAAAGCTACTATAAATGACCATGTGCACATGAAAGATACTTTATATATATTACATTTAGAGAAAGTAAGGAAATTATAATAATGCAATTTTCAATATTGGAGCTTTTCCAGGTGTTAAGTGGGATAGAAATTGCTATCCACAACCAAGTTACTATGTCAAATGAAAACTTTTTAGCTAAAACTGTAAGTACAGACTAAAAGTAACTTCTCTTTAGAAGTCCCTTTTGGTTAAAAGTTAGGACATTTCTTTCCTTTAGATTCTTTTTTCCTTGGGAAGTTAAAAAAAACTTCTGTTCCACAATGTCTCTTTTCCTAACAGATTTTCTTTATAGATTGCTCTACCATTTCTGTGGTAAGGTGATAAAAATGAGCTCTTAATTGTCTGAATTGG
Source organism: Pteropus vampyrus (assembly GCF_000151845.1). Lineage (NCBI taxonomy): Eukaryota > Metazoa > Chordata > Mammalia > Chiroptera > Pteropodidae > Pteropus > Pteropus vampyrus. The sequence goes on along the minus strand of NW_011888796.1, from coordinate 10,467,459 downwards.
CAGTTAAACATTTTCCCTTGATGAGTATACCTTATTTTATGCAGTTAGGTGAGTGTATTCCTGGAAAATAGACTTTACTGAATTATTGAAAATACTTCATTAAAACATCTATTTTTAAAATCCACTAATCCTGAATAAAGTCACAGCTGTTTGTGTGTATAGAATGTGCTTAATCTCTAGCTTTTTATTGAGTAACTTTAGCTTTTCATGTTATTAGGTTTTCTTAAATTGAAGTGTGTGCATCTTAAATCTGTAATAGATTTCAAAGAGCACATTTAAATGGTGGGGGAAAGATAGGGCTGAGGTCTTGCTACCTTGCTTGCCTTCTCATCACCTGTTGAACTTCACAAGTGTTTTGAGATGATTTTCTTGGCTTGGTTTAGATGTGCATTTTTATAGGTGTCAGTTTTTTATCCTGTAGAGATAGTTTGAATATTAGATTTTTATTTTGCATGTGATGAAGTCATTACCCTAATTTTGACAAACCATGGTTTTGAGTTAATAATTGATATCCATTAGACTTGGATTTAAAATCACTAAATTTAGACATGTATATGTAATACTTAACTTTAAATTTACAGCCGACAGAGTCCATACACAAGTGCCAGAATTAATCTTCTTGATGCTTAGCATTGGTGAAGTAATATGCCATCAGTTTTCCTCTTTCTCTTTTTCCCATATGTACCACCCATCAAATTTTGTCTTTTTTTGTTTTTGCTTTTTTTTAGCATAAGTAGTTTTACCTAACCTTAAAGCTGGAAATATGAAAGTTACCATTTTAATCCCTTGCCATTATAGTCTATCAGTGATGCATTTTTTGTAGAGAAATTTGCCAACCAATAAGCCTCAATTATGTTGCTTTTTGTATGTAGTTTGTTTCAGCTATAGAAATTGTTTCTTGTTTTTTTGTGCATGTAGTTTAAAGTTTTAACTGCAGGAAGCGTATTTTGTTTTTTTGAGTGTTTCGTTTCATTTGTTCGTTTTTGAATTGTCTCTGGAGGGGCAAATCACTTGATTTCTAATGGATGGCAAAGAAATGTCCATACTGTCACATATTGTTTTGGCTTGATTAATGTAAAACATTATTTGTTATTTAGGATGCTTTAGAGATTTTGCAGATTTTTTCTTTGGAAGCATTTTGACATTTTAAAATGGGAAGTTTTAACATTTGTCAGTATCAAGATGAATTTTTAAAATACTATGACTTTTTCCTCCCTTAGAGCTTAAAAGACCATAGACTTTTTTTTTTTTTTTTTTTTAATTCTGTAATCTTGTAAGTTTGATTTGGTTCATCTTCTGCTTTAGGAAAGACAACAACATGTGGAAACTGTTGAGTTGGAAGCTAAGGAAGTTCTCAAAAAATTATTTCCAAAGGTGTCTGTCCCTTCTAATTTGGTAAGATTTATTTATTATTTTTTAAAACATGACATATATTTATCATTATTCAGGGAAGTTGTGAATAAGCAGCATTTGCACTCTGTACTTGGTTTCAGTAGTGCACCAGTTCTTATTCCTTTCTATTTTTAACCTAGAGTGTAAATCACCATAAGACATGGGTGGTGATATTTGGCTTTTGTTCATCCACTTGTTGAAAGTTGAATATTTCTACATGTAGTCTGTATTTAAGAAACATAATAAACTTCCTGTGTGCTACATAGGTAGGGTCTAGCTGTTTAGGTTTTAAAGATAAGAATGATAGTAAGCTATTTACCTTGAGATAATAAAGTGATAATAATATTATGAAAAGATAATATAAGATATTAAGTCAGTAGATAACAAAGGGCTTTTATACATGAATTAAATTCTGTTTCCTATTGCTTTTTTGCTAAGCAAGTCAGCATAGGAGTGATCTAAATTATATGACCTGGAGGGAGGTTTACAGCAGACTTTAAAAAACTAAATTAGGTTTTCAGCTGACTAATTTATATTGAATCCCAGTATTTAAAGCTAAGTAGGATTTTAATAGTATTCATTTAATCTTGGTTCAGATTTATAATGTGAGAGTGCAATTTTTCGTAAAAGTCTTTTTTGACTAATTTTTGCAATGGGGTATATTATACTATGAGATGATTTTGTACTATGAGGTGATTTCAGCACCAGTTTTTTTGTTTTTTATTTTTATTTGATAGAGTATAGAAAATCCTGCTTCAGCCATATAAATAAAGCTTTAAATTAGAACAGTTAATAAAATTTTTGTGTTCTTTTTTCTTGTATGAAACTAAACCAAGGACTTGAAAGAAGAATAAGAGTAAAGTTGATTTAAAGTATATAACAAGTTAATAAACACCCTATCAGAGTTTAAAATTCAGATAAGAAACATTAAAAATGTAGAATAATTTACAATAATGATTTCTGTTTGCATCAGCTAACCTGTCAGGACAAATTCAGTTTTTCTTGGTTTAAACAGTAAATGTTTGCGTGTTCTTATCATTTCCCATTGTGACTTTAAAAGCTCTTCATGATACATATTTATTTTGAAGTATTTTCAGAATTACTGGAGTACCTTCATAGAGTTTGATATCCTCTGAAACTTTTAGTTTATGAACTCAGAATACTTAGTTCAGGAAATGGTTTACCTGAAAAAAAGTTTTGGAAAATTATTCATTCTAGGTTTTCTGTGTTTTAAAGATCAAATATATTAGTTCTGGCTCTGGTAAGTAGGAGAGGCTGGATTTTAGCCCAGATCTTCTAACTATCAATTCAGAATTCATTTACAAATATCCTTGGTCTGGGTAAATAAGATTTAATTTTGATGGTAGTATATTTTTAGTGTTTTATTTACATGGCTGGGGTATGTACAGTGTATATAACTTATATTCTTCCTTGAAATTTCCATAGGGGTAGCGTTTTTCTATTTATGTCCTTTTTATAACCATATAATTTGGTTATTTAAATTTTTTTCACCTATTTCATTTAGATATTTTTGGAAATTGGTTATTTTTACTTTTTTACAGAGTTACAGCGAATGGTTACGTGGATTTGAAAAGAAGGCAAAAGAATGTGTGACTGAAACTTCAGGTTCAGAGGAGGTTAAGGTTAGTTTAAGAAGTGAAGTATCTATATTTTAACCAGATATGGAAAAAAGATGTGAATCAGACTTTGTCTTTTTGAACCAGGGAAAGATAAAGGATATATTTGAGTAGACTAATGATTGAGAAAATATAAGAAGGTGATTTCATTTTGTGTATATTTTGGTTGAAATGCTATAAGTCTTTGTTGCATTTGATATGTATACAGAGTTAACGTTTGCCATTTCTTTAACCCTGTATATCAGTCATTTCTAAAACAATATATAACTATTTCTTACTCTCTTTTTTGCTTGAGTTTAAAAAGTAAAGGTCAGTTGAGGTAGGGGGAATCTGACTGGTTTGCTAAAATATCCCCAAATACATTAGTAGGAGTGTTCAGAACCTAGCTGTGTTTTTATCATTAACTACTGAAATTTGGGAGATTAACTTTTCTTTGTATATCAAGTGGCATGTTAAAACCCCCTTCCCATGTGTGTAGCATAGGCATTGTGACCTTACTTCACATGTGGATCTGCTTTGATTTTACCATCCTGCTAAAGAGTAACAAGCCTATTTATTATAAAATTGTGTAACATATTTTGTAGTGAGCAGACTCAGAGAGTGTTATTAGCAAGCACCCAATGACCAAAAGGCCATTGAACTTCATTGCCCCTTAAGAAGGTTGAAATGTAGTGTTTCATTATAAAGCAGAAACTGTCATGATATACCAGTAAGTACTGAAACAGATTTGAAGCACAAAACTTACTGGTAAAACTAGAGAATTTTTCTTTATTTCATTCTTTGCAGGTTCTAGAGCACAAATTAAAAGAAGCTGATGAAATGCACACATTGTTACAGCTGGAGTGTGAAAAATATAAGTCCGTCCTTGCAGAAACAGTAGGAAATGATTTTTAATCTACATTTTGGTTTCGTTTTTAAATTATTAGCTTATTCCTTTGTGGCTTAAGTAGTTTTTTTTTTGGCATTAGAACATCAATTTTTTAAATACAGCTGTACTTTTGTCCATAGGAAGGAATTTTACAGAAGCTACAGAGAAGTGTGGAACAAGAAGAAAATAAATGGAAAGTTAAGGTCGATGAATCACAAAAGACTATTAAACAGGTATTTAAAAAAGAAGAACTTAGCACAGTGGTTCTCAAAGAGTGGGCACTGGAGCAAGCAGCATCAGCATTACCTGGGCACTTGTTAGAAATGCGTGTTTTTGGGCCTCATGTAAAACTTACTGAATCTGAAACTCAGTGGGGCTAGCAACCTGTGTTTTAAAGCAGGGGTCCCCAACCCCCTGGGTCTCAGACCAGTTTAGGTCCAAGGCCTCTTAGGAACCGGACCGTGCAGCAGGGTGTGAGTGGCGGGTGAGTGAGCGAAGCTTCATCTGTATTTACAGCCTATCCCTAGCACTAGCATCAATACCTCAGCTCCACCTCAGATCATCAGGCATTAGATTCTCATAAGAGCACTGGTTCCTAGTGAAAAAAGGTTGGGGACCACTGTTTTAAAGAGGTCCCCCCAAGTGATTCTGATTCCCACTCAAGATTGAGACTCACTGGTTGAGAGTGTCACTAAAAGGTAATGATAAAAAATGCAAAGTGCTGTGAACATTACGGAAGTACTATGCGATAACATGACATAAAGAATTTTGTGGTTTAGAATGAGTTTTAAAATATTGTATTGTGATCCATGATAGAGTATTCAAGAAAAAGTTAGTGAGTCCTTCTACTCTTCATGGAACCTGAATGTTATTATGCAGTCTTATTTTTTCTCCCATTTACTTGGGCATGGTAAAAAGTGTCATCTGTTGTTCACTTGTTTTCTGGCACCAACCGTGCAGAATTTAGGGTTGCTGATGGTATTCTATGAAAATGGATTTGGTGATTAAATACAGCCAGTTATCAGTTAATTGTTGAAAATATTAAGTGCTTTTAGCTGGGCCTAATAGAATATCATGCAAATGGGATGGATTTTGGCCACAATTTAAATCAAGTTAAATGTGATGCTCTCATTTTTAAGGTCTTTTAAAATTCAGTATGGCTTTAAATGAGATGCATTTCAAAAACTTTGATGTGTCTAAGTGATTACGGTTCTAGATCATAGGCTTAGAAGCCTCTATATCCTGGATGGTTTACTTGGTTATATAATTGTTTCACATTTCAGATGCAGTTGTCATTCACATCTTCGGAACAAGAGCTAGAGCGATTAAGAAAAGAAAATAAAGATATTGAAAATGTATGTTATTTCATTGTTTGACTTATAAACTATGGACTCATTTTTAGCATTAAGGGTTATCTTAAGATCTGTGTTTTAAGATTTCTTTAATCTACTGATGCAGGTATGCATTTAAGAATATCTTGGGTAGTGTTTGAGAAGAAAATAGTTTTGTAGTTCTGTGTGTCATAAACTCTCTTGTGAGGAAGCATCATGCAAGGAAATCTTAAATGTGTTAACTTTTTCTTCTTTGTTGCATTGCTAGTTGAGACGAGAACGAGAGCATTTGGAAATGGAACTAGAGAAGGCAGAAATTGAACGATCTACCTATGTCACAGAAGTCAGAGAGGTACTTACAGTAGAATTTTTTCAACCTTGCTTTTCAATTTAGATTAAATTTATAACAGAATGATACAGTATTTCAGTGTAAGTTGTTTGTGGCAGAGCTTCCAAGTAGCATACATAACATGGGCTATCATAAGGAGATCAATCTTAAACTCTAAACTTCATTGCAGCTGAAAGATCTGTTGACTGAATTGCAGAAAAAACTTGATGATTCATATTCTGAAGCAGTAAGACAGAATGAAGAGCTAAATTTGGTAAGAAGTTCGTTCTCCACTGGTTATCAAGTAGGCTCTGAAAACACTCGTGTTGACATGTGGAGAAACTATCCAAACTTTTTCTCCTTGCTAACAACATCTTTAGCTTGGCGTTTTTGTAAATTTAAGTTACTCTTCATATTCTGATGAGTCCTAAGATGATCTTTCTTTTCTTGACTTCTAAGATGATTCTTCTTTCCTTATCTCCTAACAGTGGTATGGTGGCTTGCAACTCTTTTTCAAAAAGAATTTTCCATGTTATATAAAACCTAATTTCTTGAACAGCATTATTTTCAGTGAATAAAGAAATGAGACAAATAGGTAAAGATTGGCTGAACTGTGAAAATTCTCTTTTCAGAGTTACCGTAGTTAACTAGATCTCTTATTTTTTAACCCGAAAGGAGATTATTAAAGGTTGAAGATGCACACTCTTCATTCAAGGGCAGTAATCCAATCTAACCTCTTATTTTTTACCTGATCTTTCTATAGATTATAGGTAACAAAAAGCTTGTGAAATTCTTTATCATCAACATATCCCTTAGAGTATAGTAATCATAAAACTGTAGACTTAAAGATAACTAAAGTTAGCTAAATGTCTTATAAAAAATAGAGTACTCTGTATTCTCATTCTTAAAGTTTTTGGAAATTTGCACTGATTGTGACAGACTTAGTCGTTAAGATAAATATGACTATCTTGTAGTATGTTTCAAAAAACAATCATTATGTCTTTCTGTGACTTAAAAATTGTTATAGCACATGATTAGATTTTTAAGAAGTACCTGGTTAAGCTCTGGGAAGATCATAGTAAGTTTTCTCCTTACTCCAAGTTAACCTTGCCCAGTTTGGAATTTTTGCTATTTGTACCAAAGAAAACGTCTTAATTTGTTTATTTGTGGTTGGTCTTCTGTATTATGGCAGTGATTTATGGGAATCAACTTTCGAAGTAGGGCTCTATGAAATGTGCATATAGAGCCCACCCACATTCCCCTCTTTATTTTTGAAATAAAATTTTTGTTTTATTTATCTTCACTTTTCTTTAATTGAATCATTCTCACTACAGTGTAAGACTTGTGTTCTACCTGTGTTTGTTATACATTGCACAGATAAGGACTGTGCTATGCCACAGCTATAAAACTTACTCCATAATGTGTTTTTTAAAATTTCTAACTATACTTGGGAGATATTACTTTTAACTTTGGTGCTTGGTGGCTAACTCCAACAGTGGCATCAAACCCATAAGATTCTGCTTGAGCCTTTAGCCTGATGCTCTCTTTGTATTTTTTGTCCTTTCTGTCAAGAGGCCATTTTTGAATGTTTTTTATTTGTTTGTTTGTTTCTGTGCATGTGTGTGTGTGTATGCACGTGTACGTGCCTTGAGTTTGTAATCTTTGAGTTTTTCTGTTTCTTCGTTTGCTCAAGAAAACTGTTGCCATAGTTTAAGATAAAATAGTTTTGTTCACTTGTACATACATTGTTTTTAGGCCAAAGGAATAACCTCTCCGATCTATTATATTAGAGTTAAGTATAGGAGCAAAAACTGAAGCGTTTGAGTATTTAAAGTTCCAAAAATAAAATTTCCAGGTGGAATGTCCTCCAGTAATTCTCCCTCCAGTTTGAAATCTCAGTATCTTATATTACCCTCTTTGAGGCCTCCAGAACTCTTTGGAGTGTCATGCCAGTGGGTGGGAGGCTGAATCAATTAACTTGATGAATTTAATAAGAAAATTATTTTTTGTCAGTGTAGTCCATATCCCTTATTTGTATTTACGTGGAACAGTTATCAAGAGAAGAGGCATTATATATTAGCACTAGAGTTTTATAGAGCTGTATTACTGTTTTGACAAGTTGGTTATTGAGAAGTGTCATCTTAAGACATTTCTTGTTGGTATAATTAGGCCAGTGTGACCTTGCACTGATCTCTTCAGTGACATCTTAAATGAAGATCAAAATTTAAATTTTTGACATTTTCATTTTACCGGATTTGTAACCTTCTGTTCACTGTCTTTTAAAATATTGTATAATTGACTCTTCTTAACTGAATTGTATAGATCAGGACTGCCTTTAAAAACTAGTAAAATTTCTGTCTACTTGCCTTTTAATTTGGAAGAATTTAAATATGAACAAACTACTTTATGAATAGTAAAAGGTGCTTTACAGGAATTTGATGGTTTTGTTTTTATATTCCCAGCTTTCTACTCTAAACTCTGGTTTGATTCTATAGCTTTTCTGATGTTCAGCTTTACAGATGGGAACCTCCACTGCTTATTAGCTTTTCTATACATCTCATGCAGTATATTGGCTAATCCACTGTGCATAATAACTGTTAGAGATCCTATTCTTTCTCATTCATTCTTCAGTCCTAGAGGTTTCAGCATAATCAAAGAAGGTTGCAAATTAAGTTAATTGTGGTGGTCTTTTATTTTTACAGTTAAAAACACAATTAAATGAAACACTCACAAAACTTCGAACTGAGCAAAGTGAAAGACAGAAGGTAGCTGGTGACTTGCATAAGGTAAGGTACTGCTTGTGCAGAAGGTGCCATATCATCATGCTATATTATTCCTTGAATCTTAAGCAGACATATTGCTAATTCTGGATTTATTCTTTTTCATCATTATATTAATTGTTTATAAATTTAAGCTGTTAGTTTTTGGAACTGAACTTCTGGGTTTTTCCATTCTTAATTTGCGTTATCATTTTATCACATTTGTATAATTAACTGTTTTATAAAGTATAGATTAAACTTTTAATTGAAGTTATTTTTTAAAAATTTGGTGGCATCCATATATATTTTTATTGGGATTTGCATATGTAGTCATTTATCTTTAATGGACCTAAAAGATGTATAGACCTCTGATGTTTCAGAAATGTGTTCCTTTCATTTAGTTCTCTGTAGAAATCATTTTTCTTAATAGGTGATTTTTAGGATTACAGTTTCTATTTTTTGCATTAGGTTGATAAGTTATTTATAATTCTGAAATATATTCAGTAGTGTCATTCACATATTCTTATTGCTACTTTTTAGAGCTATGATTGTGTTTATGAGAGAGATAGTCATTAGACAAACATGTTACTTTTTCAGAAATTGAAAGAAATATTTTGTTGGTTCTATATGATTATAGTTTATAATTGTTATCCAGAAGTCTAGGAATCTAGAATTGCTTCCAGTTAATTTTGGTGTTATTGTACCAGTAGATAAAAGAGGAACTTAAGAAGTTCATTTTAGAGCCCAAAAGTAGATATATGATCAAGGTTGAGCAATATAATTTACTTTGATAAGTGATGTTAATTTTTGACCTCTGATCAAAATATATAGTGTGCAATTTTAGCTTCACAATTAGTTTCTCAGAAGGTACTTTAAGAATATTAAACAGGTGCTCAAAGATAATAGATATGCCATGTTATTTATGATAGCTAAAATAGCAACCATAGGTTACAGTGAGCTGCCCCATATCTGTAATAGGAATAGTGTGCAACATCTGATTGGAAATGCACAAAAATATTTATTGACATGAGAAAGGTTAACAAAATACTTTGTAAAACAAGGAAGTATAAAACAGCGTGTATGTTAAAAGACCACTTATATAAAACTTTCTGCCAATTTACTCTTTGCCCATATGCACAGAAGAGAGATCTAAACCAGGGGTCAGCAAAACCACAAACTATTTAGGATTTATGGCCCACATATGGTTTCTCTCACATACTCTTCTTTGTTTGTTTAACATAACCCTTTACAGGAATGTAAAAACCATTCTTGTGAGCTGTTCAAAAACAGGCTGTGGCCAGACTTGGCTGACCCCTCATCTAGACTAATGTGAACCTAAATATCAACTGTGTATTGTTTGAACTTCCCAAAACAGTGAGCCATATGTTTTTACCATCTGGTGGGAGAGGAAGCTGTGTTCATTTTGGAGCAAAAACTGAATAGGTTAACTTTACATTGTATTTTTAGAGAAGCTTTAATCTTGTACAAAATATGTAAGAAAATCACTCACTTTTTTTCTTTTATATATTTGTCAGTTGTAATATTTGGAGGCTACCATGTGTCTTTCCTTACAGGCTCAACAGTCACTGGATCTTATCCAGTCAAAAATAGTAAAAGCTGCTGGAGATACTACTGTTATTGAAAATAGTGATGTGTCGTCAGAAATGGTATGCATTTTCTTTAACCTCAAATCTTTGGGCTAATTGTCTTATAAACTTTGTAAAGAATAAAACATGCAAGATCCATCTCTGACTTAAAAAAATGCCTTTGTAAATTTTTTTCTATCAGTTGTGTTGCATTCATCTTTTTCTTGAGATAGCCTGTCTCTGAAATGTAGTGTTTTTATTAATGTTTATTTTCACTTTAGCTTAGTGAGATAATAACAGTAATTTTAAGATTTGTGTTGGGAAGTGTTGTGGCATACTACTCAAGAGTATATAGACTGTTAGACTGCCTTCCTTAGAATCCTGGCCCTGATACTTAGTAGCTGTGTGACTGGGCAGATTCCTCTTTATGCTTTAGTTGCCCCATTTGTAAATGGCAATGTACCCATCTTGTAAAATTGTTGAAACGAATGAGTTACTATATAAAACAGTTAGAACAGTGCTTAGCACTTAGAAAGAGCTCAGTATATGTTTACTGTTATTTTTACTGTTATGAATGTGCTCTCCTTTGGTGCCCCGCATATTTTTTTCTTAAAGAAATGGATTTATATCTGATATTCATAGATTACAGTTTTTCCCTTTGTGGCCCAGTGACAACATTTATGACACAACTTTGGTGCAAATTAATTTGCACTTACAGGTAGCAAACACCATTTCTCTATGGTTTTTATTATTGATTTTTATGTCATTTTTCAGATTTTTCATGTTTGTATTTAAAACGACAATAAAATATTTTCAGGTTTTGGTTGCAAATGGCCTTTCATTGTGTTTTGAGTTTTTCATTACTTCCATCTTCTTTTTAGGAATCTTCTGAGAAGGAGACAATGTCTGTAAGTCTAAATCAGACTGTAACACAGTTACAGCAGTTGCTTCAGGCAGTAAACCAACAACTCACAAAGGAGAAAGAACACTACCAGGTCTTAGGTAAGAATAACTCAAGTGTTACTGTCTGTGGGTAATTGACATAATGTGTACATGCAAATGTCTGGTAGTGTGTGTTTACCATAAATACAGAAGTTGTCATTGCTCTAGTGGAAATACTCCTTCTTTATCTCTTTCAGAATCACCAGACGACAGCTTTAGCTTTCTTGGAGTTTTATTTCCATCTTGTACATATTTTGGTCTTGGAGCTTGGAGGGGGAAAAAACCCTTTTTCTCTGCCTTCATTGACCTTTATATAAAACAGTTGCTTAGGTTTTCTTTATTGGCATAATGTCTGCAACTGCTTCTTTAGTTTATGCTGATCTTAGTTCTAATAAAGTATCTGTGTGATTTTTAAAGTGACTTTGTTAAATAAAGTGACTGATGTTTTTACTGAGTTAAGATGCTGAACTGAAAATCAAGTCATCACAGTTTCTTTAAATTGGAAGCTGGGTTTTATTGGTCTGCTTATAAGTAATCAAATGCATTTTTTAACTTCTAAAGTGACAGTCTTAATGGAAGATAAATATACTCATCATTAACCAGCCCATGTCATGAAATTTTATTGCCCATATTACTTGGGAAAGCTTAGATTTGTTGGCATTTAAAAATGACTTTTAGGGATGTAGTGCACAGCATAGAGAATAGAGTCAGTAATATTGTAATAACTATGGTGACAGATGGTTAGTAGATTACTTTGTAAAGTATATAAATGTTGAAACACTGTGTTGTACACCCGAAACTAATATAATAGTGTCAGTTATGATTAAAAATAAATTTATAGAATATAAAAATATTTTTAAAATGATTTGTATTTCAGCTGCTGAATACAGATTAATTGGTTGGTTGATTCTTGGGTTTTACTTGTTTTAAGAATGACTTAAATCACACTGTCTTGGATAATTAGGATATTCAATACACACTGAAGCTGTTTTAAAATAACCATGGTATCCTGGAGATCAGTAGAGTGACTTGTTCTTTCAGAACCCAAACTTAAGACTCTTAAGGCTATGCAGAGGCCTCAGAATAGGTTATGTGTCATGGAAAAGTTAGGATGGACCACCATTTTGATCACAGAGGCATTCCATTTCACTTTTACAGAATGATTGTCCTTTTGCCTTCCTGCCTTAGCATATGGTGTCCTTTAAAATGTTCTTTCAGATCAGTTACCTCTAAGAAGACTTTCCAAATAAACCAAGCTCATTTTTTTAACTTGTCAGCAAAAAAGTAATTATACTTTATTCTTTCAGCCTTAATAAGCTGACTTTTCAATTGTCTAGAGTTATACTTCTGCCACATTACCCCCTTCCCCAAATTAGGAAGTAACCGTGCTTCCTGCTTCACACTGAAACTCTCCTTTCCATATCTTTAGCCTAACTCTCTTCTCTCCACATTAGACAATATCTACGTCTTACTTGCTATTAACTTCTTCATCTACTCTAGAATGGCTTCTCTACCTGCCATTTCCAGTGAAATATTGATTTACTAATTGCTAAATCAAATACGTGCCCTTCTTTTGCATCTAGGATATTGAAAATAGTTATGAAATAAGCTACATATGCTGGTCAGTCCATAAGCCTTTGTGTTATAAGGGAAAGGCTTCGTTTCTGAGAGCTTAAAAAATTATATGATCTCCTATTACTCTTTGCCTTTAGACCTCGTTAATAGTACCTCTCCAGCATTTCAAAAGTGTTCTTTAATATTTTTTTTCTCCCAAACACATGGGCTGCTGATACTAAGTCTTGTGAACCATCTTTGGCTTGCCTGTTTCCACATTTGCTTTAAGCATATTAAATTTGACGCTTGTACATTCATTAGTAATAACACTTTTATTTCTCAGATTTCCCCCCTAACTTACAAAATTGTAGTAATTTGTTAAATAAAAAAAATACTCTGGCAACACAGCTAAAACTGAACTGTCGTTTGGCAGGTATCTTCCATAAGTGATAACTCCGCATTCTTTGTTAGCTGATGAACAGAAGTCCAAATTTGGCAAGTGAAAGGGTGGTTGAGCATCAGGATAGAATGGATTGTATGAAGGTAGAAGTCTGCTGGTCTCTTAAGAACTCTCCTTCCATAGTTTTTACTCAGCATTGACAATGCTAACCCCTCCTTACAGATAGATCCCTTGGTTCCCATAGCTCTTCATTAAATGTTTGTTACCTTCAGGTTTTTAACTTTAGCTATCATTTTTGCTCAGTATAGTCTTCCTCATGTGAACTCTTCTAAAACTATGACTAGATAATTAAGTTGTAAATATAATTTTTTTAATCATCAGAATATAGGTAATAGGTTAAAATCTGATGTCAAGAAACTTCTTTTTAGTATATACTGTAAAAACATAGGAATTGTTTAAGGTAATGCTATACATATTCGGTAAGGGAAACACTATCTTTAAAAGACAAAAATGAAAGAAGGGATATATAGTAATTTAGTTTCCTAAATCCTAATACATAGTACTCACAGTACTTAGCATTTCTGTGAACTGTTAGGGGCAGGTGTATTTATCTTATATCCTCAGTTTGAAAAACCTTAACCTTTTCTTAACCATCTCCTATACCTCTCTGCCTGCGCCCCACCCCCCGCCAAAAAAAAGGCTGTAATTTTCCCCACTTTTTATTTTTAATTAAGATAATTTGTTGTAGCTTTGGACTGGCAGTGCCAGTTTTTATAGTATACTTTTTTTGTTCCTAGATATCTCCTTTTCCTTATGTTTCAAATTTGCCTACTTCTTAGTGTTCTAAGTGTATATCTGACAATGTCAGAAAACTTTCTCATCCCAGCATCTTAGTCTCTTTGGGCCCCCTATCACAAAAATCCCATAGACTGGGTGGCTTAAACAACAATTTATTTCTCACAGTTCTGCAGGCTGGGGAGTATAAGATGAAGACACCAGAAGATTCTGGTGAAACCTGCTTCCTGGTTTAAAGGTGGCCACCTTCTTGCTGTGTTTTCACATGGCAGAAGGAGCAAGGGAGGTGTCTGGGGTCCATTTTGTAAGGGCAGTAATCCCATTCATGACAGTGGAGTCTTCGAAAGGCCCCACTTCCAAGTACCATTACACTGGGGGTTAGAATCTCAGCATATGAATTTTGGGGACACAGACATTGAGACGATAACCAGTTTGTGGAATCCTTTGGAGAGAGGATGACAGTTTTAATAGCTGACACTTCATGATGATGCTTCTAAGCATCAGCACGCTTCTAACATGTAGCCATTATCATTTATTTAATCGTCACAACAACCCAGTACAGTAGGTAGGTGGTATTATTATTAATATTTTAATTCCCATTTTGCAACAGACTGTAAGAGGTTCTGTAACTTGCTGAGGTCACACAGCTCTTAACTAGGTGAGCTGAGATTTAAATCAAGGTGGTCTGGGCCCAGGGTCTTTGCTCTTAATCGGCACTTTTCTTTTTCCTAATTCAGGCGCTTTTTTGCCACTGCTTTCTTTTTCACCCATTCTGTCTGATCCTTTGTTGCCAGCCTTTTATAGTTTTTTCAGTCAATTGCGACTTGGTATTTGGTTTATCAGTAGTGAATTGGAGAGGCTCTCGATGTTATCCAAAAAAAATTGAGGTGAAGTTTCGTCTATGTGTTTTGTATGTATGTGTTCTCTCTATTCCCTTTGACAAATAGATTCTTTTATGATGCAGTTCTCTTGTTTCTGAAGAAAGAAGTTCTTTTGTAGTGCTATTGAAGAATTAAGAATTAAAGTTTCAGATAAAAACTAGCTTTTCTTTCTACACTTTACACTTGTCATATAGATCAGGTTTTTATTTTCGGGAATGTGTTTACATAGCACTTCATAGTTTAATGTACCAGTGGGCTATGTAGACTTTCTGATCAGCTGTTAATTTTGTTTTAATTAAAGAACATGATAGCCAGTGATAACTTTGCTTTTTAACTTTCTAATTGCTTCTTTTCCCCTCAACTTTTTATTTTGAAAAATTTCACACGTAAAGAAAAGTTGAAAGAATAGTATATTACATGCCCTTAACCTGCTTCATCTCTCTGTATGTGTGTACATATTTTGTTGATGTCAAACTATTTGAAAATAACTTTCAGGTAGGACATTTTATACCTAAGCACTTTTGTATGCATCTTTAAGAACAAAGACATTCTCTTACAAATCCATAGTACCATTATCACATCAAAAAAAGAAACAGTAGTTCTGTAATATCATCCAGTATTAGTTTCCCCAATTATACCCAAAGTATCTTTTATTTTTCCCAAACCAGGATCCAGTCAAAATTCACATGTTGCATTTGTTAAATCCTTTGGATTTTAAATTCTTTAGTCATTTTATCTGACTTAGAAAGCTTCATATGACCTCAGAAAATCTCTTTCCGAAACTTAAGCTATTTATTCATGGATGGAGAGTTGTAAATTTCAGTCTCTTTTCAGTGCTACTCATTCACCTTAATAGCTTTACAGTTCTCTTGAGTAGAACTAATAAAAATGGATTCTCAATGTTGTTCTTGTAAATGTTTTAAATAGGATTTTAAAATCCCTATGTTATTCTCAGTTTGGTCTGAGATTTTGGCTCACATGTTTTAAAATCTCCATTAAAAAAAAAACCTTTATGAATTCTGAGATTTTTTTTCTTGATTTTGGTTATCATTAATATTAATTGCTTTGATCCTTGTTGAAAGGGCCATGCTAGATGAAATGAAATATGTACGTTTGGTGTTTGACAAATATCTTCTGATTGCCTTTTGTTTCTTTGTTTTGAAATGATTTTCTTCCTTTCTGATCTTTTACAGAGTGAAGTAATTGGGGAAACCATTCAAGGATAACAGGAGGCATTGTATTATATTTTGCCAAATTAAAGCCTTATTTATGTTTTCACCCTTTCTACTTCGTCAGAAACACTGAACAGAGTTTTGTCTTTTCTAATCCTTGTTAGACTACTGATTTAAAGAGAGAGAAAAAAAGCCAACTCTGTAGACACCTTCAGAGTTTAGTTTTATAATAAAAACTGTTTGAATAATTAGACCTTTACATTCCTGAAGATAAAATAAACATGTACTCTTTTATCTTATTTTGCTCAATAAAATTGTTCAGAAGATCAAAAGTGGTAAAGACAATGTAAAATTTAACATTTTAATACTGATGTTGTACACTGTTTTACTTAACATTTTGGGGAGTAACTGCCTCTGACTTCAACTCAAGAAAACACTTTTTTGTTGCTAATGTAATCAGTTTTTGTAATGGCGTCAGCAAATAAAGGGATGCTTATTATTCAGACTTGTTTTAATTTCGTTGAGTTTGAACAGATTTCATTAGCACTATATATCAACATAATTTAGAACACAATTAGTAATTGTAACCTTTAGACAAATAAGATAGGGTATCGTTATTTATGTAACTTCTCTAATTGGAGTTCTGAGTCTTTGTGATTCTGTGCATTGTAAATTCTGTCCAGAGTGCTGTGGTTTACAGAAAGGATGAGGCAAGTATTTAGAGTTTCAGACTTATCACCCCCACTTCGGGTTGAGGAGTGCTATTTTATTTTTATTACTAATATTTTCAGAAATAAGAATTGACTTAGTTTCCTTGTCAGGTACTGTGTTACACAGTTTACATGTGCTATCTTTTTTGTCATTGAAGTTTTTTTTTTTTTTTTTAAATAATTGGCTGAACACTGAGCCCTTAGATGCTAAATAACAACTGACAAATATTTTATGCCATTGAGTATTAAGGTACCTGTTAGGCCATACAGTGGCCTCCTTGCTCTTTCAGTCATGCTACTACAATGAGGCCTTTCCACTGTGTTCTAACTTAAAACTCTTCTCTTAAATATTAGTCTTGGCTTATTCCCTCACCATCTTGAAATCTGTTTAAATGTCACCTGTTTCATCAGGTCTTTCTTGATCGTCCAGTGTCCCCCTGCCTCCCTATCCCCCTTCCTATATTCGTCTATAACATTTATAGTCTTCCAAGATATATTTGGTCACTCCCTAGGCTCCTACCGGAGAGTAAGCACCATGAGGGCAGGAATCATCTCTTTTGTTCTTTGCTTTATCCCCAGGCTTGAGAAAGCACCTGACACTTAATCGCGCTCAAATATTTAAAGGAATGAATGGATGAAATTCATTTTTGTAGCTTGAGGGTTAGCTAAAGTTTGCCTCCCAACCCTTTCAACTCACATCACACGCAACAAATAGTATTTCCAAGATAATAAAGTGAAGAGGCTGCTTGCTGATGGCCAGGGATGACTACCTGGGGATTTGGACTTCCCCAGGCCGTAACCTGGATGCTTTCAGCAAACCATTCAAACTGTTGGGAAATTGATCTAAAGGCCAGATACTGCATCAACATCCTTTCTCTCTCTTTTCTTTGCCGTTGCCTATATAGATACTTAAGTCTTTGCCATTTGAAAACAAAAAAACAAACAAACAAACAAAAACAAAACAAATTCCACCTTTTATTTTACAATATTTTCTTGCTATTCTTCTCTCCCTTCAGAGCTTAGTTCCCCAGAAGAATTGTTATTTTTCAACCCCCTTCTGTTGGAATTAAAAAAATTGCAAGCATCTCTGAGGACTCAGTCCAATCTCATTAATTTGTGTCCCCTTCCTCAAAATCCCAACCAAATAAATACATATTCATCTTCTTGCCTCTGACATGGCAGGAAGTTTACAACATTACCCGTTCCAATTTGGGACAGTTGTAGTTGTTAATGGTTATTAAATTATTAAAAATTGTGTTCCAGTTACTTGCATCAATTTGTCCTTCCTTACTCCAGAATCAGAGGAAAAGCTTATCACACTGTCATTCAGTTATTCTTCAGGTATGCCAAGATAGCTCCATGTGAGATCTCTCAAGTCCACTTCCCCACTAGTTTAAATATTTCCAGTTTGTTAGTTGCCCTGATTAATGAAAAGCCACATTAGCCTTATCTCGTCCATCCCCAACTGTCTACCCTTCCCCAGTGTATTATAAACAGATAGCTAGTAGAGGAAGGGAGCATCAAAAGTGACAGAGAGTATGTGTTCTCAGTTTCTAGTGGCTCCTCTTGTCACTGTTGCAGCCAATAGAGTCAAGAAGCCCTAAGAAAATTACTCAGATTGGGGAGAGCCTACAGGGAGGGGAGAATGACCAGTGTAGTTGGGAGCAGACTTGTTGATTTCCCAAAACAATAGATGTGGAAGGGAGGAGTGAGGGGATATCTGTGAAACAGGCTATACCCTTCAGTTTGGTGTGGCAAAACTAGTAAGTTTCTTGGAGGTCAGTGACGTTGTGTAAAGCATCCAGGCTTGAGTGCCTTGCAGGTGTTCACCCCAGCAGCAAGAGCTAATGGAGTGTGTACCTGTGGGCAGTAGCCATATTTCCCAGAGTGAATTTGAGCCAGGGCCAGATTTTCCACGTGTCTTGCATCCTAGGACAGACTGTATATGGGTACCTGCCACTCATAGGATCTTCCCTAGATAGCATGTATAAAATAAGCAGTGACCACCAGGAAAGGACTGCACTTATACCCCTCAGTTGTATAAAGAGGTGTTTTCCCTTTAACTCCATTCATCATCTGGGTCCCCAGAGAAGGGAGAGCAAAGGAGGAGTTGGAGAACATACTCCTTGTTGCATCCACTAAGGCTAGTAGTCAAGCCTGAACTGGGGGGACCGGGCTGGGCTGGACACACATTAACCAAAATTACAGGACAGCTATGGGATCTGCTCCCGATGTGCTTAAGAGGGAGGTGCTGCAGAGGATGGTTGAAGACCACGGTTGGGAAAACAAGACCAAGTCCTGGCTGTTCTACCAACTGGTCGATGGAATTTTCTGTTTCTTCTTGACTCAATTTTAGTCATTTATGTTTTCCTCAAAAATTGGGCCATTTCATATTCATTGGTGGAATTCTATAAGACAGCATCAGTTATACAACTTACCACATGCCAGACATTTTTTAAGCACTTTCCTTAATTGACTCATTTAATCCTCACAAGAATTTATTGGAATGCTTTTATTACCATCTCCATTTTATTGCTAAGGAAATTCAGGCACAAGGAGTGTGATTGTCCAAGGTCTCACAGCTACTAAGGAACCGGGATTCCAATCCTCAACTTAAAGTTTCGAGCTCAGTTCACTTATTCAGATTCATACGTGTGTGTGTGTGTGCACGCACACACACACGTAATTATGCAGTCTTATAATTTAAAAACTTAATGTATAGGTTTTTTACCTTCATTTGCTCCTGATATTAATGTGTCTTCTCATTTCCCCTTGATTGTACTTAACAAAGGATTGTCAACTTCAGTGTTTCTCAGAGTGCGGTCCACAGACCCTTGGGCATCCCTAAGACCCTGTACCAGAGTCAGCAAGGTTAAACTACTCTAAGATGTTATTTGCCTTTTTCGCTGACGGTGCTAAAGCAAAATGGATAAAACTGCTTGGTGTTTCAACAAGAATCAAAACAATGGCTCCAAACTGTCAGTAGTTACTGTATTTTCATCACTACTCAGTAAAAACAACATCAGATTCATTTAATGTCTTTTCTGATGACATCAATGATGTTAATGTGATTCGCCCCCCCTTTTTTTGGTATGTATAATGAAATATCAGTGTTTGGAATATCTGGATAACTCAGTGAACCAGTATTTCAATGCGCAATATTACAGAATCGCGCATGGGTTAAAGATCGATTCAAAGAGCAAGGTAAACTAAAGGATTTTAATGTATCAGAGTGCAAAAAGTTCACTGATAGGGTCACAAACTCCACATTGCAATTAATCTCTAAGAAGTTGCCACTTGAGTTTTGTTCTAGTATCAAAAGATATCCACAAGCTGAAATGGCTACTTCTCTGTTTCTAAGACATACCTGTGTGAGGCCAGATTTTTTTTCATCTACTTCAACCAAAACAGCATATCACAACATGGAATGCAGAACCAGCCATCTTCTATTAAGCCAGATATTAAAGAAGTTTGCAAACATGTAAAGCAATACCAGCCTTCTCACTATATCTTTTGGGATCATTTCTTTTTTTTTTGGAAATTGACATATTTCACAAAAATGTGTTCATTGTGTTGGTGCTTTAAAATTGAGAAATGAACATTTAAATTATTTCTTGGTTTTAATTTCTAGTACATTGAATATCGATAGAGATAACAAAGACAGTAAATTTTAAAAGTATAAAAGATATACAATGAAATATTATTCAGCCATAAAAAAAGAATGAAAGCTTACCGTTTGTGACAACATTGGTGGACCTCGATGGTACCATGCTAATTAATTAAGTTAGACAGAGAAAGACAAATACCAAACAATTTAACTTATACTTGTAATCTAAAAAACAAAGCAAGTGAACAAACAAAAGAGAAACGGACTCATAGACACAAAAAACTGGTGGTTGCCAGAGAAGGGGCAAGGGGCAAGGGGGAAATAGGTGAAGGTGATTAAGAAGTACAAACAGTTGTAAAGTAAGTCATGGAATATAGTCAGTAATATTGTAATAACTGCATGGCGACAGATAAGTGCTAGACAGATATGTGCTATCATTTTGTAAGTTATATAAATGTCCAATTCCTATGTTGTACACTTGAAACTAATATAATATTGTTTGTCAGCTATACTTCAATTTAAGAAAAAAAGTGAAAGTTCTGACACCAAAAATTTGAGAGCTACTGGTCTAGTATATTGTTTTTTTCCCAACAATTTTTAATTATATTGGACAACTATCAGCACTTTTTTGTTGCTGTATTTTGTATTTAATTCATTTATGTTTTTATCATTTGCATTCTTTTTACTTTGGATTTATTTTGTTACACTTTGCCAACTTGCCTTTAACTCATATTTTCAGTTCTTGTCGTTTTTTTTTTAAATAAATTTATTTTAGGCTGTACGTTTTCCTCTGGACATCTTTGCATCCCACAGATTTTGATATGTAGGGAATTCGTTGTTGTTCAGTTCTTAATTTTAAAAAACCCACAAATATTTCAAACACAGAAAATCATGGGGAAAAAACAAAAAACTTGTATACCACACTATCAAATATTAACATTTTGTCATATTTGCTCGAGTTTTTTTTAAATAAATTAAACAGTAGCTATAGTAGAAGCATTTTGCATATCCCTCCCTGATTCCCATTCCCTCCCTCTCCAGGTGTAGCCACTGTGTTGAAGGTAATGTTTAGCATTTAATTTCATGTTATGCAATTAATACACATGTATGTATCCAAAAACAACATGTAATAGTGTTTTGCATGTTTTCAAACATTATAAACTCACTCTGCCCTTTGCTTTATTTGCTCAATATGAGCTTTAAAGTTCATACATGCAGCTTTTATTCATTCATTTGTAACTGAATTGGTAACTGAATTTATTTGTACATTCCTCTGTTAAGGGACATTTAAATTCTCAACAATTTATAAAAATTTTATGTAACTTAGATTTTTATTTCCTTTAAGCTAAAAGATTTTTTTGTGTGTGTGCGTTTGTATTTTTCACATCATAGATTTTTAATTTTTTTTTTTTTCAAATATTATTACATTTGGGTCTGTGAACATGACCTGTATGACACCAGTTTCCTGAATTTGTAGATACATCAAAAAAGAAAAACTACAAGCCCCCATCCAAAAAAAATTTTAGTCTTGGTTTAGAATAAAAGAGGTTAACAAGAATGCGAAGTTTTGGCAGGAAATTATGTGAAGTGGTTTGAATTTTCAAATTACTTTAGCAGGCTGGTTATTATCCTCTTCAGGTAGAAAATGAGAAAGAATTGGGGGAATATTTACAGATTTGGGGAGGGAGAGAGATTGCAGCATGTGCTCATCCTACATCTTGAAAACTGAGTTCTCCCAAAATAAGCCTTAAAAATGGCAAAGTGCTAACTGATGTTTTTCTGCATGTCCTTTGTGTTCCTTGGTATTTCCTGGTTATGCCACACAAGGAGTATTTTTAAAAAAACAAATTTGTCTTAAGCTTTTTTCCTCTTTAGTAGATTTCTTTATGCCTTTTCCTCAAATCTGAATATGTTTGAATGCTTTTCTCCCATTGACCAATGTTACAATTTTTATCCCCTTGAAGAAAGAATCAGTTGGAATAAAATGAGAAAAACATAAGTATTTTTTTTCTTTTGATACTAAGGACAGGATGATTTATGCACTCAACAGTGAGAGGACAATATAGAAACCCAGGTTTAAAGATTATTACAGAATCCTTGCCTTGATGTTTCCTTAGTGGGCAGTCTCTATAGACTTGTTCCTCTGTTAGATAAATATGTCCAGTCAGATGGAACAAGGTTTTTTCTAACAACCAATCTTTTTGCCCATAACTTAATAACTATTGAATAAGCTATTGCATTTCCTACCCACACTTGCCTAGGAAATACAAAACTTTATTTGGAGGTACTGAGCACCTGGTTTTAATGTTATAAGTAGCCTTAGTAGACAACGGGCCCTGCTCTCTAATCACTCTCAGAATGGCTGAGGAGTGAAGTGTGAGCTATTTCACCACCTTAGAATGTATCACCCAACATCCTAGGATATACACTTACCTAGAATATCTCACCCAGCTTTTAACTAGATAATGTCTGATGCCCATATAAAGCAACTAAGTAATAATTTGCTAGGGATCATTTTATTAATAATATGAAAATAGTGGGAATCAAAATAATTGCAAAAATATATTGAGTGCTGTTTTCTAGGTACTATGCTAAGTGTTTTAAGTGCATATTTCATTTTGCTACTGATTTGCTTTTTAAAGTTATCAAGAAAGATGTATTGCTGTGGAAGTATATTCTTTGGACTCTTTATAGAGCCTGCCAATGCCTAGGTGTTTGGTAACTCAAAGACTAGACTTCCTAGAAGCTGAAAAAAGCAAGGAAAAGGATTCTCTCCTAGAGCCTCCAGAAGGAACCTAGCCCTGTCAACACCTTGATTTCATACCAGTGGGACCCATGTCAGACTTCCGATCTCTAGAACTGTAAATAATAAATTTGTGTTGTTTTAAGCCACTAGGTTTGTGGTGATTTTTACAGCAGCCATGATGTATCAGCAGAAACTGATATAACCACTCCTGGCTGCAGTTTCCTGTCATCTGCACCCTAAGTGGGCAATCTGCTTGTTCCTCCACTAGACCAGCTGTGGCCAGAGCAACCCAGTGAACTTCTCTGCCAACAGTGGGCTGCAACCACACCTTCTTTACTGAGGCTTGACCTCGAGGTTTCCTTCCAAGTCTATCCTTTTCTAGGTGCTCTCTCTCAGCCCTAAGGTATCCTTCAGAGTGATTTTTACCATTATAGATTATGCTGTGTTATAATTAAGAACTTTATATTAAACGTTCCCTGTTCAAATCTGAGATTCTTGTCTTCACACTGCCCTGTGCTTTCTCACAAATGACTCAATCTCTCTCCTTCCTTTCTTCTCACCTGAACCTTTCTACTCCTCCTCTTAAAAACACTTTCCCTTGGAAAACTGATACCCCTCCTCCATTCTTTAAAAAAAAAAAAAAAAAAATCTGCTCCCTTGACTCTCATGCTATCTGGAAATACTGCCTCTCTTTGCTGCCAACCAATCACTCCACACATTTCTTAAAACCTGCATCCACCTTACAGCTTTCTCTCCAGTTCCATAACCATCGCAGGTGATTTGAACTTTCATATGGATCTCCCACTCAATTTTCTAGGCTCACAATATTTAGACCTTGACTCTAGAATATCTTATGACTGCCGTAACAAGCTACCACAAACCTTGTGGCTTATAAAACACACATTTATTCTCTTATAGTTCTGGAGGCCAGAGATGTGAAATCAATTTCACATCTGGACTAAGTCAAGGTGTCAGCGGGACTGGTTCCTTCTGGAGGCTCTAGAGGAGAATCCATTCCCTTGCCTTTTTTACCTCTGGAGGCTTCCCGCATTCCTTGACTGGTGAGCCCTTCCTTGTATCACTCCATCCTCTTGCTTCTGTTGTCATGTCTCCTAATTCCTCCTTTGGCCTTCTTGTCTTCCTCTTATATGGACCCCTGTGATTATATTTAAGGTCCACTTGGATAATCCAGATAATCTTCCTATCTCAAGATCCTTAATCACATCTACAAGTCCCTCTTGCCATACAATATAACATATTACCAGGGTCCAGGTATGAGGATGTGGCTATCTCTGGGGGGCCATTATTCAGACTATTCAGACAACTCCAGAGACCTTCTTCTCTTCCACACCTATGACCATACCTTGAACTTTGTCTTTTTTCTCCAGCATTCTAACCTCTGATACAATCTCCCATCATTCCAGATCCCTTGGACTCTAAATCCCACTGTTGCTGGTATTTGTTCTCATGGAGGCTTTAGGCCTTTGATGGCCTTTTTTTTTTTTTTTTTTAAATTTATAATATCTATTGATGTTATCTCATTCTCTGTGGTTCATCATATCTATATTGCTTTTGTGAACATATTAAACTCTGCTACCTCTCATCCCTCACACACACTTTGCAAAGAGCATCAAATCTGTATGAGAACAAATTGCAAAGTGAGGACTCTGAAAATGGAAGATGGAGGAGATGGTGCTGCTGCTCTTTACCACATCGACACTGACAGCACAGAAGGAGAATTAGAAATTAGTTGAGGAAAAAGAATTTTTCAGAGATTGCTGTTGTGTTGTTAGTCCCACCCCCACCAAGGGGGAGAAATGGAGGTATCCTCCATCTCAAGTCAAGAGGGAGGGCCTTCAATGGGACCGTCTTCGGAGCCTGTGATGCATCCTCTGAGTTTGGAAGACAGAGTGGACTGGTGACTGACTCCCTCCCAGAGACTCCAAAGGCTGAGAAAGATGGCCACTTCGATGACAGATTAGGGGAGAGATGGCTATGCTGGGTGGTTCGCATTGCCCCAGTTTTTCTGAATAAAGGATATGTGGTGTGTGCCATGGACCAGATGTAAGCCACATGAAGGAGAAAGCCACTGGGATTGTCTTAGATTCTATCCAGATGGCTCATCTGGATGGTGAAAAGACCCCAACAGTCAAAAGCCAAAGGTCCCATGAGACCCCTGAGTTGAGGAAGAAGTAAGCAGAGGCGTGAAGAGAGATGTTCCTGCCCCCAAGGCAAATGCAGGTGAGAGATCGTTGTGGCTGACAATGGAGGACTCGGTGGAGTCACGCACATGAGCTCAGACCCCAAAGTCCCCACTCAGAGGAGAGCTTTGCAGGAGAGTGCCCAACCTGCAGTGTGGACGAGAAATCATCTTCTGTGGAGTTTATTAGTTACCATAGTAGGTTATAGCCTTTTAGCATGTTTCAATGTACAGCGTAGCCACTTACCTCAGAGGGTTATGGTGAGAAAAATGAGATGGCATGTGTGAAGTGCCCGGCATATGTTAGGCCCTGGGTCATGTGAATCTCCCTCCTCCCCTGGTGAACTAGAACAGCACTCACACGGTGAACACTCAGAAGGGGCCAGCATGTGTGCCAAGTTCTATCTGTGGAAGGGGAACTGGGCCCTCGTTGCCAGGAAGCCACATTAAGTTCTTTGAGCAACGTCTCTCAGCCTAATTTATTGGCTTGTCTTAGTTTTTCTAATTTGGGTTCCAGTGTTAGGATTATCTACAGATCTCACCATGAAGCAGCATCTTGGTATTGGGCCATATCAGGGTTAAGCCTATTCCTTTTTGACTTCACTTCTAGGGTGTTTTGTTTTCTGGCTTGCTTTTTGGTTAGGAATAAAGGCTCTTCCTTAAAAATATGGGTATGCTACAATGTATTTATGGAGGATGTGTGATTTTTATTCATTCAACAAGTTTTTTACTGTACCTCTTCTAGGAGCCAGGCACAAATTTGGGGGCTGGGACACAGCAGAGGACAGGAGACGTGATGGTGTCTCCACAGAGGGCAGGGGTTTCATGGGAGGTTACAGATCACGAAAAATCCAGTGGAAGGGGCACTGAATCAGGAATGGCTCCCAGAGGACACAACATCTAAGCTAAGGTCTGAAATGGGAGATGCAGGAAAGGGAATGCAGGGTTGGGGGTGGCAGAGTGGGAGGAAGGGGTGGAACATAAGGTATTAGAGAGGGTGATGGATGATGTTAGGTGTGTTTCCACCTTTGTCTAAATGGTTCTCCCCTCCTTTTGTTGAGCAAGTATGTGATAATGGTGACATGGCAATTCTGTATATGGAGTTTTACTCTGAAGTGTTTCTGAATAAGAACCATAACACCCATCGTGGTACTCGTTTATGGATTGTGAATGAGTAATCAAGACTCAGCTTAAGCATGGCTTAGACCGTTTAGGCTACTATAACAAAATACCACAGTTTGGGTGGCTTATAAACAACAGAAATTTATTTCCCATTGTTCTGGAGGTTAGAAGTCTGAAATCAGGGTGTCAGCAGGGTGAGGGCCTGCTTCCAGGTAGCAGACTTCTCGTTGTATCCTCACATGGTGGAAGGAGGCAGGGACCTCTCTCAGTCTTTTTTTTATAAGGGCATTATCTCTCAGGACCTAATCACCTCCTAAAGTCCTGACCACCTACTATCATCATGTTGTAGGGTGGTTTCAACACAGGAATATTAGAAAGACACATTCAGATCATAACAAGCATCATATCTGCTTTGAAACCTTCCTGACCACATGTGGCCTGGCTACCAAAGGTCATACCTAACATCCTCCTTTGCTGCCTTCCACTGTAGGGATGGAAAAACCAAATACTTACTTTTCCAGTTGCCTTTGCAGTTAAGAGTGGCCATATAATTCAGTTCTGGGCTGTGAACCCTAAATAGAAGTCTATAAGAGAGGCTTTTGAGAAAACAAAAGCTCTCTTGATTAAACAAAACAAAATCAAACCAAAACAAAACAAAACAAAATCAACAACTACAAAAAAACGAGTTCATGAGCTGGTCTAGTCCTTTTGCCTTTCTCCTTCTTCCTGCCTTGAACACAGATATGATGGCTGGAGATACAATAGCCATCTTGTGATCACGAAGGGCAAGCCAAAGATATTGCAGAAGAATAGGCCCTGAAGTCACTGGAACTCTGGCCTACCCCTGCAACTTCTCTTCTCCAAACTTCTGATCATGTGAAATAAACAAAACCCCCATGATTTCATTTAAACCTCTACAGTGATTTGTAGCCAAAATCAATCCTTACTGTTACACTAGACAGAATCTAATAATCCTTCCTCTGAGTTTCTACCTTATGTTTTGCAGTCTTACACCCCATTGTTACTGAGTATTTATTGTTTTTTCTTTTTTCATCTGATTTTCTCAGTACCGTGAGCTCCTTGGGGTCAGGAACTATCTTACAATTTTGATGACCCCAAAAGCTACTACAGTGCCTGGCACACGAGAGCTGCTTAGTAATACTTCATTAAATGAGGAAAGGACTGAATGAATAATGTGGTTGTGTGGAGGATGGTGTCAAAAAGAGACAGTAGTGGCAGTGAGTCCAGCCAAGAGGCTGTAGCAGTGAGGATTCAGGCGAGAGGCAATGAGAGCCTGAGCTAAAGCGAGACCATGCACATGAGAGAAAGAGATAGATTTTGCAGTGGGTGAGGTGGGCGGGGGCTGGGAATGTAATTTAGGAGGCAGAGGGATAGGACCTGCTAGGGGCTTGGGGAAGAGAAGAAGGGAGAAGAAGGGCTCAGGGATAGTTGAGAGCTCCTCAATGTGTGGTGGGTATGGGCGTCCACTAGTTCTGTGATTGTGGGTTAGTTACTCAGACATGATGGTCCCTTAGTCATCTCATGTGAAAAATAGAGATAACAGTCATGTGCACTTCTTAGGCTTGTGGCAGGAATTAAATGATTTAGCACATGTAAATTGCTCACAACAGTGCAGGGCACAGAGTGAGTGTCCCATACATGTTATCAGTTGTCACCATCATAGCAATATTGGGACAAGAGAGCAAGAAGCTCAGTTGTTGAGAGAGAGTAGAGTGAGAATGAACAGGAGGGGAGTTCAGGAGGAGCATGGAGGAAGAGCCAGGAAGCACAGTGACTTTAGGGTGCTAAACACTCTCTTGGTCTCGTGCCCTAAAAAGAGACTATTTATAGTAGAACTGAAAGTCATTTAGGAGCTTGAGAAGAATGGGATTAGGGACAGCTTATTTTATTCATGACTGAGTCAACTGGTTATGCTGCTTTGATTATTGTTTTAAACATGTCTCAGGGGGGTTGGATAAGAAATGAAGACTCGAGGATGCTCATTTTTAATGCGAAGATTTGTAAACTATTCTGGGGCACAGCAGGAGTCTCAGGAGGATGGTGCCTTAGAGACCTCTGAAACAATTAATAAAGCCCAACAGCAAGAATGGTATAAGAGGCACAATGTGAGGGCCTTTAGCCGCAAGGCAGTGCGGCTACCACCAGACTCCACTGCAGCCCCTGCCAATGCTCTAATGATCACACTGGTGTCTGTGGACCTGTCTGGAAGCCCTGCCTTCTCCTCAGGCACAGAGACGAAGAGGAAAACAGGATCTGCATAAAAGGTAAAACCAAAGAAAAGGAAGACACTTCCTTTAGCAATACCTGGCTAGAGCTGTCCCTCAATTCCTAGCAACGAAATATTGTAAGTTAACATCAGACTCCACCCTATTGTACTTATTTATCTTTTGTTGTGTGTAATTCTAATTAACTGCAATGGTAGTAATAATAGCAGTGTAAATTTATTGAATGATTGTTATGTTCCGTCTGTGCTAAATACTTTAAGTGTATCATTTCATTTAATTTTCACAGTAAATGAGTTTGATGACTATTATTACTTTATTGTGCGGATGAGAAAAGAGAGACTCCGAAAGATTCATTGACTTGCCCAAGATCACACAGCGATTGACTGGCCCAATCAAGGGTTTGCCCAGGCAGTGTGAGGTAGAGCCTCTGTTTTTAGCTCCATCCCCTGGAGTGAACGTGGTTTATCTGGTTCTCTTGGCTGGCTTCATAATGTTAAAGATCCCCTCCAATTTCCTGAATGGGGTGGCTCCCCACCTGACAACTGCTGTCAAGATATCTGTGTCCAGATTGGGCTGAGCAGGTGCATAGCTTGCCTACTAAATGCTGCCTCAGCCAAGCTTGTCCCTGACTGGGTGTACCATCATTTTAGGTGACAATTCTCATCAATAATGACATTTACTGCCTCTTAGGGTGTCAACATTACACTTAGATCACTTTCAAGTAACCGACTTTGGTTCCAAATCCTTGTTCTGTCCCTCAAGGTGTGTGGCCATGCGTAAGTGATCTAAACTTTTAGAGCTCCAATCTTGCATCTGTCAAGCAAAAATTCTAGCTCCTTCTTCATAGGATCATTATGAGGACTAAAGATAAACATGAGTCAAAGATCTAACAGTGTCTGGCACTTAGAAGATGCTCAGTGAGTATTTGTCTTCCAAAGCAAGAGCTATAACTTTTTGGTTCTGCATCCGTAATCCATCATCACCTAACACATGAAGTCATCTTAGGGTTTTTTCAATACCTGTAAATAGAACCCTTCAGTCAATCTAACAGACATTTGTGGAGTACAGATGTAGTGGTATCTGGTTCCAAAGTGTCCCTGCTCCTTGGAAGTGGATCTGCAGAGCGGGTCCTTGGTTTGTTATGCTCTGTTGGCCCTTGGTGTAAACTTGCAGGGCAAACTGGCGGCTTTGAAGGAACTGAGACTGCCACAAAGTCTGCCTGCCCTTTTCGGGCCTGGAGTATGAGTTCTCTAATCATGCATGGGCTTGGTTGTGTGGCTGATGTCTCATATTCCGGAGTATGCGTTTTGGAAAGTATCTTCCTAGTGTGCAGTAAAAGATCCCAGCCCTCTGCACCTTGGAGGTGGCATGGATGGTGTTTCCTTCAGCAGCAGAAATGAGGCATCAGGATAAAGAAGTTTCTGTAGTCCCTGATTTCCCTTTTTATCTCCCCTATTTTTTTTTTTCTCATAAGACCCCAAAGGGACCTGGCAGAGTCTTTGATTATTGACGCCTCCATCAGGCAGAGACAGGCCAGTGACTGTTATGAGGATGGACTAGGTGACTCCTGTTGTATCAAAGGTGTTTATTTGGCAACAAGCTGCTTGCTCTTCATCCTGACATCTGCTTGGTCCAGGAGCTGGAGCTATTTCTGTTGGCTGACTACAGGAGTTAGTCCCATCATCCCCAAGCAGATCTCATGAGCTTATAATTGCTTTGAACCTCTTTGGTTGTGTGTGTGCGCGCTTGCTTTTAATCTTATTCAGTGATAACAAGTCTGATTTAGAGCCTTAGAGAGCTCCATATGGATTTTTCTGCCCTTCCTCATGATCACCATGGGATAAAGTCTCTGAGGAAGAGAATTCATTCTAAACAAAGTCTGGTCTGAATGTGCCCTGGGTGCCGGATGTGGACAGAGAGACTCTCATGTCCCACTCTCATGGGACCGAGGTTGCAGCAGAGA
Source organism: Pteropus vampyrus (assembly GCF_000151845.1). Lineage (NCBI taxonomy): Eukaryota > Metazoa > Chordata > Mammalia > Chiroptera > Pteropodidae > Pteropus > Pteropus vampyrus. The sequence continues at coordinate 10,437,220 of NW_011888796.1, read as the reverse complement.
AGGGTATCCTGTGGGTTTTTTCATGGCTCTGGGCTTGAGACCAAAGTTGAGGGATGGTGGGACGGGACTCTTGTAATGCCAAGGTTCTTCTTTTTTAGAAATGAATTGCATGACAGATCATAAGGCAGGCCAGAAAGGGAGAAATAACTGAATAAGAAAAGTTGAACAAAAGAAAGTAGATTTCAGTGGTTACAGCAGCATATAGCAGTTTTTCAGTTAGGTACAAGGAAGAAACACCTCCTAGCAGGTCCAGAAACCTTAAATGGGTTTCTAAGGAAGTGGAAACTGCTCTTTAAAGATGCCATGAACAACAATAGCCGTAGCAGCAACAACTTTCACAGCAACAGACTTCACCTCACACTGGGCACAGTGCTCAAGCCAGACTCTTGGAGTCCTCCTTGCATCTCTGTGATACATGTAGTCTCAACCCCATTTGACCCAGATGGAAAGGGAGGTGCAGAGTTTAAGCCACAGGCTTGAAATCACAAAGGAATGCATAGCAGCACCAGGCATCAAATCTAGGTTTAACTCTAGGTGGTTTTCTTTCTCTGGTTTTGATTAGTAAGGTTCAAAGCAATGCCGGTGTGTGAGGAGTTTGGTAGTAGAATACACGCTGCCTGTTTCACAGGGCTGTTGTCAGGACACAGAGGTTACACATGCAAAAGCACTTTGAGAAACATGCAATACCGTACAAGTATCAAAAGGCATTGTTATCATTTTCATTGGGTCATTGAATTTTCCAAGTCTACCGATAGATTCTTAGTGTAAATCACATATGCAATCACTAGGGGGAGACAATAGACAATGCATATAAGCAAACTAACAGTCTTGGAAGGAAAGTATATTTTTCTTGTAAATGATGCTCAGGGATTTAAAATAGAAAAGCAAAGGTTTATATTAGGGACTGGCTGCCATTCTCATCAAGGTTTGATGTTGTGCTTTTGTTGGAGTTTTTTCACTAAGGAATCTTAGTCTATGATATATAGTTTGGATCGTGGGTACTGCCCAACAAATGAATGGAAGATATTCAAGGCTAAGCATCGACTCTTTCTCATTGTTCTTTGGCTGCTTGACTTCTGTCTCCTTTGTGATCATTTCTGTGTTCAATGAGGTTTAGTTTCTCCTTCATTCTTTCTCCTTCATTTCGCTGCGGACCATTTCATTGGTCATCTGAAGCAGAGCCATTAAGGCATGTTCCTGACCCTTTTCGTCATTTTAATGGTGTTCTCATGAACTTGCCTGTTTGGCTATTGTATACAGACCATTCTCTGGCTGTTTTTAGGTAATTTTTATTCCCATTTTTCTTCCTATGGTGATTTGTTTTCTTTTCATTCTTCATTTCCCTACTACCTGCAAAGAATGCGGAACTAGAATGTCAAGCCCTGTGAATACTTCTAACTAGTTAGTTGACCTTGAGACAGCAGAATCTCACTGAGCCTTCATTTTCAGGGGTAATTATAATTTCCATGTTTACCATCCAGGTATAGCACTATTTATATTGTAACCCACATTAATCTGGCTTTTGCCTGTGCTGTGCATGCAGAATTATCCAAATAGTCCATTTTCTCATCCACTTGAAGTATTTCTAGGGGTCAGTCCCCAGGTACTCATGAAGAAGTCTCTACCTGTGGTGTCTGCTCTGTTACACCACGTACAAATGATCCCTGAGCCACAGTAGACCAAAGCTACATGGGGCTCTGTTTCCAAAGGGAAGCATGGCTCTCTTACCTGTGTGTTACCACCTGTTAGAAGGGTCCAAACTGGCTGTTATTTGTGTTTCTGTGTGTGACAGCATTTTACAATCATCTCAGTTGCCTCCCTCTCACATTCAGGACTGGATGGAGGTGGATTCGCATAATAACCCCCACACTCTCATCTTGAGAGCTTCTATTCTCTGTTAACAATCAAAGACCAATCAGTCATGCCGGCCTCCCCCTTCCGTGGGACAAGGCCTACCATTCTACTCCCTTCTGAAAACAGGTTATTTGCCAGGCATGACACAATTTTTGAAGCCATCGGGGGACAAACCTTGAGTTCTTCCTCAAGGACTTTCCATTCACATGGACCTTTGTCAGGCCAGTCTCTATGGCTTCTGAACATGTCTGAACCTCAGTGGTGGATAATGTGAAGCTTTGGTTAAAGATGAGATTTCTGTTTTGGTTGAAAATAATTGCCATTTTCACCATAACTATCCTCTTGTCCAATCCTTCATGGTTCTTTCTTATTCCACATTTCCCTTATTATCTTTCTTTCATTTAAAATACCACCATAATGTGTTCAAAACTGAAGAGGACATGTCAAAAGGACAGCATTTGTTTAAAGGGTCTCACCCTAACCACGGTATCAAAATTAATAATAACAATAATGGATAATAACACATCGCATTAAAAAAGAATCTACCAGTCTACATTTATACTAAATAAAAGAGGGAGAGGAGAAGAAAATGCCTTTTTTGGTAGGTGAATGCCAATTAATAAACACAGGAATGATACAAAACCATCATTTTTCAACCACCGTATAATAATTAATTCAGGTGAGAATGATTAATGAATGCTAAACTACTGGATGAAGGGTTGTTGGGGAAGAGGCTGTTTAATGGGCAAAAGGTATTTTAATGATGGAGAACTCTGGCAGACACCACCTTAACTAAGTGATCAAACAGCATCACCCAAAATGAACAAATTGACATCTTGGCCCCTGATGTGACACATGAGA
>NW_011888796.1:10415201-10432755 GCF_000151845.1 Pteropus vampyrus | reverse complement strand
AAGAATGGATGATTATCTCAAGTTTCCTTGCTTATTTTGTTTTGGATTACAAGGTTTCCCAGGACTATGAGGCCAGGCCCTTTATTTTAGTTCAGTTCTCCTGGTCCATCTGGAATTCCTGACACAGAAGGGCTCTGAGTGGTTTGCAGTGAATCTTCCTCCACCTTTCCAGGGCTCACTTTCCATCCTAAGTTTGTACCCTGTGGCCCGAGATGATGGAGATGACTATTAAGGCACTGGGGGGACACAGGGACCCACAGGAGAAGCCCGTCTGCAGTTCTTAAGAAGCAGGAAGTTCTCTTACACCCCACAGGGCATCAGCACTTGCTACTAGTTTTCTTTCAGCCACCCACGTAACCTCCTGGCTGGTCAGACTTGAAGGCAGCTGGGAGGAGGAGTTGCAAAGAGCCGCAGAACCCAGGGGTAAAAGGTATCTCCTGCAGCTGTGAGCTCCCCTCCTCCTCTCTCCAGCACCTTATACAATCTCTTTCTACAGTGTGAAAGGCCCTGCTGGGCGGCCACCAGCTCAGGGAGGCCACTGGCCCAGAGCTGTGGTGACTTTTTGGTAGTTGTGAAAAGATCATGCAGGTAAGTGTGACAGTCGGGAACTCAAGGAAGCTATGCAAAAATCTGTAGCTTTTGGAGCCTTGCAGTACCTGCACTTCTGTTTGTGTCCTGAGGTTTTGAGTTTTAAAGCTCAAGTAATAAATTGTCCATTACTTAAGAGACTCACTGATCTAGGAAACAGAATGCAACATATTTGGGGAGGAGAAGATGGGGTGAGATACCTCCTACAACTCCAAAGAGTGTTGGCTGGTACTAAATGGCTCAGGTATGGTCACGGGTCCTTGGAGGTTGCAGTGGTCTGATGAGTGGTTTTTCTATTTGTAGGGACTTTTACTCCAGCTCCTCCTCCTCAGCACTTCGCTGTCCCTAGCACTCCAGATGGTGACAGCTGGATACTGCCTGGCTGCACTCCCTTTTAATGGAGGGAAAAGCCCTTTCCAGACACAGAACATTGAATGGTCAGCGCCCGGCCAAGCATCTACCCTGGAAAGAGTGTTAGGCGCAGGACACAAGCCAGCTGCCAGTTTCTTTATCCGAAGAAATGGGAGTGGGATGGGGAGGTAAAATATGCAGCTTATTACAAAGGACATTCACATGACAATGCAAATACAATAAAGCAGGAAAGCAGGAGGAATAAACAAGTTTGTAAACAATGAGATCAAATACAGTCACAGTTTACCTCCCAACTTTTTGGCCACTAAGGACAAAAAATTTAGTATTATAATGGGCAAGAGAATTTCTACTTACTGAGAAAAATAGTTAATATTTTGTGACTTCTAGGTGCAAGGTACTGCCGAGGCACTTGTCTCATTCTATCCCACAATAGCTCTATGAGGAAGTCCTAACTTTTTGCCCATTTTTACATATGAGAGAACAGAGAGCGAGGTGGTTACACAACTGGGAAATGGTGGCCTCAGTGATACTGGGCTGTCGGACTCCACAGCCCACCCTAAATCCCTCAGCCTAATGCAGTGCCGCCTCAATACATGGAAAAGGGGATGCACAATTTTTTTGGCTTCTTGATAGGCATCATCAAACCAAGAACTAGTGAGGAGTCCCACAACTGGCCAAAGGGCCAAACCTGATTCTATCTGGTCAACAGTATGTTTGTGGATGGAGAGTGGAAAGCCTGCCTTAGGGAGCAGGTGCAATGAAGTATTAGGTGTCTTCCGTTCCTGAAGATCACTTAGTGAGGCAGAGAGCCCCTTGCTTCACATTAGGCTTCTTAACCTTCAGCTTCTGCCAATTCTAGTGGTGGATTCAGAATTGATGACAGCTATGTTGAAAATTAGGAGCAAGGGGTAATGATTTCCTTTAACTAAATATCATGTCATTTTATCTGCCACATCTTGGGTGTCACTTATTCTCTTGGCCTTACTTGTCTCCTAGATGTAGCTGCTTACAGTGGGGATTGACGGCAAGGCTCTGGTGTGCTTCTGATGCTCAGAATCTCTGCTTCCTCCCAGCATTTCTGGACATGAATGACCATCATGCCACAGGGCGGGAGTTCTGGCTTCCTCAGGGGCAGGCAGCCATTCGATGCAACTCAGAAATGCAGGGGAGTGAAACCCTATGGGCCATATTTTGGCCAATGAGACTAGAGATGGGTAGATAAATTCCCTCTCCGTTTTTCCCTTTGATGGACAGTCCTGAGGTACATTTTTTCTCTTTATAGACTGACCAGAGATGTTCTGTGTGGTCGAGCAGATACACCTATTGGGTAATGGCTACATCTCATTAAGACTTATTGGGAAGCAGTAGACAGCATAGGAAGACATCAACCCGTATTTACTTCCCATCCTTCCCTGACTCACCCTCCTTCCCCCTCCCTTTCACTGCCCTGATAGTGTACTTTCAAACTAAAGCATTAGCCTTTAGTCCTTGCCTAAGGAATGTAGGCTAAGAGTAACCTAACATGAGTTTTGCAGTTCAAAGTGAAGTTCCTTTTGAGCTTTTCCTCCAGGCTACTGTCCTATACCATTCAGTTTTAAGAGACGATGACTCTGTCCATGGAGCAGACTGTCTAACAAGCAATGGCTATGTGGGAGATGTGGGTTCTGCTCAGAGAGCCTGATCTCCATCCAGTATGTCCATGGCAGGTTTGATTGAGATAGGGAATTCAGAATCAGAGGACAGTGACAGCTGCTACCATCTTTCATTTTCTTGCTGTTTACCTGGCCCTGCCTTGATGGTTCCATCTTCTCTCTTTTGTCTCTGTACTGGTAGATATACCTTCAGCCTTCAGTTCTTGTTGTACTGACATGATCCAAATTCCTCTGACTGAGCCTTATGCCTTTCTTTCCTAGTAAGCTAAATGATGGCTCAGCCCCCAAGAATTGAAAATCTCTGTTGTGAATTAGTGATATTAGAAAGTTATTGTTATAACTTTCCATTCTAATCACTCTAAACAAATTCCCTTGCTCTGATGTGACTGCCAAATTCCTGTGGGACTCTTCACAGATGAATTCTAGACAGCTGATCATCTTGTTGGCAAATAAAGAAATAAGAATTGGAACTTTTTTTCCCACTTGGTCATCTGTTGGCCCCTGGCTATAGAGAAGTCTCACTATGAAAAACCATGTGGTCACCAGAGACATATATTTCAGATCTCTTTCTATTGGCTCTCACACAACAATGACATAACCTAAGATTTTGTGAGCTAATGAATCTCTAAAACTCCAATTTAAATCTTTAGATTTTATAGAGTGTCCCCAAATTCATTTGTAAATGTCATAATAAAAATACTGGAGTAAAACCACCCCATAGCAAAGCTGCTGAACCTCCACAACTAATGATGAGAGGCTGCCTTGCAAATACTGGTGTGAAAGGAGCGGCCTTATTTGGGGAGAGAAAAGATTAGTTCATGACTTCAGAGTCCCTTAGGCTGGGTCAGATTGGAGATAAGATGGAGGAAGTTATTTGAGTGCAACAGAAAGCACCCAGCAGTGCACAATCCACATAGCTCTGTCCTTTTCCACCTCAAAATCTTCAGCTCTGAGGCGGAGAGGCACATCGTGGAAACTATGCCCCTCAAACTGAGACTGGAGCTTCTCCCGGAGTCACTGCTTGGAGGAAAGGTCATTTAAACTGACCCTCTCTGGGCTCTTCATAGAAGCTCCGTTTGGACATATGGTGTCTTGGGGCAAAGGCCTCCGAAACAATAGTCATCTGGGCTGCTCTGAAAGGAGCTCATCAGTGGAAAAGTGTGAGGGGTGATGAGAGGCAGGGAACTTGTAAAGGTAAGGCAGGGAGATGTTCCAGGATGTCCAAAGAGGAAGCATTGGAGTTCACGCATGGAAGAGCTGCTCTGGTCCAAGGGCCAGAAGCAAGCTGAGAGTTTGCTTCTGGCCCTTGGACCAGAGCAGCTCTTCCACCAAGACTTGAGTCTCTTTCTCCATCCATCTCCAAATCTGTTTCCTATTCTCCTCCCTGGTTAGTGAGACTCCATACCCTTGTCATGTCTGCAGGAAACTGAATAGTTGAGGGGGCCTCATAAACAGCAGTGTCTCCACACAGGGGCTTCTAGGATCAACATGACCTTTTAGTTCCTGGAGTCTGGGTTCTTCTGGGAAGAGCTTCCTGCTCTTCCACCTGGGATATCATTTGTTGCTTAATGGATGAACATTAGAACAGCACAGACCCATTTCGCTTCAGGCTACGTGTGTTGCAGGGACAATCAGGATGAAAACAGTCTGATGCATTTGGAGTCAGACTCTTTGCTATGGTTCTTTTGGGATCACAGACCTGTAAACAGAGATCTTTTGCCAGTATACTCTTGGTCGTATGTTTGGTGCCAGGGTGTCTGACTGCTGTTGTGTCTGGAGATGCATCCAGAATTGACTACAGATGATTCAGTTTGGGGTCTAGTTTCTCTCTCTCTGTAGACTCAGCAGGACTGTCAGCTGATAGGCCACCACAGGCCTTTTGAATGCAGACTCGGCCTCTATTCAGTTTCTTTTGTCTCTCAACTTCCTTCAGTCTGGGTGAACTTTTCAATAGCTGAGTCTGACCATTGCTCTGAAGACAGCTGGGTAAATTCCCATGAAGCAAGGTAACAAGATAGCATTTTCATGATGGCATAGTTCTGCTGTTCTACTTGTTTTGTTCCTCTCTCTTCTTCCCCACATAACTTTTATTGTTTGTTTGTTTGTTTTTTAATTGAGTAAGGGCCCTATTAGGCTATTGAAGCACACAGGATTGCTGGTTTTTCTTGGAGTGCTAAGCAAAAACTAATATTCACTGTTGAGAAAGAAAAATGTCTTACTCTGGAACCCCAGGACACTGCTATACACATAGCTGCTTCTCTTTGATTAGTCACACTGACTGCTGATTTTATTTTTCTGATAATCTGGGCATCTCTTTGGTTTTCAAACTTTTAAAAGAACCAGACCCCTTCTCAAGTGAAAAACCATAGCCCTGATATATTAAATAGATAAAGCAGAAGCCTCGGTTTTGGAGGTGGTATAGATGCTATACCTTCTTGATCTTTTCTTACCTGCTTGCTCCCTTGGCAGCAGTCCATGAGCCCCTCCATGAGACCCTGGCACTCTGTGGAACAGTGAAAAGCTACTGTGCTAGCAGGAAGTGCGAGCTGATATATTTTGGTACTTATTGGCAAGACCATGACACCATTAAAGACTGTATGTATCATCAGCTTGACAAAAGCATTTTAGGTTATTAATGGTACGGGTGCTATGGCTATTATACGAGGCCATTTGATAGTTAGAATTAGTTCTTGCCTAGAGGAAAGTAACAACTTAAGTCCTATAAGAGGTGCACAGATATGTGTATGGTGGTGGTGCTGAGTGCCCATTTTCAGCATAGCCACCACGACCTAGCCAAGAAAAACAGAAAGGTGTGAAGGAGGCCACTTGCCATCTCGAGAACTACAAGTCTGCTCAGGACTCAAGAAGAGTGGGGCTCTTCCATCATTTCTGAATCAAAGCTCTCTGACAGTCAAAAAGCCAAAGGGCTTCCTTTTGGGTTAACTTGACTCTTTCTGTTGGTGCACCGAAGCTGGTCTATTCCGTTTTACTTGAAGGACATTGACAACAAATTACTAACTTTGGTGAATGTTCTATAATTGTTTCAGGGATTATGAGTTAGGTTGACTTCTGCCTCCTGGACAGGTTTCAATGCCCACATGTCTCTGATGCCCATTGCTAGAGCATACCATGGGCCGTACACCAACTTGCTGGGGCTGAGTCTTTCTCAACAATCACAGCTAAGGAGATGCGGACAGCAGGTGGAAATGTGTGATCTGAGAGTCGCAGACTGACAAGGCCTTGTATGTGATACTAACCTGCCCTGGCCAACTGCTGTTACCCCCTGCAGCTTTCACTTAGTATTAGTGATCATATGCTATGAGCACAGAAGTCGTTAGTTGCAGCCCACTTTGTCATGTGAAAGAAAAGAGGAACAAGGACTTGGAAATAGCTTATGGGCTTAGTCTGATAAATCACATCCCATTAATTTTCAAATATTTCTGAGAAATCAGGAAGGTGGATTTTTAGTTCAGGACTGAATGGCTGCTAATGAGTTATGCATTTTAAAACATACAGAGAATTGCACTTAATGTTGTTGTCTTCATTTGGAGAGATATTTGTTTTATTTGACAGAACAATTAGCTGTGACATCTTGGGGTTAGCACAAACCACTTGGTCCTCCCTGAAAGTTCATAGATAACAGAATTTAAAAAATTTCTTAGGTGAGTATTAAAATAATAGGTACTAAATTCTCTAATTTATTGGTCCATAACACTGAAATAGTACCTGTCAAGCCTGAGGGAGCTCACCTGCTCCATCCATGGGGTCTCCCCACTCTCCCTGGACATAGGCATGAGTTCTCTCTTATGCCTCCATCCTATGACACTTTCCCAAAGCACGTCATTCCATAAACTACCTTCTTTGGTTTATAAAAAGACAGTGGTGGAATGAGGTTCAGTGTTCAGAATCCAGCATGCATGTCTTGTGTTATAGGGCTGACGGAATGGAAATAATGAACTTCATTTATGACAGTGATGCTGTCAACTACTTGCCACAGGAAGAGCATCAATTTGAGTTTTCTTCAGTTAGTGATGATGAATTTGCCCTTCACTCATTCGATAAGTATCAGTAGATCACCTTCTCTATGCTCCCATATGTCCCTTTTCTTTTGCTTTTTCTTTATGTGTTTAAGGACTTGTCTGTTGGTTAATTGTCTGGTGCCAGGGAGATGCTGAGTATACTGATGGACAAAAGTAAAACAATGAGTCTGATGAACCTGTGGTTCTTAGCGAAACCCTTGAACCTATGGAGTAGTTATATCAGCCACTATTCCTTTTTTCTGATAAGATTTCAAAATAATGACTGATATTAATTAGAACCATAGGTGAGAAAGTTAAGAACATGGGCTTCAGAATAAAATTATCTAGGCTTGACTCCTGACTTTGCCACATACTGCTTAGGACACCTTGGGCAAGGTACTTCACCTCATGGCACCTCAGTTCTCTCACCTGCAAAATGGGTTAATATTACCCACCTACCTCCCAGAGTTAGTGTTAGGGTTAAATGAGATAATCCTCTAGAAGTTTATAGAATGGAACCTGGCACAGGGTAAGTTCTTAATAAATGTTAGCCGTTATTATGGTTATTATCATTATAATCATTTTTCGATCTTCTTATTTTTTCTTAGTTATTGTGCGAAATAGTTGCATATGAATAGTGACAATAATTTTTTGACTTACCTGATCCCCGTCTGAAAGCTTGCTGCCAAAGCTGCTATTCTGGGGTGCAGTATACTGTGCTCCATTCTCATCCCCAGGCGCAAAAGGTAGGACGCAGCAATGACATGGAGGGTGGCAGCAGAAATCAGGGAACGCAAAGTCGTATGTTACATCTTCTTGACTGTGGAACAACTTTGGCTCAATTCTTCAATCATCTTCACCTTTCCCCATGGATAAAATCAAAGTGCTGGAAACCATAGTAGGTGGCAGTGAGAGCTTTGAGACATGTATAGATTGTGGTTTAGTATACATTTTAAATAATTTTGTGTATAATATGGTGCAGGCAAGCAAAAGCACTCTTCTGTGTGAACCCACCTGCCTCTTTAGAAATCTTTTCATGTGGTGAAAAACAAAAGCCTGTCATTTATTGAGCCTCAAGTATGCGCTAGGATTTATTTATTCATTCATTCATTCATTCATTCATTCATTCATTTATATTAAATTTATTGGGGCTACATTGGCTAATAAAATTATGTAGGTTGCAAGTGTACAATTCTATTAAACATCAACTGTATATTTGCATTGTGTGTTCACCACTCAAAGTCGAATCTCCTTCTGTCACCACATATTTGGCCCCTTTTACTCTTTTCTACTTCTCCTCTCTCTTGCCCCCTTTCCCTGTGGTAACCTTTAAACTATTGTCTGTGTCTCTGAGTTTTTGTTTGTTTGTCTTGTTTGTTTGTTGCTTTTAGTTTTATGTCCCACATATGAGTGAAATCATATGGTTTTTGTCTATACATCTGATTTATTTCATTTAGCATGATATTCTCAAGATCCATCATGTTGTTGCAAATGGCAGCATTTTATCTTTTCTTATGGCTGAATAATATTTCATTATATATGTACCACATTTTTTATCTAATAATCTATTGAAGGACACGTCAGTTGTTTCCATGTCTTGGCCACCATGAATAGTGCTGCAATGAACATAGAAATACATATATCTTTATGAATAAATATTTTCAGACTTTTTAGGTAGATACCCAGAAGAGGGACTGCTGGGTCATATGGTAGTTCTGTTCTTAATTTTTTGAGGAAACTCCATACTGGTTTTTGTAGTGGTTGTACCAATTTATGTTCCCACCGGCCATGTATGGTTCTACATATTTATTATGTCATTTATTTTTCATAGCGACTTCATGATGAAATTGTTTTGTTCCTGTTTTTCAGATAAGGAATCCAAGACTCAAAGGATTTAAGTGACATTTTCAAGTTCATATTTAGTCAGAAGCAGAGAAGGAGTTCAAAGCCAGAACTGTCTTAAGCATGGCTTCTGTGGTAGCCATTAGTGCCGTTGTCTTCCAGGCCAGAACATTTAGTTACCAATGCAAGAATCTCCTTCTGAAAGGGCAGTTGACTGTTCTGTCAGCCTACGTATGTCTTTGGGTAACTGTGATGAGCAGAATGCCCCGGCAGCCTGAGACAGACATGTAGAGTGAGCATGAAATAAAACTTTGTGCTTTTCAGTCAGTAAGATTTTGGGGTTCTTTGTTACTGTGGCATAACCTGACATATCTTGACAAATACATTGACTGATCACCAATAAGGTAATAAACACTGATAGCTAAATTATCTCTGTAATTTTTCTATTCGTTAGGTACAGATAGGTAGCAGGTTGAATTATCTTGGGGGAGACATAACGGTTCAATGTTTCTAAGCGCTAACAAGGTAGGTCATGGGTTGAAAAGAAACATTAACCATAATTTTTAAGGGTTTGTTTTTCTAATAAATTTCTTTTCTCTCTCTTGCCTTGTATTTCTCTACCTTCCACCTCTTCCATTCTTTGCTCTGGGACTTCTTTTAGTCTCTATAGAGATCGAATGCCTAGTGCCCAATAGCACTCAAATAGTTTTTGAAATAAGAGGGAAAATTCAGAATCTAGGGAAGCAAAATGTTAAATTCCAAATTCTCTTCTCTTGGTTGACAATTTGGTTAAAAAATGATGTTTAAGGAGTTTACCTTTATCTTTAACTAAACAAACCGAAGATAAGACTCAATTTTTTAGTTTTCACGTATCTTCAAAGTACTTTTCACCCCTATTTATTTTGGTACTGCATCTATGTGGCCTGAGGAGGACTCTCAGCTAGGATGCTTGTGTAAGAAGATTGAATTTATTTCGAGCTGAGCCCAATTCTGTCTGTCATCCAATTATCATTAATAAATATTTGAATGTCAGGCCAGCAGCCCCCAAATGGAGCCCTGGATATTAGGCCTCTGTGAGTTCTAGCTGATCATTATTAATTCAATGAATGTAGTTGTAAATTGGCTAAGAACACACAATGGAAGCGATTACAAGTGCTCTGGTCAATGTGGGCTCACTCCATTGAAAGATGTTTTAGATTTGCTTTTGCCTCATTCCAAGAAAATATGAGATGTAATTTGCTTCAAACTAAATGCTCCTTTAATTTCTTGCCCAAATGTTAAACAAGAATAAGGCAGGTTGGAAGAACTATCTTTGTATTGTTCTGAATCGTTTGGAGGTTTGCGGGGTCACTTTTTGAGCTAATGTGAATTGGCAGGCAAAATGCTTTCCACTGAGATGAATTATGTGCTCAGGGTTACCTGTTTTTTTTTTTTTTATCCGAGTTAGAGAAGTCAGAGTAGATAGAAATGAAATGACCCATTATCAAATAATCAATGAAAAAGCTACACTCCTGCAATGTTTCTGGATCAATGTACAAGTTACCTTTCAGGTAGATGAATTATTCTTGTGTAGCTCGGAGCAGAACAAAGCCTACTCTAGCCAGAGGCCCCAAATGCATTGTGGGTAAAAGCAGTAAAAGAAAGTGTTAAACCTACCAGGAATAAAAAAAAGAGGGGTGTTCTCTGTGCAGCAGCCTTCCTCAGCAGTGCCGAATAAGAGTATTGGGAACGTGGTTTGGTAAATGCTGATCCATAGCCATAAGCTGCTGAAGATTAAAGGGATAGCATAGATGAGCTCTGGGGAAAATGCATGTTTATACCCTTTGGTCAGGAATATAAATCGGCAATGACTTTCTGAAAGGCAATTTTAGTTATCTATCAGAATTTAAATTTCTATACTCATTGACCTAGTGATCCAATTCTAAGAATTTATTCCCATAAGTCTTGTTACATATGTATTAAAAGGTATTTTTATAAAAACGCTTCTTTGTTATGATGGTAAACAGATAACAGAACTTAAAAATGTCCATCGAAAAGGGAATAGTTGAGAAAACTGTAATCTACCGATACCATTGAATATTTTCAGCCATTTAAAAAAATGAAGTAAATATATATATGCTGATGTATGATCTTGGGAAAGTTATCTACCTCTCACTGTAAAATGCGTATAGTATTAAATAACTATTAGTTGAGTGACTGACTAAATAAATGTATTTGTGTGTGTGTATATATATTGTACATATACTATTTATTATTTTTGTGTATATGTATGTATGTTGTACATATACTATTTATTATTTTTAGAAAGACTAAAATTTAGAACAGTAACTGAGAAACCCAGGAGATAGAGCTAAGTTTAGAATCCCAAGACCCTCATCTGGGAGTCAGGGGTGGGAGATGGAGAGACGAAGGAGGAAGGAAAGTAGTCTTATTGAAAATACACATTATACTAGGCTATCTGCTATATGTTTAAATAGTCATATCATTTAATTCTCACAATTATCTGAAGTGGGTCTTATTCCTATTTTACAGACAAGAATAATAAAGCTTAGAGAAACTTACCAAAGTCATATACGACTTCGTGAGTGGCAGAACTAGGCTTCCCATCTAGGTCTAATAGTCAAAAGCCTTGCTTACCATCACCTCCTTTCATGCTGAGACCATATTTATTCATCTCTGAATATTCAAGGTCTAGCATAGGACCTGACTCTATAATGTTTGTTACATTAGATTAAATATTTGCTGAAGAAATTGAGGATGCTGACACAAATTACCCCTGGCTTTATATTCTTTAATATGTGAGAATAATTATTATGATACTTTCTTAAATGTATCTTTCTGTATTTATCTTATCCCACCTTTCTTAGTCATCATAGGCTGTTCTGATGTTTTGAAAGTTAGTTCTGAAAGGACATTCTGAAAGATCTGGATGTGCAACGCTTGTGTGTGTATGTGTGTGTGCGTGTGTGTGTGTTGGACTAACACTTTGTTACATGGACTTTATGGGTTGATTGCCATCTTGCCCTGTGAATCTTGTGGGAGAGGACATGAGGGCTGAAGAAATCATGCACTGGCTCTTCAGGCTTCTGCACATGTCACTTCCACTTGCATTCACTGGCCAAAGTGAGTCAGGAGGCCAGACATGAACACAATAGGGTGGGAAGAGTGTAATCTTCCTTTAGGGAGACTCTCTGATGGCCAGGCCCATTTGGGAGAAGCTGGTAAGAGGAGCAGTAAATATTTTGAAGAGTAATGCAAAACACCACACTACCCTAATAAATTTTAATCCCCTTAAAATAGATACTGTGTTTTCTATTTCTGTTTAGCTTTTGCTCTTCCAATTGTAATGCTTTCTTCACTAGATGGTAAACTTAACTTGATTTTGCGCTTATAAGAGTCAATCTAAAATCAACAATTCTCAAAATGTGCTGCGAGAATCCTAGTAGTGTCTGAGACACTCTCAGGGCTTCCATGAGGCCAAAACTATCTTAATAATACTAAATTATTGTCTTCTTTTTCACTCTCATTCTCTCTTGAGTGTACAGTGGGGGTTTCCAGATGCTACAGGACGTGTGCTTTTGGAACAGATTGAAAACAGAAGCAGATATGAGAATCCAGCTACCTTCTGTGAAGCCAGATATTAAAGAGATTTGCAGAATGTAAAAACAACACCACTCTTCCCACTGATGTTTTTGTTCTGGAAAATATAATTGTGTTTTATAAAAATGTTAACATGTAATAGGTTTTTTAAAATTATTGTTATTTTTTTAATTGAAGAAATGATTTTAATTTTTTTACCCCATCTCCCTCTGCCCTTTCCCTTCTCCCCTACCCTCTGGTAACCACTAAAGGTTTTTTCTTAATAAGATTAACAAATACACGTTAAAATTTTTTTTAGCTTTAATTTCTAATATTGCAAATATCTATAGTTGTCATGTATGTAAACAATAGTTTCTTGGGGTACTTCATAAATTTGGTAAGAGTGTAAAGGGATTCTGAGAACAATATCTTGAAACTTCTATCCAAATAATGTGACAGGCCCTTTCTGTCTCAATGAGAGTGGAAAGATCTGTAAACACAGTTGAGGTTTCCCTAGCTATATTGAACATAGTGTGGAGGCCAATGGGTTTATATAAATACTGTTATTTTTCATAATCATCATCAGTGTTCCATATCTTGTACTTCCTGAAGGGGAGAGATGATTAGTTTGTTAAAGAAGATTGGTTACATGAATTATATTCAGCCTTGCAGAAGTTCACAACTTGATGTTGCATCAGTAATGAATAAGAAAAATGGTGGTGTATAACCCTGGAAAGAAAAATGCTGCTTTCCAGTAAAAGGCACTAGTTATTTCACTTTTTCTTAGAACTTTATTATCATGTCTCATTAGCTTCAATACAGAATTGAAAACAAGCCACACATTTACACTGATGAATAATAATGAAGAATACTTTGTGGAAGAATACTTTGTGCAGGCTCTGTAATGTTTTTCATGTATGAACTAATTGAGCCTAGTTTCATATTTGTGTCCAGGCTCAGCTAGTTTTTATCTTCCCCTTGAGTTTGCCTTTGCACTATGCTAGAATCCTTCTCCTCCGAGAGGTATCTCCCCAAAAAATGACTTAAATTTATGGGCTGTCTTTTATCCCTGTTGCAGAATTCTTATTAAATAATTTTGTTCTGAAAGTCGGTTCTGAAAGGGCAGTCTGCAGGAGCATGTGGATGTGCAACGCTTGTGCGTGTGTGTGCGCGTGTGTGTGTGTGTGTGTGTGTGTGTGTGTGTGTGTTGGACTTTAACGCCAGGAAGGACTCTGTTTCTTTTGAGAAACAGACAGTGCTGTTCACCAAGCATTGAGAAGCATGCAATGTGCTACATTTTGTTTTCTGCCTTGGCTTCCAGGAAGCTCAGTCCTCACATATTTACTTTTTTTTTTTTTTTAAAGCACAATACCTAAAAATATATTTAGTATGATAAAACATGATATTTACTTTTGGCGATTTTTATTTTTTGCAAGTTACTTTTATTTTGGAGGCAGGCACAACATGTAATATTAAAGAATGAACAATAACAACAGTAAAAACCCAGTTAGATGCAGGACAGCCTTTAAACATAGGTAGAAGCAGTAATTATAACATTATGAAAGGCTAGGAGAGACATTCCTTCTTGAGTACCACATATCTGCCACTGTTACCTGAAATTCCCTCCAACAGTGGCAGGTAAGATATTTGGTCTTTAGAAAGCTGTTCAGGAAGCTGGAGAAGAACTGCAATGCTGCCACAGAAAAATCTCACATCTCCGCACCCGTGCTTGCCGGAATGAAACTTCCAAAAGGGGCAGGAAGTGGACTCTGCCTCATTTCTACCTTCCCAAACTCGTGCAAATCCTTGTAGCCAGTAAATGGCGTTAGGAAAACTGGCCCCCAAAACCTAATTTACATGCAAAAACCCTAGTGAGCTCCATAGGAATCTGAGAAACAGTTTTCAGCTTTGCAGCCTAGAGGTTGAACAACTCAATCTGCAGAATTACAACACCCTTAATGAGATTGTTGTGAAGATTAAATACAGTAATTCACGTGAGTGCCTGGCATAGAGTGTGATGCAATCAGTATTATTATTTATTATTGTTTATTAAGAACAAATTTTGTGCAGAGACTGCACTCATTTATTAGGGATAGAAAAATGAGTAATGCTTCTTTGCAGTCCTCAAAATATTCCCAGTATAAATAGAGAGTAGGTATTGAAGAAATAATTATATCACAACAACAAAGAAACTACTGTAAGAAGGTAGCGATGGGATAACTCTTGTTGGCAATATGTGTTACTTCATTTATTTATTTGTTGAAAAATAGATTTATTGACATAACTCCTTGTATAGGTCAGGCCTAATGCTGGATGCCGGGAAGCAGAAGTGAGGCAGACAGGTGTTGTCCCTGCTCTGTAGGGTGTGTGTGTGTGTGTGTGTATTGGGTGGGATGAGTGGTAATGGGGGAAGTCAAAAGGGAAGGCTTCACAGAGGAGGGAACATTTGTACTGGATCTTTAAAGTTGAAGGGGATTTGGGCAGAGATGCGTAAGAAGGCATGTACAGAATAACAGAATCCAGATTTTCAAAGGATCTTAGGCATCAGCCTAGGGCAGTGTTTTTTTAAAGTGTGTTCCACAGAACGCCAGTCCCTGCTTCCTTGAAGGGATAGTTTGGAGGTAAGGCACCATTTAGAGATCACAATAATTATGAGTATATTGAAATATTAAGAAAGTTCACAGTAAAACATAATTCTGTTTAAGCCAATGTTTCTTACATTTTTGACCATAGAAACCTTCTTTGATGTAATATCTACTAGCAAATAATACACTCTGGGAAACATAGTCCCAAGGTGATCAACCTCTTTATTCTATAGATGGCAAAATGAGGTGCAGAGAGGTTAAGGGGCACATAGCTATCTTATAAGCGCCAAGAAATCAGGTACTATGTTATTTCCCAGCATTTTCCCCCCAGCAGTTAATCCAGTATCTGTCTCAGAGTAAATGTGCAAAAAATATTTGGGATGAAACATTGATGAATAAACCAGAGAAGAGAGTAAACCAGAGGAGAGCTCAGATATGACAATTCTCAGACTTATGTTTTTATTAATATATACCTCTCAGCTAATGGGAAACCTTTCCAAAAAGACAGAGAGACATTCTCCTCAAGAGGGTTCTGCAGAGACTCTTCCCTTTCAGGTAGGGTCGCCCGATAAAGTACAGGACACATGCACTGTTTGGGACATGCTCACACCAAAAAGTTATTCATTGTCTATCTGAAGTTCAAATTTAACTTGGTGTCTTATATTTTTATTTGCTAAAGCTGACAACCCTACTTTTAGGGGAACAATATGGAAATCTTTCGACTTGCTAACGTTGCTTGCTAATCATCTTGAAAAGGAATTCGTAAACAGACATGTATTTTACTTGCCAAAGTATCACAGGATCAGTCTTTTTAAGTGGGTCTAAGAAGATAAACCGATTATATACAACTTCGTTTCTTTCAAGTTCCTGCTGAGTGGGAAAGCTTTTGTATAAACGGAAACGACAAAGCATTTATCTCATCAGCCTAGGCCCCAGCATTTGTGAGAGAGCACCTAGAGAACTCTTCCAGCCAGGGCCTTGCTGCCTGCCACCTGTTAAGACTCACAGAAGCTTAGGGACAGAGACAACGAGATGCATGTGAAGGAACAGGAAGACAAACTTCTAAATAACAAGGCTGTTTAGATTTTACAGAGATAGGACGCTTGCTATTACATACCCTAAGCCAGGTTTATGCTTCCAAGAAGTGATATTTTTAGCTTTAAAATTTCTGGAGCTTGGACCAGGTGATTTCTTCATTTTGTGCAGTGCAGACCTGAATGTAGATCACGAATTATCATGCTTTTAAAAGCCCTCTTGTTCTCCATCCATCTTTGTCCTGTCCCACAAAGATGCACTGAGACCTCTCACAAACCATCCATTATTACTCTGCCAGGAGGATCCTGACCTTAAGACAATTAAACAATTAAAAAGAGCAATAAAAAAAGAAAAGCACCCCCAAACTTTCTCTGTTCTTTATGCCGGTGGCTTAGGCTGTGCACTTTGCTTTCATCCTCAGCTGAGTGTGAATTATATGTGCTTTTGTAAACCCAGACTTAAAACCCAGTATGTGTTTAGGTAGTTTTTTGTGCTGCACTCCTTGATTTATTTCTCATATACATTTGGAAATAAATACATTGTCCACAGAGAAGGGCAATGACTTGCTTAAAGTATTGATTAATTGCACTTTCATTCATTGGTTTGCTTATTTACAAATATTAAAAAAAATACGTATCGTGTGGCAGGAACGGTGTGCAAGGCATGGGTAAAACAGAAATAAAGCACCATGCCCTCAAGGAGCTGACAGGTTAAACAAATATTTGTAACTCAGTGTGACAGGTCAGTAGAGGTGCTGCAAAGAGGGGCTGAGCGATCAACTTCACCTGTGGGAGGCGCAAGGGAAGGAAGAGCTGCACAGAGGAGATTTATGAGCTGAAGTCCTAAGGAATAAATAGTCATTTTCTAAGTGTAGAGAAGGCGGAATGGAAACAGAAATACGAGGTATTATAACTTTTTGTTCAGTGAGAGGCCTCCACAGGCTAAAGATGACTCATTGAGATCTAAGAAGAAATAGCATAACTTCTTCCCTTTATTTTTATGTAAAAATAAAATTTACTAGTATTCAGTATATGATTTACAGTTGGGCATCTGTAATTTATCAATAAGTATACAGGTATCCCCTGCTTTTTGGAAGTTTGCTTTCCGCCACTTGGCTTTTACAAAAGACCTATATTAGTACCTGTTTTCGGTTTTCGAATGAAAACTGAAGAGGATTTTTGCTTTTACGAAAAAGGCGAAAAGTGAAAACAGCGGTCAGCCTTTGTTTTGTAGTGAGCCGTTATAGAGGCAGCATGCACCCTGAGCAGTGAGAGTAACCTGGCCAAGCTCCTTCCTTGGGAACTATACTCAGCATCGGACCACCAGGGCTTTGAAATATGTCTGTGAGCATCTGTGCTTTATCTTGATTTATTTTGTGCATCCGTTGGCAAGATGCTTCTTCACTTGATACCATTTCAGTTTACTAAAGATTTCATAGGAACCCTCTGCTTTCAGAGAGTGGGGGAAACCTGTACGCTTGGCTGGCTTTGTCAAAAAGGAGCACCCGTGATCAAACTAATTTGGCTACTACTGCTGGAGTGATGGAACTAGGGATTCAGTTCATGGTCCCCAACTTAGGCTGCACTAGCACCAAGGGGAGTCTGGATAATTATGTTCTTTTAGTCCATGGTACCTCCAAGTATGGTCCATGGAGATAGAATGCCTAGAGTGTTTGTTTTAAAAAGGCAAATTTCCTGGCCTTTTCCAGATCGGTAGAATCGGCATCTTTCAGGAACAGAACCCAACAACCTGTATGTCTAACAAGCTCCCCAGGTGATGCTTATGCGTTAGTCTGCTCAAGCTGCCATAACAAAATACCCCAGATGAGGTGGCTTAAACATCAGAAATGTATTTTCTCTCAGTTCTGGAGTCTGGAAAATCC
>NW_011888796.1:10412124-10414851 GCF_000151845.1 Pteropus vampyrus | reverse complement strand
AGGTCCCCTCTTGCCTTTTGGATTAGGCTGTTCAACAGAAATGTAACGGGGGCCACATTATGAAGCGCATACATAATTTAAAATTTCCAAGTAGCCACTTT
Organism: Pteropus vampyrus; assembly: GCF_000151845.1. Taxonomy (NCBI): domain Eukaryota; kingdom Metazoa; phylum Chordata; class Mammalia; order Chiroptera; family Pteropodidae; genus Pteropus; species Pteropus vampyrus. The sequence goes on along the minus strand of NW_011888796.1, from coordinate 10,414,750 downwards.
GAAAAAAAGTTAAAAAAAGAGAAGCGAAATTAATAATTATTTTGTTTAATCTAATAAGTCCAAAATATTATCAATTCAACATAAAATCAATATAAAAGATTATTAATGAGATATTTTATAATCTTTTAATATTAAATCTTTGAAATCCTGTGTGTATTATTTAAAACTTATAGCACATCTCAATTTAAACTAGTCAGATTTCAAGTGCTCAGTGGCCACGTTTGGCCACCATTTTGGACAGTTGGTGCTAAATTATTACAATCTTCAGTTCGTGGTTGAGGAGGCTCAGCAGACAAGGTGTGTGGTGAACATGCCGTACAAGTAGCATCATTCCTAAGAGAGGCTTTGTAATTATAATTGGTTCTGAAATGTTTTTGTTAACATGAATTCTCCTCTAAGCAGCAGCTTAAGATGTCAAGTTTACTCAGAGAACAAAAGCTGAGGGCTCATCCTAGCAGTTGAAGAAATTGTCACCATTCAGTGTTCTGTTTATCATGTACGTGAGAAATCACAAGCTACCAGAGCTGACTGGTGATGGAGCCAAGCTGATTAAATGATAGTTTGCCCTTAAATGAAAACTAAGCTTCATTTGATTTATCACCCGGCTGTCACTTCTCACCTTCACTGAACCTTTCCCAAGACCACAATAAATGTCACTTCAAAGGTTTAGAACTGGATTTCAACTGTGCAGAGCGTAGTAATCCTAAAACAATCTCCTTCAAACAATTCAGCATCTGCAGTTGGTGTTGGGGGTGGGGAGAGCATATGGAGGAAGTTCCTTGAATTTTATATAATGAAGAAAGCATTAGGCTAATCGTGAGGTTAACTTTATCTATATCCCACAAGACCAAGTGTGGGGTTCTCCGGGGCTACAGGCATGTTGTTGGTGCTGAGATGTGTCTTGGGACTCACTAGAGCCCAGATGCTTCTAGTTACAAATCCTTGTCTTGTTGAAGGAAATCGGGGGTTAAGGGCTGGAAAAGAGAAATTTTGGTGGGGAGGGCATGAGAGGTCACCCTCAGATATTTGAAGGCCTTTTGGAAGAGGGATTAGACTCATTCGGTATAGTGAAAAAGGGAAAAATTAGAACACATTTTTAGCTCAAAATAAGTAAGATATTTTTAATGAAATGGTGCATCAGCAATAAGACATATATCATATTCTGTTCTAAGGAAATATTTATCAAGTACCTACTTTGGGTCAAGCATTATTACTCATATTATTTCGATGAAATTTCACAACATTCCCGCAAGGTAGGTATTATCACCTTGTTCCAAGGGTGGCATCCCCCTTCTCCAAGACCATGATGACAGCAATTAGGGGTGAGGAAGGCTGCCCCATGCCTGAAACCTGCTGAGTGCTCAGCTTTCCAGTGCAGGCCTTATGCTCCAGACAGGAAATCAAATGTAAATGTTCTTTGTTTTCTGCACTGGATTGGAAGAGAGACAACTTTTGTGTCCTGTACAGTGGAACTTGAATTTAGCATGAGAGAAATGCATTAAAACAACCTGTGCAAAGTTGCGAAAGGTTTTTATTGAAACTAGTACTTCCTATTCTCACCAATGATGATGTGTGTCATGGAAGAGTCTAAATTCTCTTCCCTGTGTGCATTTCAAATTTTTTTGTGGCCTGTACAGTTTGCGTGCCCATTATTAGTCTTTTTTTTACTATAGTACATCTTGCTGTGTCCATGAAAGAATATGTTCAGAATGCAGTTTCTAAAATGGATGTTGGTTTTCCTTTTGCCTTACCAGCAGGATGAGTTATGACTAAAGCTACCTCCCATCTCTAGTGCCAGGAAGTGGACATAAAGTTCTGTATGTGATACAAATGTATAATAAAATGTTAAATGGCTAGTATTATCGAGTACTCACTATGTGACAGGCATTGTTCTAAGGGCTTTACGGGTCTCAGCTCATTATTCTTGACATACCTCCTATAATGTTGATACTCTCAGTACCCCCACTTCATAAAGAGGAAACTGAGACACAGAGAGGTCACATAACTTGCCCAGGGTCACACAAGTAGTAAAGTTAGACTTAGGATTTGAACTTCATAAGCATAACGGCTGTATTGTCTCTCGCTACGACATAGCATAATTTTTGTCCTACTCTACTAAAAAACAAACACACTAGTAAGGGCCCAGTGGAGCCTAGACTCGTACTGTCTAATATGGTCACCACATGTGGCTACTGAGCCTTTGAAATGAGACTACTCCAAATTGAGGTATGCTGTAAGCATAACATAGATATTGAATTTTGAGGACTTAGTATGAGAAAAAGAACACAAAACATCTCTTTTGTAATTATTTCATGTCGATTAGACGTTAAAATGATAACATTTTAGATATACTGGGTTAAATAAAACATAATGTTGAAATTATTTTTACCCATTTTTTTTTTAAATGTGACTTTTAGGAAATTTAAAATTACACATGTGGCTTGCCTTTGAGGCTAGCATTTCTCTTGGACAGTGTTGGACTTGACAGTGTACTCATTCATTTGTTCACTCATTCATTCAGTATGTCCTGGCACCCAATAGGCACCCACAATGGGATATAACAATTAACCAGACAGATTTGGTTCCTGTTTTCATGTGACTCAATATCCTGGAAAGGCTGGTAGGT
>NW_011888796.1:10407583-10409779 GCF_000151845.1 Pteropus vampyrus | reverse complement strand
CCTGCTTGACCGGTGAGGAGCAAAGATGCATCCAGACATTGCCCAGTGTCCCCTTGGAGCTAAACTGCTCCTGCCTGAGAACCACTGCTCTATAGGAATAAAAGGAGATAGCAGTGCAGACTGTATGTAAAAGCCCATGACGCAAAAGCAGTTTCGACTAGAATATATCACACGACATGCAGGGTTTGTGGATTTATCTTCCCAAAGCATTTTATTTAGCACATGTTAAAAGCGCCTGACTTCTCATAGTGCTCGCTGGTTGGGGTGTGGGGGAGAAGGGAACCCGCAGCACAGTGTGGCTCTGGGGGTAGATAACTGAACATGGGCAACGTCTGTCCACTGTGTCATTCTTCTGTCCCTACCTCCCTCCTCTACTCCTTGTGCAGGACAGTGGTGTAGACCCTGAATGCGCACTACAATCACCTGGGGGGGGCTTTACAAAAATAACATGCCTGTCTCCTCTGCTAGGATTCTGGTTTAGTTGGTGAAGGCTGTGGCATATGTATCAGGTGATTTAACTATACAGCCAGGGCTGGGAGCCCCAGGTGTGGCAAAGAGCACAGGCTTTGCAATGCTCTTTGGTCTTAGCTGGCCACACTCCTCCGAGTTTATTGTTGATGAAACTGGGAATAATAATAGCTCCCTCCTGTGGTGACAGTAAAGGAGGTGACATTTCAAGGAAAGTCTTATTGTGAGGGGGTAAGTGCTCAATAAATGGCCTCTCCTTCTGGGCCTGCCTTTCTCCATCTACTTCCTCTCTCCCTTTTCCCACCTCCTTTTCCCTCTGGGTCCCAGCTAGATCTCAGGGCACGATTTGCTGTCTCTGTGTGGCTCACATGGGGTTACCTGTCTCCACTTACTGCGGAGTCCATTTAGTTCCATGCACCTGCAAAGAATCAGTTTCTGTACATTTTCAAGGTACTAGGTTATGACAGGGGCTCAGAGGGCTCTTCCTGTGTATTTTTGGAGAAGGCAATCCTAGAGCCATCACTGAACTACCACAGGGGACCAAGAAACACATTCCTGGCCAGGGGTGAGTCAATCATACTCATTCATTCATTCATTCATTCATTCATTCATTTAAATGGGGAAGTGGGTGGCTGGGGCAGAGCTTATACACTTAGTAAGTCTGAGTCACAGAGGTGAGCAAAAGTGACCTGAAAAGGAGAGGTTCCGTTCATTCTTTGATCATTTATCCTTTTAAGTTATTTTCTTTTTAAAGGGCCCCCAGCAGATGAGGCCCTGGAATTGGAACAATGCTTTGGTTATGTTGAATTAGAAAGTGATAAATACTCTTGGAAAGCATGCTGCTGTGTACATATGTCTGTTGGAGAGGATGCTGACCAGTCGCAGTGTTTAACTGGGGATAGTGCTTGGTCCTCTCATCTGTGCCTGAGATTTAGAAAACCCCACCATTTTATCAGGCAGAAATTCAGTCACAGATTCATTAACAGGGAGTTGAAGCAGCCTCGTAAATAAGTACAAATGTTACATGCTTACCAAATTATTTCCCCAGTTTATTTTCTTCCCTTGGAGAGCAGTGTTTGTAAAATATGTGAGATGAATGTTCTTCAGTGGTTTCCTAGAAAAGGTAACCCTGGGCAGGAGATTTGTAACCAGAAACTCTGGTTAGATTCTCTGACCCCACCTCAGACACCCATCATGGACATTTCATTAGACCAATTGTTCTCAACCAGGAGTGATTTTGTCTCTCGGAAGATATTTGGCAAAGCTGGAAACATTTTTCATTGTTACGACTATGGGAAGATGCTATTGGCATCTAGTGAGTAGAGCCCAGGGGTGCTGCTAAACATCCTAAAAAGCCTCCCAACAAAAAATTAACCAGTCTAAAATAATAGTGTTGAGATTGTGAAACCCTGCATTAGACACACGAGTGTCCAGGGCTGGCTCTGTGCTGGCATTGGGATGTGAAGTCCAAGTGACTCTGTCCAACCGAAGCCCAGCTCTCACCTGCTGAACCATCACCGGCTTAGCTTGGTGATGGTCATATTTAGATTTGGGCTCACTTGGCCAGATAATGATGGCGACAACTATATTCCTTAGTACCGACTCTGTGCCTGTCCCGAGCTGGGCCCTTTACGGACATTATCTCACTGAATTCTCACAACAGTCCCAGATTACGTAGATGAGAGAGTGGTGTCTCAGACTAGTGAATTGCCTAGCCAAGTCCACACA
>NW_011888796.1:10395907-10407533 GCF_000151845.1 Pteropus vampyrus | reverse complement strand
TTGGGTTGGCACCGTCCTCCAGCATCACACAGTGCCCAGCAGCTCTTGGACCTCAGTTTCTAACATGGCGGCTTTGTGTTGCTGCCCCTCCCTTTCCTCTCGGCCCCCAACAGTTCTGACTCTGTTGCTTTTCTGTTTGTTGCACAACCCCTTTGACAGGTTTTCATTTGGTTGTTTTTTATGCCCAGTGTAAATAAGACCTCTAGTAGGAAGAATGACTTTTAAATCTTTTGTGACCTTGTAGTACAAAATGTTCCCAATTTCCTCCCCTGAGCAGTTTTCATCTCTGTGGCAAGTTACAACAGAATGCTTGTTCTTGCAGATAACAGAGTGGCAGTGAGGAGAGGAGGAGCGGGGCAGGAGGGACCTGTGGTGCGTGGCTGAGTGGCCAGAGTCAGTTCCTATAATTTGCCTGAAGTGGGAGGGAGCTGGGAGCAGCGCTGGGCTGCGGGCAGAGGGCAACTCTGGGCAGCCCACGAGGAATGCTGGGCACCTGCCCATGGGCTTCAGGCTGTGTAGAGCCTCACACTGTGAAACTACCTACCCCCCATCCTTTCTCCCCCGCAACCCTTGTGTGTGATTCTTGGATGGGACTCCTTCAGTTCTTTGCATACCTGATTCCAGGTTGCCAAGTTACCTAATGAGCCAGAAAACAATAAAACTACCATAAACCCAGCTGGGGGTGATTTGCTGGTTTCTGAGCCTGTGTATCTCGCCTAGATCTTACATTGGGTTTAAATACAAAGAGGGCTGTCCCAGGCTGGGGAACAGTTGCAGCAGGGAAATTAGGCACTGTGCCCTGAACATATTGGGCACCCAACAAATATTTGTTAAACCAATGAGTAAGAGTTTGCAGTAAGTTTTTAGTTAATTTGCTACACATGTACTACCTGAGCGGAACGTGAAGCCAGCACAGCATGATAATGTGGTTTGGTAAACATTTTATAGCTTCGTTCTCGGATTGTCCTAAGAACTCACCTGAGTCTCTGTTGGCTTAGCTCTCTGAGTCTCTTGCTGCTCTAATAGTCCGTGATTCTTTGAAACATGCTGGGTCAGGGACGGGCTTCTGACCGGGAGGAGGGCTGTATTCAAGGCTTTGTGTCTACCTTGTGGTGACTATTGCTCTTTAAAGCGGGGCGTTTCAACTTCAGCACAATTATCATTTGGGGCTGGATAATTCTTTGTTTCTGACACTGTCCTGTACATTGTAGGATGTGTAGCAGGTTCTCTGGCCTCTACCTACTAGATGCCAGTAGTACCTCCCCATCCTGCTTGACCGGTGAGGAGCAAAGATGCATCCAGACATTGCCCAGTGTCCCCTTGGAGCTAAACTGCTCCTGCCTGAGAACCACTGCTCTATAGGAATAAAAGGAGATAGCAGTGCAGACTGTATGTAAAAGCCCATGACGCAAAAGCAGTTTCGACTAGAATATATCACACGACATGCAGGGTTTGTGGATTTATCTTCCCAAAGCATTTTATTTAGCACATGTTAAAAGCACCTGACTTCTCATAGTGCTCGCTGGTTGGGGTGTGGGGGAGAAGGGAACCCGCAGCACAGTGTGGCTCTGGGGGTAGATAACTGAACATGGGCAACGTCTGTCCACTGTGTCATTCTTCTGTCCCTACCTCCCTCCTCTACTCCTTGTGCAGGACAGTGGTGTAGACCCTGAATGCGCACTACAATCACCTGGGGGGGGCTTTACAAAAATAACATGCCTGTCTCCTCTGCTAGGATTCTGGTTTAGTTGGTGAAGGCTGTGGCATATGTATCAGGTGATTTAACTATACAGCCAGGGCTGGGAGCCCCAGGTGTGGCAAAGAGCACAGGCTTTGCAATGCTCTTTGGTCTTAGCTGGCCACACTCCTCCGAGTTTATTGTTGATGAAACTGGGAATAATAATAGCTCCCTCCTGTGGTGACAGTAAAGGAGGTGACATTTCAAGGAAAGTCTTATTGTGAGGGGGTAAGTGCTCAATAAATGGCCTCTCCTTCTGGGCCTGCCTTTCTCCATCTACTTCCTCTCTCCCTTTTCCCACCTCCTTTTCCCTCTGGGTCCCAGCTAGATCTCAGGGCACGATTTGCTGTCTCTGTGTGGCTCACATGGGGTTACCTGTCTCCACTTACTGCGGAGTCCATTTAGTTCCATGCACCTGCAAAGAATCAGTTTCTGTACATTTTCAAGGTACTAGGTTATGACAGGGGCTCAGAGGGCTCTTCCTGTGTATTTTTGGAGAAGGCAATCCTAGAGCCATCACTGAACTACCACAGGGGACCAAGAAACACATTCCTGGCCAGGGGTGAGTCAATCATACTCATTCATTCATTCATTCATTCATTCATTCATTTAAATGGGGAAGTGGGTGGCTGGGGCAGAGCTTATACACTTAGTAAGTCTGAGTCACAGAGGTGAGCAAAAGTGACCTGAAAAGGAGAGGTTCCGTTCATTCTTTGATCATTTATCCTTTTAAGTTATTTTCTTTTTAAAGGGCCCCCAGCAGATGAGGCCCTGGAATTGGAACAATGCTTTGGTTATGTTGAATTAGAAAGTGATAAATACTCTTGGAAAGCATGCTGCTGTGTACATATGTCTGTTGGAGAGGATGCTGACCAGTCGCAGTGTTTAACTGGGGATAGTGCTTGGTCCTCTCATCTGTGCCTGAGATTTAGAAAACCCCACCATTTTATCAGGCAGAAATTCAGTCACAGATTCATTAACAGGGAGTTGAAGCAGCCTCGTAAATAAGTACAAATGTTACATGCTTACCAAATTATTTCCCCAGTTTATTTTCTTCCCTTGGAGAGCAGTGTTTGTAAAATATGTGAGATGAATGTTCTTCAGTGGTTTCCTAGAAAAGGTAACCCTGGGCAGGAGATTTGTAACCAGAAACTCTGGTTAGATTCTCTGACCCCACCTCAGACACCCATCATGGACATTTCATTAGACCAATTGTTCTCAACCAGGAGTGATTTTGTCTCTCGGAAGATATTTGGCAAAGCTGGAAACATTTTTCATTGTTACGACTATGGGAAGATGCTATTGGCATCTAGTGAGTAGAGCCCAGGGGTGCTGCTAAACATCCTAAAAAGCCTCCCAACAAAAAATTAACCAGTCTAAAATAATAGTGTTGAGATTGTGAAACCCTGCATTAGACACACGAGTGTCCAGGGCTGGCTCTGTGCTGGCATTGGGATGTGAAGTCCAAGTGACTCTGTCCAACCGAAGCCCAGCTCTCACCTGCTGAACCATCACCGGCTTAGCTTGGTGATGGTCATATTTAGATTTGGGCTCACTTGGCCAGATAATGATGGCGACAAGTATATTCCTTAGTACCGACTCTGTGCCTGTCCCGAGCTGGGCCCTTTACGGACATTATCTCACTGAATTCTCACAACAGTCCCAGATTACGTAGATGAGAGAGTGGTGTCTCAGACTAGTGAATTGCCTAGCCAAGTCCACACAGCTCGTAAGCAAAGGAATCAGTTGGGGTTGCCTGTTCCTGAGATGACCAAGGGGAAGAACAGTGGCTAAGCATATGAATTCTTTATATTCATTCAGCTTTGGGACAGATTTTGCCTAAGAGTTGGTTTTCCCCTCCACATAACCTACAGTGGATTAAGTCTTCACCTATGTAACTTTTTAACCCTACTTTGACTCATTTTTCATTAGTGATTTTGGCTGGTATTCTTTCATACATAACGGTAATATCATGTCACACAATGTGCTGAGTAACCTGCTGGAATTTCTCATTTACAGGCCAGCTAAGGAAAGCTAAGCTAAGATGGGCCACCGTGCTCATCTGCTGTCGCTGGATGCCTCCAGGTGTTTCTCATTTGGCCAGGATGACACAGCTCCTATCTATACCAGCTGTGAGGACATGGAAGCTCAGGAACCTCCAGGCTGCCTATGTCTGGTGTCTGGGAAGACTCTTGTCACCCATGTAGCCAGTGTGACTCTGAACCCCTCTGGACATCTATGGAGAGGTCCCACGGGTACCTGGGTACATGGAGGGCCAGGCCAAATACTTAATTCTAAGACAAGTTCCAGCAGTACCACCCTGCTTCTCTGGGTCTTGATTCCTGCATCTGAAAGTGGGGAGATGGATTCTTTGCAACTCTTGCACTTTTCTGTCTCTATACTTCTATGGCTCAAGGCAGAGAGAAATTTGAGTTCCAATCTAAGGAATAAAGGTGAAGCAGGAAACTTCAGAGCGCTTTTCATGTGCCAAATCAGAGGGAAGTCAGAAACTTGACCAGGGTTCCTATGGTTAGACTTCGGTAAGCTTCTGTGATCTCTGCAACTTCCCACCTTGGTTAGTTTGTTTTTTCTTTGTTAATTAGCAGAAAACCCTGAAAATGCGGTGTGAATGAGGAGGAAGGAAGCTGACTGATTCTGGGTCCTCGAAAACAAGGTCCCTTATATCCCATTTCGTGTTCGCTGCTCCTAGAGTATCTCTCTTTTTGGAGGAGGCTGAAGGAAACTTTCTCTAGTTCTCTAAATATCCCCGTGGAACTCTCCTTCCCAGCTCCCTCATATACTTTGGTCTGGCTTCCCTTCCACAACCCTCACATCTCCTTCACAGTGCAAACCACAAGAAGGACTATAACTGCCAAGAAGGACTCTTCATCTCGTGGTTAACTGGGCACAAGTTCATAACCAGAGTCTAGCAACCATTACTGACAGATGCCTCTCATGCATTCTGCATTTCAGAGAAAAGCCACAGACTGAGTTTTCAACCTCCTACAGGTAGGGGGTGGGGAATGCATGATACCGACACATCAGAACTGTGCAAGTTTGGATTCCTCATTTGCATAAAACATGGACCAATCGAGAACCAGAATGGGAACTTTATAAAAGGAGGAGCGCACTTTCAGTTTCTACTGGACGTTGTTTCCCTGGTTTGCAAACTGTTCAGCTGAGTAAAGTCTTCCATCTTTCCAACCTCATACTAGGAACTTTTGTAGATTACACAGAACAGAATCTGCCCTATTCGCAAGCCCTGTCACACAAGCAAGCATGACATGACTCTCATTGCCTGAATCCCACTGATAGGTGGGGGCTGTATCCTACTCGAGAGGAGGTCTTTAGTTGTAGATTGCCCAGTAAGCAAGATCAATCAGATTCCTTCTCTGGGAAAAGTTGAGTTAGGAGTCACATGGGGGACAGAAAACACTAAAAGATCTTGTCAGCTCAAGGACTGAGGTGAGCATTAAGGTAACAGTCTATTCTCCAGGTGAGAACATTGAAAGATGCTCATTGAGGGTTAAGATTTGCATTTATGACAGAACTTGGGAAAGTCTGGATGAGTCATTTCTTGCCCCGATCATCTGTTATGCAGGCTGCTTCAGGGGAGACAAAATAAGTTAGGCCCTTGTCCTGGCAACGTGCACTGAGAGGCACAGCTATTAGAATAGGCTTCAATAGGATTTGTTTTCTGATTCGCTCTTTGCTTGAAAATCTCTTAGTACAAATGGGAATTTGGATTTCATGAGGAACAGTGCGAGTGTAAAATCCACTCTTTAAAGCCCTGCTTGGAGCAGGCCCTAGGTGAAATTGCGACGTCTGTGAAGTTTGCTTTCTAGTTCTACAAGGCCCTTCTTTCTCTTTTCTTCTATCTATTCCCCAGTTCCACGGGCACCTTTCCCCTTTACAAAATTTCCCTATATAGTAAAGAGTGACTGTTACTAAGAGAAAGAAGCTAAACTGAAAAGGCTATGTACTGTATGATCCCTTGTAAAGGCAAAGCTATGAAAAAGATTAGCGGTTGCTGAGGGTTGGGGATTGAGGGAAAGGGTGAACAGGTGGAGCACAGAGTGTTTTTAGGGCAGTGAAAATACTGTATGATACCCTAATAATGGATACATGTCATATATTTGTCAAAACCCATGTACAACACCAAGAGTGAACCCTCAAGTAAACTACGGACTTTGGGTGATATTGTGTCAATATAGGTTCATCAGCTGTAACAAATATACCTCTCTGGTGGAGAATATTGACAATGGGAAGCTATGCACATGTAGGAGCAGGGGACATAAGAAAAATTCTGTTTCTTTAAAATTCCCAAACCAAACAAACAGAATGACTATTAAGACAGTGTTAATTTTACCTACTTTTGAGGCTAAATATCTTTATATCACAGAAAAGGGCAATTGCACAGTAGAAAGAACTGTGCATTGCAATAAAAATTCTAGACTGTCCCTAATTCTTCAGTTGCTGCAGGGTAAAAATTTCTGGTGAAAGCATTTAGGTCATACAACTTAAATTGTATGCCTCAGTTGCCAGGGGCTGGGAGTCCAACCAAGTCCAGGTCAGGTTCCCCTGAAGCAACCCCCAAACAAGGACTTGAGTACAAATGGCTAATCTGGGCATGATCCAAGGAAAAATTGGTAGCGGGGTGGGAAATTCAGACAGGGAGGGAATGAAGCAATAAAACGGACATTGTCATATAAATGATCCCTGTGGGCAACTAGAGCTTACCTTGCTGAGGAGTGCTGGGAGGCAGTGTAAACATACAGATGATGTAGACTCAGAATTATCCCACTGATGGGCAAGGGAGCTAGAATATTTACCCAACTCTTGACAGTGGTTGGTTGAGGCCCACTGGGTAAATTATACATTCTTTGGCACTTCCTGCTCATCCTGCAACCTGTGTGAGCAAATGGATCATGCACAAGCACCTAGTGTTTGCTGCTTCTCACCAACATTTACACAAGCATAGGAAGAAAGTTTAGAAGCTGGGCAGCCAACATGATTAACCTCCATCATGGAGTCCTCATGAAATCATGTCAGGCAGGCAGCCACACTGTGTAGGGGGCCCCTACTGTTCACACAGACCTGGCTCCTCTAGGTGTCCCCAGCGACCGAGGCCTGGCCCACTTGCTAGAAATGTAGCAAATGCAGGCTCTGGCATCTCATAGCTTCCTATGTGCCGTCTAATCTCTTACAGGACCATAAGCTTTCTGAGGGCCGATACCACCTTTGACATTTTTTACTCCCCAATTGCATTCTTTACTCTGCTGGGCACATAGCAGCCACCGATTTGTTTAAAAATTGATTTCAATGTTTTTATAAATACTATTCGTAGTCTACATATATAGATGAAAAACTAGAATCATAACTATTTGGAAAGACCCTATAAGTCACATAGAACATAGCTTTTCTACACCAAAACACCATCTACAGCACTCTTGTCACTACTGTTAGTCATGGCTATCGTCCAATGCCAGAGGGCAAGAGCAGTGGCATGGTGAAGAGTAGGGCTCTAGTCACCCTCACTGCCTCTGAATCCTGGCTGAGCCTTTTACTCTATATGTGCCCTTGGGCAAGTTATGTAACATTTTGGAGCCTTAGTTTTCTTATCTACAGATTGGGATAATGGTAGTGTCTCCTTACATAGGGTTGTAAAGATCGATTAGAAAAATAGCATATGCATATAAGATATATATATATATATATATATATATATATATGTATTTTCTATATCTCTATCTGTATCTATATAGATAATGATATGTAGCACAGAGTCAGCAAGAGCAAACACTTCTTCGGGGTGGCTATCATTACCCCTGAGACAGGTTATCCAGTCTCCCTGAAGATGGACTTCTACATTTGGGAACAGCTGCAATTGTTAGCAAATCCTTCAAAATACCAAGCCTGGATCTTTTGTCCTCTGACTTCCATGCAAAGATTTAATATTGAAACTAAATTATAAATTCTACTTCCCAAAGGAGTAATTTTAAAACATGTGTTGATTTTCTTTTGCCTTATGAAACGAGAGAGAGGATAATTCTTTTACATTTGCATGATTTCCCTTCAAATAAGAGAAGTGTTACTGCTCCTAAGCCAGTGTTTCCCAAAGTATCTTCTGAAAACTCTACTCTCCAGAGGAAAAAGTCTCTAATACCCATTTGTTTGTACATTAAAGGCTCTGAGAAGTCTTGCAATAAATCAGACCCCAAACTAATTTGAGCATGGAATTTTTTTGTTATGTCACATTTATTAATATCTCTGTAATTTCTTGGTACAGATTTTGATTTGTTTGCCCTCTGTTCAACCAGGTTTTGGGAGCTGACTACAAATACTACAGATACTGGAAATAAGTGCCGTATTTTCTGTTCTTTTCTTTCTTTTTCTTTTTCTTTTTTTTAAAGCATTATGTGTCTCTTTAATTGCATAGGTGCCTTATTTCCACACACACAAAAAGTCTTATAAGTTTTTTCCCCCATTCCTTCCTTTTGCTCTTTTCAGAAAGACATTTTTCATTGCCGGCAAAACTGGGAAGACACAGAGTGGGAGGCTAAAGAGCCTGCTCTCTCTGGACCTGCTTTTCCCTCTTCCTCTCATCCACTTTCTCCTTCTCAGAAGTAAAGCTACTGGCACTTGCTACCAGCTGCTCCCACCACAGTAGCAGATCAAGGGAGAGTTACACACAGCAGAAACCTTGCTGCCCCCTTTTTTTTCACTGTTCTTGGAGGTGGGTTTTCCCACTGCACTAGGATGAAAGTGTAGCATGAAAAGAAGGGCATGTTTTCACTAAAACCTTCTCCTCTTCAACCTCTCCCCCATGCTCCTGAAAACTGGCTTCGAAAAAGAACCGCTCTGTTCAGAAAATGAGTTACTGGGCTCCTCACCCAGTTAAAACCTGAGGTTGGAAAGAAGGTCAGTTCCCTGATTTGAATGACAATGGCTCCTCCTTATCGTTTCTGCCCTGATAAAGGCAGTCCCACCCTCCGTTTGCAGGCGAACTGTGTAATTAGGTTTGAGAGACAGTGCCTTGGAGAGGCACAGAGCCACAGAATCTTAGCGCTGGGTCACCAAGCACAGACTGTTCATTTTACAGATGAAGCAGTTATGGCCTAGAGAGGTTAAGTGTTTCGACCCACACCACAAAGCAAAGATGGTTTCTTCCTACTGCTCTAATGATATCTTTGCTTTCCTTTCTGTTCTTTTCTGTGTGTGGGTTGTGAGGAGGAGAGGGAGCAATTGGTTTCACAAATCTGATTTTTTACCTTTCCCCACTTGCAGCCAAGAAACATATTGCTGGGCTTAAGATCTTTCTCATTCATTCAATGTATATTTATTAAATGCTTACTTGACGTCAGGCATTGTGCCAAGACATTCTTCCACTGCATCTGTTAAACACACATGATTTATTTCCTTCTGATGGTGGCAGAACGAGGCCCTAGGGTGGTTGCCCTATGCACAAAAAATGCCATTTTATATTTTCTGGTTCCTGGCACCAGACACTTTGGCCCCAGTCACCAAAGAACCCCCACTGGTGTTTACAGCCCCTTGGTGTCCCTTGAATGGAGACGATCCGTATCTGAAACCTTGTGCTTAAAGCTTTACAGAGGTGGCCTGCAGAGTCTTTGTGCATCCATTTCTTTGCAGGGAAAAAGGAGTGGGCCTCTTTCTTGAAGACTGTGGTAGTCTTGTGCCACTCATGCCAGTGCCCCTCATCTCCACAGTGTGAGAGACCTGGCTGCATTGATTGGGGGTGTTCCTCAAATCCTTCCAGATTACTAGGGGTGAGCAGACTGATGCTACAAAAAAGGGCAGGGAATGGAAGATGCTCGCTCTGGCCTGTGGGTGGTCAATACACTTGGTCAAGTTCTACTCTGAGGTATTAAAACAAATAAATTGAATAAATAATTACTGAATGCCATCTCCATGCCAGCCACAAGTCTAAGTGCTTGTACACAGCAGTGAACATAACAGGCAAAGGTGTCTGCCCTGTGGAATATACATGTGAATGTGGAATGAATGTGGAATGTACATGTGAACGTGGAATGTGCATATGAATGCTGAACACACATGTGAACGTGGGACGTACACATGGCAGCTTCCTGTGGATTCACCAATAACTCAATCCAGAGAAGAAATGAAACACAGGTGAGGCCCCTGAGGCTGCTCACCAGGATGGAGAAAGGAAGAGATAATGAGTGTATCCAAAGAAATAGTTTATTTACCTCCCCAACTTTTCTGAGCCCTGACTTTTGCTGTGCTTTCAACATGAGCAGGAATTACATGTGTCTTGTAATTAAGAACACCATTTTGATATTCTCCCATGGCTACAGGCTGCAGGAGGGAGGACCAGCTCACTCACAGCACCTTGCTTTCATCATTCCACCTGCAAAGAAGGTGTGGCTGTTTGGTGACGGGGGCCAATGTGTCACACTTGTTTCTGCCATTGATATGATGGAAAGAGTCTGAAAAGGTGCTCCTGTAACATTCTAGAACTCAGAGATATTGAAGACCAGCATTTTCCTGAGTAATCAAGTCAGATGACTGAAGAAGAAGCTAAGCTGTTCCATGAGAGCCAGTGCTTTTTAAGTATGGTCTTTGGACCAGCAGCTTCAGCATCAACTGGTGTGTTATGTATTATTGCTTAACAAATTACCCTAAAGTGAATGGCTTTAAACAACAAACAGATATTATCTCACAGTTTCTGTGGGGCAGGAATGTGGCTATGGCTTAGCTGGGAGCCTCACATGAGATGTCTCCTGAGGCAGCATTACGCTGTCAGCAGGGACTCGAGGCTTATTGGAAGCCCTGACTCAGTTTTGGGTAGAATCTACTCCTACGCTCACTCATGTGGTTGTTGTTGGGACTCTCGGTCTCTCACCACATGAGCCTCTTCCCCCAGTGCAAGCGATGGCAGAGAAAGTGAACAATCATCCAAGACAGAAGCCACAGTCTTTATTTAACCTGAACTTGGAATTGCCATCTCAACACTTCTGCCATATTCTGTGTGTTAGAAGTGAATCGGTAAGTCCAGCCTACAGCAGGGGAGGGGATTACATAGGGCGTGACTACCCGGAGGTGGGAATGATTGCATACCAGGAAGAAAAGGGGTGAGGGGGTCTAAGAGGATGTAGTGAAGTGATTTGATTGGCTCAAAAGTCTTGTCTCCTCTCAGTTTCTGAGATTTGGATTCTCAGCCACAGAAAAGGACACAGCCTGTGGGCAGACACAGGGTCAAAGAGGACTTCAAAGAGAGGCAGTGTCCTTTTATACTAATCCTTCTTATTTCATCTCCTGTGAGATTCCTTTGTTAGAAGCTAGTGGAGAGGGGACATAGGGCAGTGCTAATTATTCAGTTCCTAGTAGGACATGTCCTTTTGAGAATGAGCAGTCCTACAATTTCACAGCCGAAAAAAAGAGAACTATTTGGAAAGTTGATTTCAACTGGGTGTTTAGACTTATCCCAAGTTAGAATAAAGTAATAGTGTAAACAAAAGGGGGCCAGACAAGTAACATCAGTTAAGTGGCAGGGTATAGTGCAATAGGGACTGGTGAGGACTAGGGAGAAATGGAGAGTGAGGACTCCATTAAAGGCGTCAGACACTGTGAATCTTCACTTGCAGCCACGTTGGAAATTGTTGTTACATCTTTACATTTTAAAAGAAATACTGAAATCTAGACTTTTAATTTAAATTTCCCACTTACAAAATATTGGAAACTAATTAAAAAAATTTTTTAAAGCACTGTGTTGATGCATTACACACACACACACACACACACACACACACACACACACACACTTGTGAGTAAAGTGCCTCTGGCACATGACCTGCAAGAGATAGAGTCAGGAGACTGCACATTTTTCATGAGCAGCATTTCTCC
>NW_011888796.1:10383091-10395677 GCF_000151845.1 Pteropus vampyrus | reverse complement strand
AGAACTCAGAGATATTGAAGACCAGCATTTTCCTGAGTAATCAAGTCAGATGACTGAAGAAGAAGCTAAGCTGTTCCATGAAAGCCAGTGCTTTTTAAGTATGGTCTTTGGACCAGCAGCTTCAGCATCAACTGGTGTGTTATGTATTGTTGCTTAACAAATTACCCTAAAGTGAATGGCTTAAAACAACAACAGATATTATCTCACAGTTTCTGTGGGGCAGGAATGTGGCTATGGCTTAGCCGGGAGCCTCACATGAGATGTCTCCTGAGGCAGCATTACGCTGTCAGCAGGGACTCGAGGCTTATTGGAAGCCCTGACTCAGTTTTGGGTAGAATCCACTCCTACGCTCACTCATGTGGTTGTTGTTGAGACTCTCGGTCTCTCACCACATGAGCCTCTTCCCCCAGTGCAAGCGATGGCAGAGAAAGTGAACAATCATCCAAGACAGAAGCCACCGTCTTTATTTAACCTGAACTTGGAATTGCCATCCCATCACTTCTGCCATATTCTGTGTGTTAGAAGTGAATCGGTAAGTCCAGCCTACAGCAGGGGAGGGGATTACATAGGGCGTGACTACCCAGAGGTGGGAATGATTGCATACCAGGAAGAAAAGGGGTGAGGTGGTCTAAGAGGATGTAGTGAAGTGATTTGATTGGCTCAAAAGTCTTGTCTCCTCTCGGTTTCTGAGATTTGGATTCTCAGCCACAGAAAAGGACACAGCCTGTGGGCAGACACAGGGTCAAAGAGGACTGCAAAGAGAGGCAGTGTCCTTTTATACTAATCCTTCTTATTTCATCTCCTGTGAGATTCCTTTGTTAGAAGCTAGTGGAGAGGGGATAGGGCAGTGCTAATTATTCAGTTCCTAGTAGGACATGTCCTTTTGAGAATGAGCAGCCCTACAATTTCACAGCTGAAAAAAAGAGAACTATTTGGAAAGTTGATTTCAACTGGGTGTTTAGACTTATCCCAAGTTAGAATAAAGTAATAGTATAAACAAAAGGGGGCCAGACAAGTAACATCAGTTAAGTGGCAGAGTATAGTGCAATAGGGACTGGTGAGGACTAGGGAGAAATGGAGAGTGAGGACTCCATTAAAGGCGTCAGACACTGTGTATCGTCACTTGCAGCCACGTTGGAAATTGTTGTTACATCTTTACATTTTAAAAGAAATATTGAAATCTAGACTTTTAATTTAAATTTCCCACTTACAAAATATTGGAAACTAATTAAAAAATTTTTTTAAAGCACTGTGTTGATGCATTACACACACACACACACACGCACACACACACACTTGTGAGTAAAGTGCCTCTGGCACATGACCTGCAAGAGATAGAGTCAGGAGACTGCACATTTTTCATGAGCAGCATTTCTCCTTATTGTTTTAGCTCAAGGGCCATATCACAGAAAAAGTAGAACAAGGGCAAGGAGACACTGGATATTTTTGGAATATAATGGGGCAAAATAGTTCTGAAAACAAATACTAACTTTTATCCTTACTTATTTAATCACAAAAAATAATGATGTCCCATCACCTTGTATACGTGCTGACCTCTCAGGAAGTGATTAAACTTAGTTTTAATGAGCTTCTTATAAAAGAGCGTAGAAATATCCATGTCTTCTTAACTGGCTATTCGAGGACAAGGGGTGTTCTTTCTATTTTAAAGATGAGCAAATAGAGATTCACTGAGGTTCACTTAGGAACTGACTAGAAATCCTAAAGAAATCCAGTTCTTGAACTGAGATAGCACTAAGAATATTTGTGCTTGCAACCAGATGAGTCTCTACAGAAAGAGAAATAATTATATTAACTGGTAAAGATGGGACATAGGGAAGTACTTAGAGAATAAGGATTTAAAGGCAACTGGAACAATGGAAAGAAGCTCAGATGTGTGTGTGTGTGTGTGTATGTGTGTGTGTGTGTGTGTGTGTGAACCTAGAGTTTCTAAAAAGAAGAATTAATAGCTTTCTGCCAAATATGCTCTGTTAGCAATCCTACCCAGAAGAGGGTGGGTGAAGGAGGCACCCTATGGATCCTCTTCTATCCTGTGACTTCTTTTCTGTCCCAGCCAACAAAAGCCCCCCAATTTACTGACTCACCCAAATGATTTACTAGCTGTCTCTTCCCGCAGGAGGTAAACAGGCAATAAAATAAATGAAATTCCTATTCTTTATTACTTGACCCCCATAAATCATCACTTACTCTAGGTAGCACTTATCTCTAAGGCATCACACATTTAAAATGCTGTCTTCTTTATTATGAATGAAATAGAAGAAATGAGCAAGAAACCCAATGACAATGTGTCTTAGTGCAAGGACAATTCTACAAATAATGAGACTCAGTGTGCGTGCGTGCATGCGTGCATGTGTGTGTGTATGTTGTGGGGAGGGCGGTGAGGATTCTTAGGGGCTTCTTGGTTACTTCCATTCTGTTCCAAACCTTTCCTAGGATTAGATTCACTTTCGGAACTTTAGGTCCTCACAGAGCAGTGGATAGATAAAATCACATGGGATATTACTTTCCATATTTGGTTACTTATAAAGTCTATCTTGAACTACAAGCTTAGTGCGCCAAAATAGGGGGCTTTTGTGCGGTGCTAGTGAGCAGGCAGTGCTATTCTGTCACCATGACAACAAGCATTTGCATTAAAAGCAGTCTCCTCAGACCACATTACAGTCACGTGGCCCAGAGGGACTCTCCTTTGAAACCCTTGTAATCTTTTCCTTGAGCGTGATTGTTAACATCTTCTGAACATAATCATTAACCATGTTCCGTAACAGATAATTACCTGCTGCAGTTAGCATTTTCTATCCCTGAGAGCTCTGTGAAATTCATAGAGTGCAAGACCTACTCTCATGTTACTTTACCCAACCAAGAAAAATAAAACCATTTGGCTTCTTAAAAGCTGGGAAACTTTGCATTTTACACAGAAATATTGTGTTGACTCTAGTACATGTGTATCTGTCATGTGTTCCCAGTCTTTGCGTCTTGGAATAACCCCCAGCAGGCAGCTTCCGAAATGCCATGGGCTCCTCTTATCTGTGTCTCCTCTTTTCGCCACAATGTCTGGTCACATTGAACTTCTAGTGCCAATTTGTGCTTCAGATTTAACGAACTCACTTGCCAGGATATATGGAGATTTTTTTTTTTTCCTGTTTATAGAAGTTTTCCCTATAGATTTCTCTTTATCACCTAACATCATTCCTCAAGACTCCCAAAGCTCGTGTCATTACCCAGAGAATTCACGTTTCTCCTTGGCTCTAATTTGCCCAGAGAAGTCTCTCTTCTACAGGAGAAAGCCCCCATTTTATCTTTGGCAGGTAGGCTCAAAACTTCAGGGAAGCTAGATGAAAGGGATGTTACAAAGCGACCACGTGAGAAAAAAAGGGGAGAAAAAGAAAGATTTAAATTCCAAGCCACGGTGGGGATTGATCCTTACTAACATCTTTCTCAGGCTTTCATTAAAGCATTGCACAAGAGGACCCTATTGTTACACAAATAGGATGGGGAATCCTTATGATGACAAAGAGTGCTTAGGTGTTTTAAATGTTACCTTGCTGGGGCACCTGGATTCTAAACCTGCAGCAATAACCTTTAGTAACCTGGGCTGTCTCATGCAAGTAGGGCGGGGCCATGAAGAAAAATGGGAATCACATGTGTCTACTCTGTGCTCTGCTAATCTTTCTTTGCTGGTAAAATTGACTAAAACAAGCTTTCAGAGCTAAATCAGTGACATATTTTTTGAATTCCAAAACAGGACCCACGGCAAAACCATCTTACTGTGTGATGCTGACTCGATAGTCTTTTTCTTAAGATTTGATGTCTCCAAAGTCATGTGACTGAAGGAGTTGTCAAAGTTCTACTCTGAAAGGGAAAAAGGCTCAGGAGAGCACGTAAAAAGTCAGCCTGATGGATGAGGGGGCATGGGAATGATTTGGGGAGGGGCTTTTCCATGCTGAATACAGACATACACACACATATAACATGTATGCCTGTATAGTGTATCTATACTATATATTGTATATATATAATTTTTTTAATGAGCCACTCAGGTCTTTAAAATAGCAGCTGGCTAGGCCACCTTTATCTCCTCCATTTGGTTTTCGTTCCAGCTGCCTGGTTCTTACAGCATTACAGCTCTCTTTTCTCCACCCTCCAAAAGCCCAAGAAACGGGGCCAATCCCCTATTTGTGCTGCATTCCGGGCAAAGCTTCTATCATAACGAGCTCCCTTGTGAGGCAGAAATCTCTGCCATGAATGCCCAATAGAGAATAAAATTATATATTTCTTTTTTACAATTGAGTATTGTTTTATTTAATACACTCGGACTTTTCTGGTAGGTATAAAGTTGTCATGGGTTTGGGGAAAACATACTGGGCTCTGATTTCATGTGTGTGTGTGTGTGTGTGTGTGTGTGTGTGAGTGTGTGTGTGCATGTGTTTGTATGTCAAAACTTCTCTAATTAACACTACCATGAGATTCTTTTGAGATGCAGTGTTGAGACCAGGGCACTGAGACCCCATCCAGTCATGTTTCCGAAGGCCTAAGGCAGAGGATATTCTTGACATACAGAATATAATTATCCAGAATGGAAGATGGCCAAGGTGTTGGAGTAAAGATTTCCTGTTCTTACACACACTGGACTATTTCAAGAACTTCCTTGTCATAACTAATTGGACACAGTTTCCAGGGATATATGACAATGTGTTGGGGCAGAAAGGTAACAGCTAGCTGTTTGGCATTAATTTGCCAAATTGTTCTGCATTAATTTGCCCTTTTTTTTTTTTTTAATATCAGAACCCTGGTGATGAACTCATTTAGAATCTTTCTGCCTGCCACATGTCAGTTCAGAAATATTCCAACACAATGTGGCATTAGTTATGTGGTGTGGGATCTGGGCCAACCAGTTGGAGCCAATGAATGTGGATAAGCTTTATTTGTTGGCAAAATTAGTAAAAAGTCGCTGTGACTTGAGCCAGTCAGAAGGCTGCTTATTCATTACAGTTCTGTGCCTCTGGGATTAACTGGTCTACTCCTCGATTGGCTTCAGCCACAGAATAGTTCTGTTGTGTACAACAATCAGTATGTTGGGGTCCACAGGAGCACTGTCACAGCTCTGCACTGATATCCATAGGATAAACTGATTAAATCTGCATTAATCACAGGGCCCAGTGCAAGTACAGTCAGGGTCCTCGAATATTGCCAGGGGGATCAATTGCTTTGGTTTGGAAAAATAAATGTATTCTATCATTGCTGAAAGCTATAACTTGGTGACAACATTCTAGTACATTGGTATTATCTTTTAATTAATGAGCACTGAGGAATAAATTCTGACCACAACTGTACATATATACTATCCAAAGATGGGAGAAGGTAGAAAAAGAGATTGAGTAACATGCAAAGGCCTCCAAGATTTGTCATTATGGACTTTATCTCTCTGATAATCTCCTACCCCCTCTCTTTTTATGGTATACACTCCCTTGATGTGCCTTCTGTCGTGCCTGAGGACTTTGCACATGATATCCTCTGCCTGGAATGCCTTGCTCCCCAGATATTTGCATGACTGGCTCTTGTCATTCATCACTCAGTTTAAATGCTTTCTCATCAGGAAGACTTTCCCTAGTCACCACATAGTAAGACCCATTTCTTCATTGCAGTTGACATTATCCTATTTTATTTTCTTCTTAGCTCTTATAGCCATCTGAAATTTTTGTTCAGTAAATTATTTGCCTATAATGTGGTTCCACTCAGTTCCCTACTGTATCCCCAGCCTTTAGCACAGAGCCTGGCACACAGTAGGTGCTTAACAAACATTTATTTATTCATTCACTCATTTATTCATTTATATATATTTATTTTTTTATGGTGACATTGGTTAATGAAATCCAGCAAGTTTCAGCTGTACATTTTAACAGTAAGGCATACGCACACACACACGCACACACACGCACACACACACACACACACATTGTGTGTTCACCTCCCATAGTTATATTTCTTTCTGTCACCACATATTTGACCCCTTTGACTCCATTTACCCCACCTCCCCCACCAACCCCCTACCCTCTGAACAAACATTGTCCTGTGAATGAATTTCTCTGGCCTCAGTACCTGTTTTTGGATAAGTCAGTGGACATGTGGTTCAAAGGAAAGAACACTTCACCAGAGGGCTTGAATGCTTCTAGTCTAGGCTCTGCCTTTAACCTAGGGATGACTTTGGGCAAGTCACTCGAACTTTTTGGGCTAACTGACCACTTTGGTGCTCCTCGGCTTGAAGACAGTGTTTCCAAACGCTGGCTTTTGGTTGAGAGGGGAGTAAGCTGGGCAATGGGTAATTTCTGTTTTAATCATTAGAGATGGAGCAGGCCATGCCCTAGAAGTTTATCCTGGAATGAGATGGTAAGAGAATACTTATTAGGGTATCGGTCTGCAAATCATTTAATAGCTTCCACACTGTTTAACAGCCAACATTCCCATCTGGGAGATTGGTTTTCTCTCTTTGGTGACCTGTGGCCCAGTGACTATGTATAGACCAATAAAATTAGATTATTAGTAAATGCAAACATAAACACTCACCGCAGAGTAGTTTGTGCCCAGATCCCCGATGTCCAGTTCCTCTCATGGAGCTTGTGAAGAGAGCTTAGGCAAAGCTACAGAGAGACACTAAGCTGCGAGAAGGCGATAAGCAGCTCCCTGTGGGGGCAGAAGCCCTTTCTTTTATCCTGTACTGATGACAATCTTCACCCCTTTTTCTTACCAAATATTTTTAAGTGTAGGGAGCATGGAAAGCAGATTCATGAGATTGGATGGTCACACGGTTCCCAGTTTTAAAAAGCACTGCACCTTAATATGTTTTTAAAAGACGCAAGCAATTCGAAAAGCAGCAAAATACAAGTATCATGGTGCTTGGGTCACAGTGGAGCTATTACTCCCAAGGTTGCAGACTAATGGAAAAGATGGGAAATCCAGTGTCAGTGTCAAGCTAGGCTGGAAACAGGCTGGCTCCAGAACTCACATCTTGGTGAGGTCTCAAAGCCCTTTGTTTGAGCAGGGGTGATAGACAGGGATGGGGGCTTCCCGGAGCCCAATTTGCTCTCAGCCACAGTGCTCTGAGCACCTCAGCACATGCCATCCAGTGCACCCAGGATTCTAGCCCAGAATTCGTATTTAAAGGGAACCCTACTTTTCCTCGCTTCTGATTTTCAGCCTTAGAATCAAAAGGAACGTGTGCTTCATTCTAAACCAAGAACATACTTAGCGACCCGTCCCAAATGGAAAGTGAAGTGCCCAAAGCCCACAATTTGAATCTAAATCAATTCCCTTCCTAGCATGAAAAGCAAACAAAAATAACTTGCCAGGAAGGCGAACGCCAGAGGGGACTCTGAAGGGTTCTCGGGGTTCCTCCAATGTTCAGTAGTTGATCTTTCACAAAGGTAAACAGGACTTACCGTGCTGGTTTCTGAGCAGTTTTTTTTGGGGGTGGGTGTGGGGGGAACGTGTACCAGGCTTCAGCAAAACACTGCTGTGAGGCGAGTGCCAAGTGCTTGGCGTGAAGGGCCAATCTGTGTTGTTGGAGGGTGTGCGGCCACATACGGCGTAGATGCCTGCTGTTTGGAAAGAACTGTGGTGCAATTAAAAGACTTTTTGAGACTTGGCAATATTGTTAATTCTTTTGCCATTTTATATGAGCAAGAGGATTAATTAGTGTTGGCTTTATAGAGTTATATCTAAATGCATAGGTTTTGAGTTAGATATATCTTTTTACTAGATTAGTCAGACTTGCTCCCAACTGTGAAGGCCGCCTCATGGGAACCGTTTGTGCCTGCCTGAATGCTTCTTGTTTGCCGGAGTGTGTTATCCAGGGCTGACTCTGTCCCTACCTTACAATATTACTTTTGAAGAAATCAGAAGGAAAATGGGTAGGGACTAAGAATGCAGGGGCAGACTCAGTCGCAGAATTTCTTTCTTTTTTTTTTTTTTTTCATTTCTTCAAATAACTTTTTAGAAGTCTTGTTTTCGCCATTGCATATTTCTTTGTTTCCATACTTTTACAGGACAGAAAAGGAGACAAAACTCTTTACAGTGGGGCATCTTTTAATGAAGCTCAGACTAGCCCTCCAGAGCTACTTATTCCAACCTCTTCAGTGTTCAAATCTGAACCCATGAGGTTCCCAGTTCTTCCTTCTGTCGATTAAGACATAATTAGCGAAGAGTTTTTCTTGGTTACTTTGGTGATCTTGAAAATACAGGATATCCCAAAAATAGATGTATTCATGATTCTCCTTCTTATTGCTCTTATATATATATAAGAGTAGCTTGCCTTGCTCACCTCCCATCACATGGAGGTGTACAGTAATGTCTGTTAATGAATAAATGTTTGGCTGAGTGCTTAGTCCATTGTCTTGGGCAGTGGTTCTCTATTAAGCCTGCATGAAGTTCACTAAGGTGGCTCATTAACAGAGTCGTTCCAGGCTCCAGCCTCCCAAGTTGCGATGTGATAGGTCAGAGAAAGGGTGCAGGAATCCATATTTTTAACAACTGTACTGGTGGGTTTGGATGTAGGTGCCCTGTGGGTCTCACGCAATGGAAAAAGAAACTACTCTGGGGGATATGGCATTTCAGAAGTTTGGGGGAAATGTTTCTCCAGATCAGGCTCCTTCCCATTGCCATCCATGCCCATGGCCTCCCTGTGGATCCCCCATGATGGCTTCCTCCTTCCCCTGCTGTTGCTATGACAATTTCCCCAGCCTTTTCCATCCTGACCACTGCCATGTCCACTTTGCTGAAGATCATATTCTTGCTGTTCCTCTTGAGCCACCTGATAGCAACATGACTGATCACACCCCTTGGTCTTACTTTGGAATTGTACAAATTCCAGGGTGCCTTGTGCTTATTAGTCTGGTTTAGGTGACTTTCTAGGCACCTGTGCTGTGCGTTTGACACCAGATGCTCAATGAGGTTTAGTTACATGGACTTAGGTGTAAATATGAGATACAGGGTATATAACATATGCTCCATACATTGCAGATGTTTTTTTTCTCGATGGAGTATAAACTCCTTGATGGGTAGGACTGTGTTCCAATCTGCAGAATCCCTGAACCAAACCAGATTTCCCCAGGGCGGCAGCCAGAGCTGACATTCACCTGAAAGTTAGACATCGGTTTGACACAGTCATAAGATAACTAAACAGCAAGACCCTGGAAGGCATCAGTAGGCAGTTTTCAGCAACAGCTGATGTGTGCCCCTGAGAGTGGTGTTGATAATGCGATACAGGAAGTACCTGTGCTCAAGGGCCTCCTAAGCAGACTCAGCATGTTCACATTCAAAAACTGGGGATGCTTCCAAACAGCCCCCTAGCATCCCTCCTGCCACCACAGGACACAGAGAGGCCTTCTGTAGCAGGTAGGTTTTGTTGAGGCTCACTAAATGAGCGTTATACTCTCTATACATTATCATCATGTCAAATATGTGCAGCAGTGAACAGGAGCTGAGGAGCGAAACAGTAAAAATGTAGCTAAAGACTATTTTAAAATCTGAACAACCCGTCACAGGTGACAGAGACTGAGAACTCTCTCTCTCTCATTTTGCAAGCTCTGTTCTCTTGCTCCTTAGGGCACTTGGTAGCACTGCCTAAAGAGACGAGAAGGCACGGATTATCTTTTCAAAGTCTTTGGGAAATATGACATCGAGGTGTATCATGTAGGCTGCCTTCCTCTGCAAGACACAAGTCATCCTGACTGAGTGGCTTAAAGCAAAGGAAAACTTACTCTTAACAAGGAGTTGGTGGTTAGCAGGCTCAGTTTTTTCAACAGGTTGACCCTCTGAGTTGGTGATTGTTTAATACTTTTGATCTTTTTGTTGAGATCACAAGATGGGCATCACAGCTCTGAGGTTCCAGGAGAGCTCCAAGAAGGAAGAAAATGGAGTTCTCACTCTCTTTCTCCCCCACCCCGCATCTGTCCCTCTTTCTCCTTTCTCTCCCTCCCTCTTTCCTCCAGTTCCCCTCTCTCTCCCTCTCTTCCTCTTTCATTCAAGAGAAAATCTTCAGAAGCTTCCAACAGATTTACCTTATCTCTCTTTGACTAGAACCAAGTTACACGCTCACCTCCAAACCAGTCACTAGCCATTGCCTATAGAGTTACCGTTTTCGTTTAGACCTATCGTGGCTCCTTTCCTGGGTCTAGAGAGGGGCTTTCTTTACTGAGCCTGTACCTGCCCAAATGATATCAAGACTCAATACACTAAGAAAGAAGAGAGGAATGACCGTTGGGTGGGCAGTGTATTAAGTTTCTAGGGCTGTCATAACATCGAATCACAAACTAGGTTGATTAAATAATAGAAATTTATTGTCTCGCAATTCTGGAGGCTAGAAGTTTAAGGTCAGGGTGTTGACAAGGGTGGCTATCTGAGGACTGTGAGGAAGAATCTGTTCCGTGCCTCTCCTCTAGCGTCTGGTAGTTTGCTAGCTATTTTTGATGTTTCTTGGCAAGTAGGAGTATCACCCCAATATCCGCCTGCATCTTCATATGGCCTTCTCCCTGTGTGTGGGTGTGTCTGTGTCCAAATTTCCCCCTTTTATAAGAACACTGGTCATAGTGGATTAGGGTCCCCCCCTACTCTACCATGGCCTCATTTTAACCTATTACATCTGAAATGATCTTATTCCCCAATAAAGTCACATTCTGATGTACTGAGGGCTAGGACTTCAGCATATGAATTTTAACCCATAACAGCAGTCAGTAGTATAAAGTAAACTGGCTGGGTTGACCTGACACCATGACAACCTCAGCTATTCTACTTTCTTGTTTCCATTTAGCATTTAATTCAGTTTAAACTTGTGTTCTTTAAATGTTACAGGATTTTTAAAAAAAGTTAGAAAGGGCAAGGACTAGAAACTTCAAACGACATAAAAAATTAAAAATATCATCACTGTCATTATCATCATCATCAATCTATCCATTTATGCATCTACCTACTTCCTTGCTATAATAGCAGTAGAAAACCACAGCCACTCAGCTGACAAAACATATGAAAGCCTTCAGACAGAAATCTAAGAAGCAATAACACTGTGTAGTTACTACACTCCGTGCTCATGAGAATAGTTAAGTAACTCTAATCATTTATGAAATTTAGTCTAGTGGAGTCATAAAATTGATTTTTTTAAACATTTATATTCATTATTTAAATATTTCTCCTCCAGACTTGGCTATGGAGAACACATAGAAAATTCAGTTTATTCATTTCAGACATTTTGGGACTATGTATATGTCAAAATTTATAAATAGTTAAATTTGTTTTAGAGCTATAAATGTAGTTATGGAACATTTTTCACTTAAAGTAACTGAATCTATTTACTCCAACTTTTTATTTCAATGGAAAGCTCACTTCCAAGGAGACAAGAACATGACATTTTCTACCTAATTTTTTTTAAGTTGTTAAGAGGTATCAAGTAAAGATCACAAAGCATCCTGAGATGTGATTATTTTGAACTTATTGTAATAACTTTTTAGGCATTACCACTCTTGTCTAGTAATGCCTGAAAAGTTATTACGATAAGTTCAAGAGTGGTAATGCCTGAAAAGTTATTACAATAAGTTCGAAATAATACTTTCCATGAGTACTCGTGGGTTATGGGACAGACAGGGAGAAGGAGGTACCTGACTATGGCCTTTGTCTGACTCAGTATGAGAGGACGTGTGGTGAGCTGGCAGGAGGCTAGTCTGCTGAGTTGTGGGCTCTGTTAAATGGGGAGAGGTCCAATTCAGGCAGTGCTGTGTGTCCCCACCCCCCATCATGAATTTGAGAAAGAGCCTGGAGCTTCACCTAGAGCCCCTGGGCATGGTCTCTCTCTTTCTTAAGTGGCTTTAAGCAATTGCAGTCTCTGTCTAGCAAAGCCGCTCTAGGTGACTGACAGCCAGGGTCGCCTCTTCTTTGGCTGGGCTGCGAAGAAAGGGTCTGGACTTTGGCAAAAATATATCTTCTCAAGTGCTTCCTCAGCAAGGGCAGACCTGCTAAAAATCTTTCCGTGGGATAAGCGCGGAGCCCTCTTCTGGACTGCAGAGCCTGGGAAACTTGAACTGAGTTTCCTCTTCTCCGCGCCTGCCCTCCAATGCATTTAAGGGTCGCCGGTTGCTTTAATTGCTCCTGCTTCCATCATACCACCCTCATCTGCTCTAGCAGCCACACGTGCGTGGAAAGCATTGTTTGGGTGGTGCTATAATTTTTTTAAATTAAGGTGACATTCACACAATTAACCATTTAAAAATGTACAGTGGCATTCGTACATTCACAGTGTTGTACAGCTATTACCTTTATCTAGTTCCAAAACATTTTCATCACCCCAAAGAGAAGCTCCATGCTCATTAAGCCATTATTTCCCATTCTCTCTTCCGCCCCTCATCTCTCAGCTCTTGGCAACCACTAATCTGGTTATTGTCTCTATGGATTTACCTATTCTGGATATTTCATATAAATGGATTCGCACAATATGTGGTCTTTTGTGTTTGGTTTCTTACATTTAACATAATTTTGTCAAGGTTCATCCACATTGCAGCATGCGTCAGTGCATCACTTCTTTCTATGG
>NW_011888796.1:10378117-10382011 GCF_000151845.1 Pteropus vampyrus | reverse complement strand
TTTAGGATTGCCTAGATGTGACCCTACACATTTATAAAGCCCCAATCTGCTGACATGATTAAGTGATAATTCTTTAAATGTGCAAAATGTTTTTCAACCATGAAGCTCAGACAGGCCTTGACGACATATGGGAAAACCACTGCCAGCTGCGTAGTGTCTTTGAGGGCCTTGCTGGCCTCTTGCTCCCCATGTCACTGATGCCTTGTCTAGTTTGTACTTGTAGCATGACAAGTCAGAAGATCACAGCACAAAGGAAAAGATTTTAGCTCCTTTGTAGATGAAAGAAAAATTTATCCTACCCCTCCCCGCCTAAACATGCCTAATGACTTAGAAACAAAAACCTATAAAGCTTTCCTGTCATGACGAGGCTTGATTCACCTGTTTATTCAGGCTTTTCCTGAACCTGGGGTGATTGACATGGTGGGTGTGATGGAAGGGTCTCATAGGTGATGTCTGGGCTACTGTGTTTTAGGACAATGCCTGTTAGCTCAGAGCTGTGCAGAGGGAGGAACGTTTTCATTTGAAGGCTTTGTGCAACCTTATGAGAAAAGGAGCCCAGGGAAATCTTCCAACTTCCAAGCTAGGCTGGGGGCACAGGTCTGAAGACTGCACTCTGTTTCCTCCATTTCCTCCTGCCCACCCCTCCCCCATCAGCATTGCCCCTGTTTGCTTATCAGCAAAACCAAAGCAGAAATTCTTCCCTACCATCACCCTCCACGTCATCACCCGGGCACCTTCCGAAAAGAACGTGAGGGCCAGCTTCCAGAATTCCAGGGCAACATGCTTTACAGGGCTTTCCACCTTGCGACCCGCAGTGGAAAGAATTTGGGGCCTTGTGCCCACAGGCTGACCGCAGGAAGGTTAACTGGTATTGAAAACAGGGTGGGAGATCCCATCAATAAACAGGAGAAAGTAAGATTTGTGATTGTTTTTGCAGCATGATGAAATGGAGAGATCTGTACTGGAAATTATGCATACACAGGGACTTTTTTCTGTGAAATGCAATCTGAGTCCTTGAGGTCCTTAGGCTTGGCGCAGACAGAGGCAAGATTGGTGGGGAGGCACCGAGCACCTGGGGAGCCCCTCCCTGTATTGCCGCAGGCCCTCCACTGGGCCATTATGCAGGCAGACTTAATCTAACCACTCCACTATCCTGTGAAGTAGGGATTATTATCATCTTTTCTAGATGGGGAAACACAGTTTCAGAGAAGTTAAGTTTATTTATTTTGCTCCCTGCTGTTCTTTGAAGGATTTGAGGCAGTTAACAAAAGTGCTTACAATTCAAAAGGAAACCAATAAAAACTTGATGCAGAGATGTAGAGTGAAGGCAAAGCACGGAAGGAATAATAAGCTGTCTGGAAATATACACCACATGGTAAAGTTGCTAGAGATGGCCATAAATTTGGCTCAGGGTTTCCTAGAAGCCAAGACAGAAGGAGTAACAATATATAGTTTGAAAAGTTAAACGGGGTATGTAGTAAGTGGAGGAGTCAGGATTTGAACCCAGTTTTGTCTGTTGCTAAAGCTTGCTCACTCATTCATTCATTTATTTATAGGGTGAGACTTCTGTTATGGTCTTGAATGGTGACTAAGTCTGACAAAAGAAGCTAAGAACTGAGTCCTAAAGATCTAGGCAGACACTCCATGTAGGCTAATCAAGAAGCAGCAGGATGGGGCCGCCCATGTCCAGCTTGCCCACTTGTGTCTCGTAGGCCATATGGGAAGAGGATGTGGAGGTGAGGGCAGGGGATGATCTTCCTAGCCCTCAGGCAGTACGGGTGATGAGAGGGTGGTATCCTACCATGAGGAAGGGGCTGCTGTCTCTTCTGCTATGCTGTGTGCAAAGCCCGAGTACCCATAATCAGGGAAATTAGCTGCTGGAGGTTTGCTGAGCTGCAGAACCCACAGGTTCACCTTGTGTTGTCACCAAAATTCAGCATGATGAAAGAGTCCTTGAAAGGGCCATCCGAGGTCTCTTGAAGGTGAGGAGATGTGGAAGTAAAGCCTGTTGCTCATATCGGCCTGGAGAATTCTGAAGACAGAGTCTCACTGGAGTTGCTGGTGCCAGTAAGACTGTGGGGTTGTGGGGCAGTATCCCTGGGAAGAGGAGGGAATGACTCCCACCCTATCATATTCTGCATAGCCCTTGGAGGATGAGAAGGGACCCCCTAAAGCTTGTCTTCTTATTTGTTCATTCTTAGAGAAATTACTTGAGCAGGTAAAAATAAAAGCCAAACAACAACAACAACAACAACAACAAAAAACCACTTTAACTTGGAGACTTTGAACAAGTTGCTGAAATCTATTAAGATCTTAGTTTTGTCATCTATAAAATGGGCACAGGCTTCACTGAGGCCAGCATAGGTTGTGTCTCACAGGCCTGGCTCATGTAGGACACTCAGAACATGGTATGAAATCTGTTTCCTGTGATCATTCTTTCATCATTTTCCTTGCTTCCATCCTCTGAGTTTGTTTTGTCTTGAGGAATCTCCAAGATGTCCTGGTCCTATGGATTGTAGCCCTATAGACCTATTGATTAGATTCTTCGAGAGAATTGTAAAAACACAATTGTAAGCCCATTCAGGGTGCTTCTGACTCAGTGGACTTGAGTGCAGGAGCTAGGAAGCTGAAGTTTTAAATCTCCCCGGATGATTCTGATTCATAGCCAGATGCAGCACTTCTCCCTCTGGCTATACTTGAAAACTGGTTTTTGTAGCCTTTTGTATGGCTTGAACAGGGAGCCAACTACCCTTTCTTCAAATATTAACTCCTCTGGTTCTACGAAATGTGTGAAGTTCCCATGAGGTTCTCGCCTTTGCCTGAAAGGCAAAGTTATTTCAAAGGTGGGAGCAGGAAGCCCTGATTAACTGCCAGCACTCCAGGTCAGACTGGTTTGTAAGAGTAGCTCCCACCAACCTCACATGTGCCTGAAGGAATGGGACCGGCAAAGATTCCTTTTGATGAGCAAGAGGGCGAAGATGGTTCCAAGCCCAGGAATCCTGTCCTGCTTGGCAGACTAGAACGTGACTCTGAGAATTGAGGGACAAACAGCCCGTGAGAAGGAAGAAAGGAAAAAGGGGAAGGAAGACAGTCATCCCTCACTTGATAAATATTTATATTGTTAATATATTTTCTAACTTTTTAATTTTGATATAATATCAGATTTATAAAAGAAGATGCAATAACAGTACAAAGATTTATTATACCCTTCACTCAGCTTCTTCAAATACTAACCTCTTAGAAACCATAGTCCAATGATCAAACCCAACAGATTAATGTTGACATGATACTAGTAATTAATCTACAGATTAATTCTGTAGAATTAAATTCAAATTTAATTTCAAATTAAATCTTTCAAATTTTCTCAGTTGTCTCACTAATGTTCTTTTTCTGATTCTGGATTCAATCCTGGATCCCATAGTACATTTAGTTGTCATATTCCTTAGCCTCCTTAAACCTAGAACACTTTCTCATCCGTCTTTATCTTTTAGGGCTGATGCTTTTGAAGCTTGCTAGTTATCTGGAAGAACTGTCAGGCAGTTTGCGTTTGTCTGACGTCTGCTCGTGATTAAATTCAGGTTATTCATTTGGGCACGAATATCACAAGAGATGATGTCCTTCTCTTCCAAGGAGGTGGTACAAGATTAGAAGTTTGTTTTTTTTAATTTTTTTCTCCAGCAAAGCACCTTAGAGGAAAATAGACCCACTTAAACAATTATAAAGCGATTTTAGCAGTAACAGAGAAGAGGCGAAGCTCCGTCCTGAACTTGGGTTCTGACCGGACCCTGCTGTGTTGTCCTGCGCCATCCCTTAACCTCAGGACACGGCACCAACTTTCTTTGTCAAGCTTGTCCACTTGCTGTGTGAGGCCTTCTCTTAGGGAAGGGAAGTACT
>NW_011888796.1:10359822-10378067 GCF_000151845.1 Pteropus vampyrus | reverse complement strand
TGTCATCTATAAAATGGGCACAGGCTTCACTGAGGCCAGCATAGGTTGTGTCTCACAGGCCTGGCTCATGTAGGACACTCAGAACATGGTATGGAATCTGTTTCCTGTGATCATTCTTTCATCATTTTCCTTGCTTCCATCCTCTGAGTTTGTTTTGTCTTGAGGAATCCCCAAGATGTCCTGGTCCTATGGATTGTAGCCCTATAGACCTATTGATTAGATTCTTCGAGAGAATTGTAAAAACACAATTGTAAGCCCATTCAGGTTGCTTCTGACTCAGTGGCCTTGAGTGCAGGAGCTAGGAAGCTGAAGTTTTAAATCTCCCCGGATGATTCTGATTCATAGCCAGATGCAGCACTTTTCCCTCCGGCTATACTTGAAAACTGGTTTTTGTAGCCTTTTGTATGGCTTGAACAGGGAGCCAACTACCCTTTCTTCAAATATTAACTCCTCTGGTTCTACGAAACGTGTGAAGTTCCCATGAGGTTCTCGCCTTTGCCTGAAAGGCAAAGTTATTTCAAAGGTGGGAGCAGGAAGCCCTGATTAACTGCCAGCACTCCAGGTCAGACTGGTTTGTAAGAGTAGCTCCCACCAACCTCACATGTGCCTGAAGGAATGGGACCCACAAAGATTCCTTTTGATGAGCAAGAGGGCGAAGACGGTTCCAAGCCCAGGAATCCTGCTTGGCAGACTAGAACGTGACTCTGAGAATTGAGGGACAAACAGCCCGTGAGAAGGAAGAAAGGAAAATGGAGAAGGAAGACAGTCATCCCTCACTTGATAAATATTTATATTGTTAATATATTTTCTAACTTTTTAATTTTTATATAATATCAGATTCACAAAAGAAGTTGCAAAAACAGTACAAAGATTTATTATACCCTTCACTCAGCTTCTTCAAATACTAACCTCTTAGAAACCATAGTCCAATGATCAAACCCAGCAGATTAATGTTGACATGATACTAGTAATTAATCTACAGATTAATTCTGTAGAATTAAATTCAAATTTAATTTCAAATTAAATCTTTCAAATTTCCTCAGTTGTCTCACTAATGTTCTTTTTCTGGTTCTAGATTCAATCCAGGATCTCATAGTACATTTAGTTGTCATATTCCTTAGCCTCCTTAAACCTAGAACACTTTCTCATCCGTCTTTATCTTTTAGGGCTGATGCTTTTGAAGCTTGCTAGCTAGTTATCTGGTAGAGCTGTCAGGCAGTTTGCGTTTGTCTGATGTCTCCTCGTGATTAAATTCAAGTTATTCATTTGGGCACGAATATCACAAGAGATGATGTCCTTCTCTTCCAAGGAGGTGGTACAAGATTAGAAGTTTGCTTTTTAATTTTTTTTCTCCAGCAAAGCACCTTAGAGGAAAATAGACCCACTTAAACAATTATAAAGCGATTTTAGCAATAACAGAGAAGAGGCGAAGCTCCGTCTTGAACTTGGGTTCTGACCGGATCCTGCTGTATTGTCCTGCGCCATCCCTTAACCTCAGGACGCGGCACCAACTTTCTTTGTCAAGCTTGTCCACTTGCTGTGTGAGGCCTTCTCTTAGGGAAGGGAAGTACTTTGGAAAGTATTTGTACAATCTCTCATGAAAACAGGTCCAAAAAGTAATAAAAATGTGGCTACTGCCTCTGATTAAGCACAGTTTTCTTTGGGAAGAAAACTGGACATCATTAAAAGATGATCGAAGAAACCAAGACACTAACACTTCTGTGTGTGTGATATTTGACATTAAAAAAAAAAAATAAAGTACAGAAAATGTAGTTGTTGGTACAATGTTAGCTCATGTTCCAAGAGGGTAGGAAAGAAGTACTTCAGAAGAGTGTAGGGAGGGAGAGAGCCAACTGGGATCGTGAGAAAGAGAAGAACAGCTCCCACATTTTTTTGCCTGCCCTGCACAGTTAGAGGTCATTTAATTTTAGGATGACCTTTGTCGGAATGACAACATCCAGAATGCGCTTGTGTTACATAGCTATGTCTTTAGCCTTGCTTTTGGAGTAAATTAAGAGTTTTAACAGAGGAAAAGTGCAGAGGATATCAAAGATAAACTTCAGTTTATACTTGTTTGTCCATTTGGTGCTGTTTACTTAGGTGGAGAAGAAAGTAACCAGGGAATAGGAGTCCTTTATTCTTAGCCTTTAATGCCAATGACCTTATTTTTGGAGAAAATTGTACTTGCTCAATTTAAAAGAGTAAAACAAAAGAAGCAGGGACAACATATACAGAAACAAAAAGTAAAAAATTCCAGGATCAAACACTTGTAGCAATTTGGCATCTTTTAAGATCTCTTTTTATCTACATACCCACATAGAGGTATGTCATCTTATAAAATGAAATACTGAACATACTGGTTTCTATTCAATTTCTGTTTTAGTCTTTATCTTGTTCTGTTTACAATTAATAAATTCTTTTTAAAAAAAGTCCAAATGATTCAGAATATGTGATGCAGAATGTGGAAGTCCCCCCGCCTTCCCAAGAATCATCATTTCAATTAATAGTTTGGTGTATATTCCTTCTGAATTTCTCTATACTGTCTAGGAACTTAATTTTTTTACTTCATGTATCTTTGACCTAATAACTTTCTAGCTGATGTTGGTGAGGGTCAGTTGACCTTTTTGGTATTCAAAGTTTCTTTTCTTTGAATGTGGTGGTAAAACACGTTCATTGATCACCTGCCTTGTGAGAATTTCATTTTTAATTTTGTTTAATATTTTGGGGCATCTGTCACTGACTATCCCATCCCTCTTCAAAATTCTCCTGCTTTGACTTCTTGAGACTGCCCTCCAACCTGCCAACTGGGTAGCTTTAAACTTATTCTCTAAGAGTTATGGAGGCTAAAAATCTGAAATTAAGGTGTGGGCAGGCCCAGGCTCTCCTGGAAGTCTCCAGGGGAGAAATCTTTCCTTGCTTATTCTGACTTCTGGTGGTTGCCAGAGTCCTTGATGTTTCTTGGTTTATAGACACATCACTCCAATCTCTAGCTCTGTCTTCACGTAACCCTCTCCTCTCTGTGTGTCTGTGTCCAAATTTCTTTCTTATTGTAAGGACATCAGTCATGGGATCGGGGTCCACCTTAATCCAATAGGACCTCACCTTAACTTGACAAATTCCATCTGCAAAAGACTCTATTTCCAAATAAGGTCATGCTCTGGGGTTTCACATGAACATAAATTTTGGGGGGACACTATTCTGCCCAGTATACTGCTCTGGATCCATATTACCACTTTTAGATCTTTCCTTGTGGATGTGTCACTGGTGTCTCCAACTCAACACATCAAAAAATAAGGTCATTATTTTACTAGTGCTCTCAGCAAGTAGTGGGAGGGGACACTGGAACTTCTGTTTATATATGTTTATCAATGTTAATTATGTGAACTGACACCAGCGCCCTGATTGGGTCTCACGTGGTTCAGGATAGCCTGAGAAGGAGTTTCAGCATGCTAAGGGCGTGGCAGTGAAATTCTTCTTCAGGCTACAATGTATGTGAGCCCAGGATGAGGCTTTAGTACCTAGTTTTAACTAAATAAACCCTCATAAAATGGACAAGGGGCTTAGACATTGCTGTAAGATCTGAAGGGGATGCTAGTGGTGAAGCATAAAAAAGAAGCAGCAGGTGGTCACCACTGCTAGGTCTGGTGCGAGCCTTTTGTTAACCACTTTATGAGGGAACAGCAATGAGAATATAAGGGGCCTTTGCAAGAAGTCAGCTAAACAAATTGGAAGTTGTCAAGAAGACTTTGAATGTAAATTTTACATCCGTTTCTCATTAGGTAAACGTACATTGTGTTTTGAAGAAGTTCTGCCAGCGTGAAGCCATCACAATCAGCAAGATATTTAAATATTACAATCTCATCCTTTTTAGTTTATGCTTTCCTGTTATCTTTCATAATATATATGTAGTATGACATCTTAATATAGTATATATGTAAATAAATGTATTTGTAATAATACATGTAAATAAATGTGTATGTAAAAATGTAATAGATGTAAATAAATTCGTATACCTGTATGAGGGTATGTGCACAGAGTTTTTTTTAAATGAATGTGTGACCAAAGGTTTGGAGAACAATGGTCTTGAGTCAGATTCGTGTTTCTTAGCACTGCTTGCAAGGCCTTTAGTTACAGCCCCAACTTTTTTTTTAAAGATTTATTTTTTTAGAGTACCTTTAGGTTTACAGCAAAATTGAGAGGAAACTATGTGCAAACAACCTCCCCCATTATCCACATCCCGACCAGAGGGGTACGTTTGTTACAAATAATGCGCCTACATTGACACATCATAACCACCCAGAGTTCATAGTTTCAATGAAGGTTCACTCTTGGTCTTGCATATCCTATGGGTTTGGACAAACGTATAATAACATGTATCCACCATTATAATATCGCATAGAGTAATTTCACTGCCCTAAAGAGCCTCTGTGCTCCATTTATTCATCTCTCTCTCCTTGCAACCCCTGGCAACCATTTATCCTTTGACTGTTTCCATAGATGTGCTTTTTCCAGAATGTCATATAGTGGGATCATATAGTATGTAGCCTTCAACCTTCTTTTTATCCTTGTCTTCACTATATCCCTCTATGCCAGGCGGGCCTATGCCCCATGTGTCCTTTTACACACTTAGTTCTTTGGCTCCAGCCAAAAGAACTCTGTCAGAGCTCCTTCTCATGATCCACTCTCTTCCTTTTGCAGCCCTTCTCTTCTCTCCAAGGTAGGGTCAATCCCATCTCTTCTTTGAGTCCGTCTTTATTCTCAGGCCCTCTATCATTACCCTTTGCTCTCGCTCTGCCGGCAGCGCAGTAGGTTTGTTACATCAGCATCACAACAAACATGTGAGTAGTACGTTGAGCTAGGGCATAACCACGGCTACGGCGTCACTACAATGTCAAGAATAGCTTCCTGTCAGCTTTGGTGTCACTAGGCGATAGGAATTTTAATCTTATGGGACCACCATCCCAAATGCGGTTCCTCATTACTGAAACTTGGTGATGCCACACATAACTGTTCTAATCTCAGAAATGGCTACTAAAGTGAGTAGTATGTAAGAAAAAACTGCTGGTTAATGGTTGTGTGCCTGCTCCAGCTGTCCTGAGGACTGCCTAGGATGTTTATCGTTTATACTGGGCTGCGTATAAAAAACAGACAAAAAGGTAATTTTCAACCAGATAGTATGTTCAAGTAAGTATGAGGACATGCATGTGTATTATGATGTAAAAATAATTAAAAAGATAATATAGTTTTAGCTAAGTGGTAGAACAAAGTATACTGTCAACTCTTGTTGGCAGGAGTTTGAGTTAACGTACTTTTCTGAAATGTAATTTGGAAAAATGCATCTAAAACTCATAAAATGTGCATATCTTTAACAATTAAATTCCTAGCAATTTATTCTAAAGACAGCATTAAGTTTTGGATAGAGATTTAGTACAAGGATGTTCATCGAAGCATTGTTTATAATAATGATGGAAATTTAGAAATGACCTATGTGTTCAGTAGTAGGACATTGGTAAAATAAATGATTGTTTTCCCCTATAATGGAATACTTAGTTGCATTACAAATTGCATTGTAGAAAAATCGCCTTGTATAATGGAATATTTAGTTGCAGTACAAATTGCATTGTAGAAAAATTTTTAAGAAACAACACATTGCTAAGTGAATTAAGCAGGCTATAAATAGTATTTTCAGTTTGACTGCAATTTGTAATGTAAAAAACGTGTGTAACTTTGACTTTCCAGCTAATTCTAAACTCAAGAGGCTACACTTGCCTTTAATATTCAAATCCTGTGGCTCTATCCTCCATCTAGCTTGATTGCAAGAGGTTCATTCTTCCAGAAGCTTTCCCCGCTCTGTTTCTCATCACTGTAGCCTGGCACTTCACTCCTTTGCAGGTCACTCCTTGCCCTCTTGGAGCCAGCTTCTTCAGGCTCTTTCCTTACAAAGATTTGCAGAAACATGGACAATTGGTTCCTTAGTTCCCTGAATACAGGTAAGACTGAGCCGTGATGCTTAATAAAACTTTCTGGAGTGCTTGGGTATAATACATGGGAACGGCAAAGCCAAAAAAGAAAAACTTAAAATTGTATACTAGATATGTTTTCTCCCAGCAAACTTATGCTTGGGTCAGTCTCACTCATGTGTCCCTTAGTAGTTGTTTCTTTCCTTTCCCTCCAGTTGGTCACTATTTTGCAGAGACTAGCTTTACTACTTCCCGTTTTGGAGAATCTTTAAGCTTATCTCCCTTCCCAGGAGCCTTTGCCAATCCCTCTGGAGAGAGGAAAACTGATTTCCTAAAAGGAATATAATTTGTAGAAATTAATTCCACCTACACTGAGGGTAATAACATTTACATTATTATGCTGAGTGATTTGACTTCGTGTCTGAA
Source organism: Pteropus vampyrus (assembly GCF_000151845.1). Classification (NCBI taxonomy): domain Eukaryota; kingdom Metazoa; phylum Chordata; class Mammalia; order Chiroptera; family Pteropodidae; genus Pteropus; species Pteropus vampyrus. Next base: position 10,371,681 of record NW_011888796.1, on the reverse strand, counting down.
ACCTCCCCATTTCAGAATGGCATCTTATGATTGCATGAGCAAAGGGCCATTAGAGAAATTTTCCCCTCTACTTCCCCTACTTTCCAGAACAAAGGGCAATTTGACTCAAAAAGAAACACCAGCTATCACTGTGGAATGCAAGAATTTCTTTTAGTAATAACAGGAAATATTGTACCTCTGTCCTATGGCTTTGCTTTTTACAGAGTATTTTTTTAAATTCAGTTTTAACTAGAATACTTGTTCTACGTATATATGAGTGTAGAAAAATCCTTGAAGAGACTTACCCTAAAATATAAACGATAACGATCTCCGGGTGAAGGGTATGTTCGTTATCTATTGTGTAACAAAGTACCCTAAAACTTAAGAACTTAAAGAAACATATGTTGTTCATCTCTCCATTTCTGTGGGTTAGAAATTTAGCTTAGGGTCCTCTGGGTCAGGGTCTCTCAAAAGACTGTAGTCAAGGAGGTGGCTGGGCTTTAGGCTTCTCAAGGCTCAATGGGAGAGTAGAGGAGGGGAAAGAGAAAAGAAGAGAGAATGAGAGAAATCATAGCTTTTTTTTTTTTTTTTTTTTTTACTGCCTACAGCACCTGGTCTTCCTAGGTGATCTCCCATCCAAATACTAACCATGCCCGACTCTGCTTAGCTTCTGAGATCGGACGCGTTCAGGGTGGCATGGCTGTAGATAAAAATCATAGTGTTTTGATTCAGGGAAGTCAGGGATCCCCAAGAGACCCAACCCAGGTTCGATGATTCTCAAGGAAGGCTCACAGGACTCAGCACATAGTCATATTCTGTATAGTCATGGCATAGAGACTATGATTTATGACAGTGAATGGATATAAAACAAAATCAGCAAAGGGAAAATGTGCATGATGTGAAGTCTGGAGGAAACCAGGCACAAGTTTCCAAAAGTCCTCTCCAGGGAAGTCTTGCTAGATACACTGAATCCCTCCAGCAGTGAGTGGTGACAGCATGTGTGAACCATTTTCTACCAGGGACTCTCATTGAAGACTCAATGTCTAGGGTTTTTATTGGGGGCTGGTTATGTAGGCATCCTCTTCATAGCATGTATCAAAATTCCAGATTCCCAGAAGAAAGGTTGGTGTTCCACATTGGCATATTGCTTGCACAAGCAGTTTAGGCACAGTGAGCCCTACTTACCAGGGAATCGTGGGAACCTTTCCTCCCGAAAACCAAGTTTCCAGATGCCACCCAAGGGGCAGGCTTGCAAGCAGACCTTGCTAAGGATAAGAGTCTCAGCCTACTATGTTAACTCGTTTCTGCACACCTAATCTCGGAAGTGATATCCATGAGTTTTCCTGTATTCTGTCCATTAGAAGTGAGTCACTGGGTCCAGTCCATACGTAAAGGGAGGAAATTTCACAAAGATGTGAATACCAGGCAGAAAGATTATTGGGGGCATCTTAGGAACCACCCACTGCGGGGGGTGATTTTGCTTTTACTCATCCGGATTTTCCATTTTCTCTCTAATGACATATAGTACTTTTATAATAAGAAAAAGTGATTGAAAAACCATGATTAATTATATATATCCCAGTATACACTGTTGGTGGTAAAAGAAGTATATTTCTCGGTGGAAGAAAACTGAGATTTCTTTAGGCCTCATCCACACTCATAAGTGTAAATTCTTATGGCCTAATAGTTTGTTGGTGTTTGAGATGGTGAAGTTACCTGGGAGGAAAACTTGGAAAGTTTCTAGTTACATTTATAAAAATACATGCAGGATTAAAAAAAAAAATTAGTGTTTTAGAAACAGCAATAGTAGCAACTGGAGAGTTGAAGTAGACAATGATTTGTTTGTGAAATTGCAGAATGTGGACGCTGGGGAAAACTCAGGTTCCAGAAAGCTTCAGACCAAGGCAAACGTTATGCCTTGAAATATTTGGCAAGAAACCCCGCAGATCTTTGATAAATGCATGAAATGTGGTGGCAGGGTGATGGGGCATGCAGAGGTGGGAGCGGGGCACTTCTCCCCTTGGCTGGGGTAATGGCATTTTCACTACTACTCTGGCAAGAAATGATGAGGAGAGGAAGAACTTTTTCCCTCTTTAATTCTGAGCTTGGGATTTCAGAGGGAAAGGGAGCCTGGCCTGGGGGAAGATGGATCTGTCATAGAACTAGGGAGAGTTGCTGCCTGCTGGTCTATGACCCTTGGTAAGAAAGATGCCCACTACCCTTCAGAAGTACACAGTGGCATGGAGATCCAGGTGTACCACTGCTGTCAGGCACCTGGGAACAGAGGGCATTAGGACAGCACTGCCTGGCTCATAGTGAGGCGTTTAGTGAGAGAGGAAGTAGGGAGAGAGGGAGGGGGAGAAAGAAGTGAGAAATGTATTCTGGAGGCTACTCAAAGGCCTCTTCCAACATCCATGACCCCCAAAACTGCTCAATCTTTTTTATACATGGTAATTCAAATATTTCAATATATTGGAATATTATTATTTCTTTCTACCATTAATACAGGCTCTATGAGGTCAAAGATTTTGTCTGTTTTGTGTCTGGTATACAATAGACACTCAATAAATATAGTAGAATTGAATTGAAAAGCATGTTGATGTCAGTACTTCATGTTCTTTGCTTCTTTGCTTACTGGTATTTAAATGAAAACTGCATATGTTTGCCTTTCAACTTAGTGGGTTTCATCTGCAGGACTCCATGAACTTTAAAACAGTCTGTCAATATTACGCTAAGTGAAAGGAGCCGGACACAAAAGGCCACATAGTGTATGATTCCATTTATATGAACTATTCAGAATAGGCAAATCCATAGAGTCGGAAAGTGTTTAGTTGCTGCCGGGGGCTGCAGGGAGGAGGCAGCAGGGAGTGACTGCTAATGGGTGGGGGCTTTCTTTTTGGGGGTGATGAAAACATGCTAGAGTTAGTGGTAATAGATGCACAACTCTGTGAATATACTAAAAAACACTGACTTGTACACATTAAAAGGTGAATTTTATGGTAAGAAAGTTATATCTCGACAAAGCTATTTTTACAAAAACACAGATTTTTCATTAATTTCCTTTCCCCATGAGGTACAGTGGCTGCTGCTTTTACTACAGTTCCACAGATAAATTAAACAAGGCTTGCGGGCAATGTGGTGTGATGTAATACTGTGGACATTGGAGTCAGACACATTTAGATTTATGTCCAGATCCTTAGCACCATGTGACCGTAGGCAAGTTGCTGTTCTGACCTACTGGACACTCATTCCCCTCCCCTTTGAAAAGTGGGTATACTAATACCTAAGGCACAGGGCTTTGTGAAGGCCAAATGAATTAACCCTTGTGAAATGCCCAGCACGGGGCTTGACAGCCTGACAATGAGCTTAGTCCTCTTTCTTTCCTCCTCCTACCTCAGAAGACCTGCTACATGCCCAGGTGAGTGGCAGAGCAAGTAATTTGAATCTGATTACTGAAGCAGGATCCATTTTGTGGCAGATGAATCTGCCTTTTGAAGCCCATTTGTCTGCAGTGGTTCAGCATTGTTTTATGCATTATTTGCCATGCAAGTGCACTGTCTCTTGGTTTCCTTTCTCATCAAATTCAGAACAGAGGCCTTATAAATGTCACCAAGCATACCCAGCAAGAACTTGTCACTGCTCTGGAGGTCGGTGCTATGGCCTTGTCCTTTCTGAGAAGGAAAGAGGCAGCCAGACAGAACTCATTCCATTGATTCTTGTTTGCTGAGTTCTGCAGCCTAACTCTTCACACAGGGATGAGCTGGCTAATGTTAACACCCAGTTCTCTAGGGCATAGAAAAGCTCTGATTTGTAGTGTGTGCCAATTTCTATGGTGTAAATACTTTTACTAGGCTGACTGCAAGCTACCAATATGCTGTCATTGAATGTGGAGTTGGGAAGAGATGCAGCCAATCAGCTCTCTCAAGATATGGGAATGAGCTCCGGCATATTACTACTGGATAATTACATTTACTGGATAATTACAGCATCACTGCTCAGGAGAGCCTCTAGGCAGCTTCTAGAATGACCGCTTAGGAAGGAGGGGGTTTCATCGCATTAATTTTCACAGTCTGACACCTTTGTTGGGCCTTTTGCCCGCTGAGAACTCAGTATGTAAGGCACAAAATTATGAGCTGGAAGCCAGGTTTGAGATTCTCCATAGGGATTTATTGGCGAGTGGGAGCAAGGGTTGGTCAGAGTTTGAACTAAGTCTGTTTGGGAGATGTATTTTTTTGATCATGTGTGAAGTTGTATTGGAGTCAGCACATTCAGGCCGCTCAGAAAGCCTCAGATACTGTTATTTGTGGCCCGATGGAATTGAGTGCATGCTCCTTTGACAAGATCAGAATCACACATTGACGTCTAAGGATTTCAGGATGCGTTTGGTGAGTTGGCAGCCTTGTAAACAGAAGCTGTGTAAACCCAAACTAACAAAGCTCTTTTTCTTCCAGTGGACTGACCATCATCTCATTTTGGGTGGCATGTTACAGATAGAATAATATATTCCTGGAAGCAAAAGTAAATATTGATCAAGGTGATTGTGGAAATATTCTTGAATTCTGGGGCTGTTTAGAGTGTACAGAATAAAATGCGGGGCGGAAGTGAGCTGTTGCTTGCCATGAGAGTAATGTCTGGGCTCATATTCTTCTAATCAAGGACAATGGGTTGCTTAGAACAACCTAGTTGCTATAACAAACAAACCCCAGAGATTTAATACAAACATTTTATTTCTTAGGACTTCTGGTTGGCTGGAAGTGCAGCAGCTCTGCTTCCTGTAGGCATTCAGGGATCCAGGCTGATGGAGGCTCTGCTGTCTTCAATACTTGGCTTCCAACGTTGCCCTGCTGTCCACACCCAGCCAGCAAATGGAGGAAGAACATGTAAGTAGAGAAAGCGCATTTGCTTTCTAATGACACCGTGTCACTCACGTTCCTTGATGGGCCTCTTTTTGTAAGAGGAACAAGCTCTTGAACTGGGTAAGCATTAATTGAAGACCCTCTGCCTTTATAACAAGTTCTTTGACTGCAGACCCTGGCTGGGCAGCCACTTCCCAAGAATAACTCTACACTGTGGAGGAGAGCAAAAGCTTTGGGGAGCAATAAGCTCTGTCTGCCACAGATAGGAACAATTCTGTGGTCAAAATGATGCTGACAGAGTTTTCTTTTGTTAAAAATATCTTTATTTAAACGGATTGGGAAAGTTAGCATTTTGTCTCATGTTTCCTTTCCAGAGGAAACTTACGTTGTTGTCAGGAAAACAGTACTATGTAAAGCCAGTAGATCACCAAGAGTTGCATTTGGTCCCTGTTCCCCTAGTAAAACAGTCCTTGAGGGTGTGGGGAGCACTGGCAGAGCAGTTGTTTGAGCACTGGGAGCACTATTAAAAATACTGACGGGTCTGTACTGAAAATTTCCTCTCCCCACCTTACTCTCTGTTCTCTTTCTGTGACTTCTTTTTCCAAAATTTCATTGCTATCCTTGATATCTGTGATAGTTAATTTTATGTGTCAACTTGACTAAATCACAAGATGCTCAGATATCTGGTTACACATTATTTCTGGCTGTGTCTGTGACAGTGTTTACAGAATTCAGGTGGATACCATCCAATCCTCTGAGAGCCAAATAAAACAAAATGGTGGAGGAAGGAATCATTTGTATGCTCGCTTGTGCCCTCTCTCCCTCCACCTCTCCCTGCCTCCCTCCTTCCCACTCCCTCCCTGACTGCTTGAGCTGGAACCTCAATCTTCTGCTCTGGTACACAGGCCTTCAGAGTCTGTCTGTAATTTCACCATCGGTTATCCAGCTCTCAGGCTTTTAAACTACACAAAAAGCTTTTCTAGGTCTTTAGCTTGCAGATGACAGATCAATGGACTTCTCAGCCTTCATAGTCACATAAACCAGTTCCATATAACAAATATCTCTCTGTATATAATATCTTGTTGGTTCTATTTTTCTGGAGAACCCTGCCTAATACAATATTTCATCTTTATGAAGCTGATGGTAGAGCATGACACCCAGAGGATGAACCAGATCCCAGACATCGGATAATTCTAGAGTTAGCACTGATCTGAGGTGTCTAATTGCTGGGGTGGGGATTTGCCTTGAAGCTGGTTTTCTTCTACATGGTCGGGATGAGAAATTGGATGTCTTCCACAGGGATCTAAATGTGTATATTTGCCCGCAAAGACTCCTCGTGGCCTGATCTTATGGGGTCTTCACATATCAAACATATTTCCTATCCTAGTCAGAATGATAATAATCCAGATTCTTACGCAGACCAGATTAAAATGTTCAGTCATATTACCTTTATCTCCTCTGAGTGACAAATAATCTACCCTGCAGTGTTTCCCTTACTACAAAAGTTCAATGTGAAAAAAATCCCAGAGTCCTTCTGGGTGTGGCAAATAGATACAATTTCATACATGCAGGCCAGTAGATTGGTTTGCCTGTCTGGAAAGTTATGCTAAGATTTTGATACTACATACAGTTTCAGTATGAAAAGCTATCACAATTGATTGGCAATGTCTGCCACGAGCAATGACATGTTTGCCACATCCATTTATTTAGCCACCTTGCATCGAGTCCCTGTTATATGAATAACACTGTTCTAGGGGCAAGGGCACTGTTTTGGTTGCTGAATCTCTATTTTCCGGACAGGGGCAGTGTTCTAGGAGCTGACTCTGTTTGCTATCTCTGACTGACCTATCATTTTACAGGTGTAAACAGGCCAAATGAGTCATCTGAGGCCACAAAATTAGAGGAGAGTCAACCAGAATACAGGACTCTTGACTTCCTAGTTGTCCATCCTGTGACTCTCTTGCCATTGCCTGGGTGAATTTTTATTTTAGACTATAAGTTGTAGAAAATTCCTTGACTTTGTCATATCTCTTTGATAACAAGTTGACCTTCAATTTGGGTCACAGCCCAAGAGTAAGGAGACTTTTCCATCTTTTTTAGCACCTTCCATGCCGAATCACCTGCCGCTTTTGAAAGTGTAACAGAGTCAGCAATGCCTGTGGAAAATTCTTCTTTGCTGGCAAAGATCAACGTAGTGTTTAGTTGAAGCAGGATATTATCCAAAGACTCTATAGGGGTTATAGAGTGCCTGAAGGGGTGGGAGCGCCACGGATCCAGGTATCAAATGGTAGTTGGGTGAATTTTTCCATGGCTGAATTCCAGGAAAACTTTCCCTGATATGATTCTGTTGTTCAAAGTAAGCCTGTTCCTGCCCAGGGCCTGTGAGAATAGGCATGTCCAGATGGGTGGGTGGAGAGGCACTTGGGAGCAGAGATTATTTTTTCTCATTAGGATACAGTTTATTCCACCAGTTCCTGAGCTGACTTTACCCCAATAGTTGGGGAAAGGGTGTGTGCCTCCCTACTGTGCTTTTAATCTGAACTTCAAAGCTTTGTAAAGCAGGCTACTCTATCTCTTTTCCTGCTTGGTCTTAATGGAAAACTGGTGAGATTTGACCTCCTCCCAAAGTGCCCTAAGCAAAGTGTACTCCAAGCTCTGTGGGTCCTAATCACAATTCGGGGGAGCATAGGACTTGGGCCACTATTGAGGAAGGCTTTGCTTCATGTTTATAAATCTTCCTGTTGAAGAAATCATGAGAGGCTGATTTATATAACCTTGTCTATTTAGGGGTTGAAAGAGTTTCTAGGAAGTTATGACATATTTGAATAGTTGTTCTAAAACATCTCTACCCATGGGGCATTGTTCTAAGAAGCTCATTACTGGTTATTAGAAAGCCTGGTGTAGGAGTTGTTGTCCAGTCTGGCTCAAATTCTCTTGGTCCACCTTGAATGTCGCCCATGGGCAAGTCCTTATAGGCCCGATGGCATCCTAGGCTCTCTGCTTCAGAACATTCTCTGGCAGTGCTTGCTGGGGACAGTGCTGGGGGGTGGTTAACACTCAGGAACAACCCTCAGTCAATAAGGAACAGGAGTTAGTAGGTAAATTCCCCAGCTTCCTCACCCACAAAACCGATTAATTCTGAGGTGGGTTCTTCACAGTCTCTAAAAGGGTCCCAATGGGATGGACTCCCCAGCTACCTGCAGTGATATGTTCCCATTTATGCCTCTTAATTGGCTTGCCTCCATTCCCAGTCTCAGTTTTTAGCTCTGTCACTGTGAATTCTGGTCACCTCCAAATAAACACTTGCACCCGAATCTCGGTCTTAGGCTTATGAGGGAACCCAAATAAGACCTGACAAACCTCCATGTCTTTTACTGGCAGAGCCAGAGCATCTGGAAGGCATCGGGGGTGCTTTTTATAACAACTCTGGAGACCTAGCAACGCCAGGGCAGGCTAAGCTGTAAGAGCTTGCTGAGGTCCACAGCCTTGTCCTCTCTCTACAGTTGGTAGGTATAGAGCTGTTTGGACTCCAGCTGGGGGTTGATCTCTGGGGTGGGGGAGGACAGCCCCAAATGTAAACAAAGTAAGAATCACAACTTGATGGGAAAATCAGATCGATCTGGAGAATTGATATTATTACTAAACATGACATTTGCCTGGCAATAATAAAGAACGAGTGCTGGACTTCAGGGCCACCGGAATGTCCCCCACACTGTTCACTGAAATTCTAGGTGGTGTCTGTGGATCAGGACCTGAGAGCATCAGCTAGGTCTTGATGGGGGGTTCAAAGCATCTAGCTAGTTGCGGGAGGAGAGCAGCTGTGGTTCCGCCTCTGCTGGAGTAGGGGCTGGGGAGAGGGTATGACAGAGTCTCTGGTCTGGAGGAGCACACATTCTCTTTTCCTTGTGAAAATTGGTGTCCCATTCCTTTGGGTAGCTAGGTAAACCTTCTCCTGGAAATGCCAAGTCCCAGGACACAGTGGCTTCATTTCCCTGGTGATAGGGGACTAACAGTGTTACAAGCTTGTGCCTGTACTGAACTGTGGTCACAACCAAAGGAGACCGAGCTTTCTCCTCTTAAATAATGTGACTTCTCAGACATTTTTGCCTGCTTGGTTTTTAGGTAGCGCAACTAGAAGTGAACTGACACTTGTCCCTAATGTCAGACAAGGTAGTGCAACAGCTCAGATTGGGGCCTAGGGCTGCTGTCTATAGAGTATCACACTGACTTCTGGCCTCTGCTGCTCGGTGACACGTATCGAGCCAGGCTCAGTTCCATGGGGTTGTCAGGGACAGGAGGAGAGTGGGAAGAGAAGGAAAGAACCCTTCTGAAAAGAATAGCTTTTATCTGAGAAAGAGAAAGTGTGACTTTCCTGGCCTGCTTCCATGAGCTTTTCTGTGACATTTCTTCCTCCCAGTGTGCTTCCCCATGGTGCCTTCCCTTTGCCTGTCCTGCTCTGTCTGTAGTTTGGATTTGTCTCCATTTATTCAGGACCCAGCTAAGCTGGGAAATTTGTATGTATTGGGAGGTCATCAAGTGCTAATGGGTTAAGGTATTGATAATGATTATAGCTAATGTTTGTTGAGTGCCCACCATGCGCCAGGCACTGTAAGACTGTACAAAGATTATCATGTCTAATCCTTTTAACAGTTCCTGAAATTAGGCAGTATATTAGTCTTATTTATTTATTTATTTATTATTTTATTTTATTTTATTTTTTTACTAATGAGGCAATTTATTAACCCAGCATCATTTGTTCTAATACTTCTTGTTGGCAGCTGCCACCTGTCCAACAATTCTGTCTGGGTCCCTCTGTCCCTGAGGTGTCAGTTTGCGGCCCCCGTCCTGGTCTTTTTCCACCATTTTCAGCCCCGCCCCCACCCAAGGCTTAGAGAACCCAGCAGGCCACACTCTTGTAGCCTCTGCTGAAGTGGCTGGGCATGACACCGTTTCTCTGTCATCCTCCATAGATGTTGGTCATGAGCCAGCCCCAGTGCCACCCTGGAGGTACAGGAGCTATGCTGTGGAAGCAGCTTGTGTGCAGAAACAATTCTCATCATAGGGAGCATGCTCTTTATGCTTGGCCAGCTTGACAATGTACACCCATTGAGGGGCTTTCAGCTTCCTGGACTTTTTGAGGAAGCTGCCAGAGCTCTGATGAGCTCCTGTTGGTTCATGTTTTTCACAGTAACTCCAGGCATTGTGCGGCCTCCACCCTGCCAGCTGGGAAAAGGGCTATGCTACTCCTATTTACAAGATAAGAAACCAAGGCACGGTGAGGTTAAGTAACTTTCCCAAGGTCTCACAAGTAGTAAGTAGTAAAGACAGTACGCAAATTCCATGTTTTCAACAAGTATTTATTCAGCACCTGCTACATGCCAGGCACTTGTTCCAGGTGAACAAGGCAGGCAATGTCCCTGTTCCCCTTCCACCAGGTAAAGTCAGGTGAAAGTCCCAGAACCAAATCTATTAACTAACTCTTAGATAGTGATTAGTGCCATGCAGAGAATTCAAATAGGTTGGTGTGGTAAAGCCACTGGGTGGCCATTTTAACCTGGGAGGTCAGGGAAGGCTTCTTGGAAGGAGTGGCACTTCAGTTGCAATTTGAAGGAAAAGGAGGCAGACTTCAAAGATAATGGTGAAGACAAACAGCAAAAGCAGCAAAACAGTGAAGGAAGGAATAGAAAGGAGACAGAGACTGAGAGGAAGAAGAACCAGGAGAAGCCCCTTTCAGAGTCTCTCAGTTAACATCCTTCATCTGAGCAGGGCCTTTGTGATCTCAAACAGGCCCTGTGGCTCTCCTGTAGGAATTAGGGGGACAGGGGGCCTTTTCACCTTGTAATATGAGCTATGTAGGTAACAATGTGACTAGGACCCGGTGGGAGGCGGGTGTACACCCAGCCTACTCCCCTGCTTGATACACTCTGATCTCATATGAGAAGCCAGACAGTGCTGCAGGTTGGGAGCCACCCAGAGATGAGGTGGGAGGGCTTTGTGTCAGTTCTGCACTCTCTCCACTCCCTGTCAGGACAAGGCCTGTGCAGCCGTCTCTGGGCTTAGTGCCAGCACCTCCACTGAAAAACAGCGGGACCGATGCAATGATGTTTTGCAAAAGAACATTTCAGGCCCAGGCCAGTTCTAGTAGTGAAGGTTCAAACTATTCCCTGAGAGTGTTTCCAGGAAACCCTGGGGTATGAAACTATAGTGCCAGATGGTCTTGTAAAAGGAAAAGCTACCAGAACAAATAATAACAATAACAGAAGGGCAAATTAATCCTGCAGGTAGGCAAGAGAGAGGGGAGTGAGCTCCAAGGCTGTAACTGGTAGGCATCTGGGTGGTTCTGGATGAGTTCCATGCACCACATGCCTTGTGTCTCCTCATTCTTGAACTCCTCTCCTACCCATGATTTATGGGATCAATGCTTCTGAATGGTTGTGGCCACAGAGAGGCAAGCAGCTGGAGAAAGGATATGTAGCCACCCACAAACGACACATTTCATACATTAAGAAAGACTCTTCCGATGGCACGTGTAGATCACATGGCCATGGCCAAGCTCACTCTATAGATCCTGATCTAGAATTTTGTTCTATGAGGGTGGGGATGTGTGGCATGTTATGTCAAAAACATCTTGGATAGCACAGCTGTCCCAGAAGAGAAAGAGATAAGTGTGTGAGTTGTTTTGAAGGTCATATGCCCCAAGAAAAGCAAAGAACATCCATGAGAATGGAGTGGTTATGGAGGGCATTAACCAAACCTCATCTACCTTGGGCACTTTAGAATTAGGTCTAGAAAATTAGGTCTCAGTATAAGCCGGGATTTTCCTTTATACTTAAAATATACTTAAAGTCTTAAAATATTCTGACACAACCGCTGCGATCTGGGAAAGGGTTAGAGTTTCAATGGTTTGGGCTCTCCTGGTCTCCATAATTTTGATAATGGAAAGGACAGAGACTGTGTCATGGATTGATACAGGGTCAAGTAGGACCTCTATATACAATGGTGTAGTTTGGAACTTGCACCAAGT
>NW_011888796.1:10353192-10359772 GCF_000151845.1 Pteropus vampyrus | reverse complement strand
AGTTGCAATTTGAAGGAAAAGGAGGCAGACTTCAAAGATAATGGTGAAGACAAACAGCAAAAGCAGCAAAACAGTGAAGGAAGGAATAGAAAGGAGACAGAGACTGAGAGGAAGAAGAACCAGGAGAAGCCCCTTTCAGAGTCTCTCAGTTAACATCCTTCATCTGAGCAGGGCCTTTGTGATCTCAAACAGGCCCTGTGGCTCTCCTGTAGGAATTAGGGGGACAGGGGGCCTTTTCACCTTGTAATATGAGCTATGTAGGTAACAATGTGACTAGGACCCGGTGGGAGGCGGGTGTACACCCAGCCTACTCCCCTGCTTGATACACTCTGATCTCATATGAGAAGCCAGACAGTGCTGCAGGTTGGGAGCCACCCAGAGATGAGGTGGGAGGGCTTTGTGTCAGTTCTGCACTCTCTCCACTCCCTGTCAGGACAAGGCCTGTGCAGCCGTCTCTGGGCTTAGTGCCAGCACCTCCACTGAAAAACAGCGGGACCGATGCAATGATGTTTTGCAAAAGAACATTTCAGGCCCAGGCCAGTTCTAGTAGTGAAGGTTCAAACTATTCCCTGAGAGTGTTTCCAGGAAACCCTGGGGTATGAAACTATAGTGCCAGATGGTCTTGTAAAAGGAAAAGCTACCAGAACAAATAATAACAATAACAGAAGGGCAAATTAATCCTGCAGGTAGGCAAGAGAGAGGGGAGTGAGCTCCAAGGCTGTAACTGGTAGGCATCTGGGTGGTTCTGGATGAGTTCCATGCACCACATGCCTTGTGTCTCCTCATTCTTGAACTCCTCTCCTACCCATGATTTATGGGATCAATGCTTCTGAATGGTTGTGGCCACAGAGAGGCAAGCAGCTGGAGAAAGGATATGTAGCCACCCACAAACGACACATTTCATACATTAAGAAAGACTCTTCCGATGGCACGTGTAGATCACATGGCCATGGCCAAGCTCACTCTATAGATCCTGATCTAGAATTTTGTTCTATGAGGGTGGGGATGTGTGGCATGTTATGTCAAAAACATCTTGGATAGCACAGCTGTCCCAGAAGAGAAAGAGATAAGTGTGTGAGTTGTTTTGAAGGTCATATGCCCCAAGAAAAGCAAAGAACATCCATGAGAATGGAGTGGTTATGGAGGGCATTAACCAAACCTCATCTACCTTGGGCACTTTAGAATTAGGTCTAGAAAATTAGGTCTCAGTATAAGCCGGGATTTTCCTTTATACTTAAAATATACTTAAAGTCTTAAAATATTCTGACACAACCGCTGCGATCTGGGAAAGGGTTAGAGTTTCAATGGTTTGGGCTCTCCTGGTCTCCATAATTTTGATAATGGAAAGGACAGAGACTGTGTCATGGATTGATACAGGGTCAAGTAGGACCTCTATATACAATGGTGTAGTTTGGAACTTGCACCAAGTTGCTTGGTCACAGGGGTGTACGTGGAGGCCAAAATTCAGCGAGCTCCATTGGCAAAGCTATTGGACCTGGTGGGTAGCCATTTCAGCCCAAAGAAGGGAAACATTTAAAAAATTGGTTCTTTTAGCAGGATATCTGTTTCTCATTCCCAGGGAGGTATTGCGAGTCCTTGCCATGAAGGAAAATGATTACTGTATCCCCCTTCTATGCTTTTTCACTACGCGTTTTTCCCCCCGCTTAAAGCACATCTTCTGGGAAATCGATAGGTGATCTGTAAAACATGAGTTCAGTGATAAAATAAGTTTGGGAAATGATGGGTTAACCACAGACAGATTTCTTTTACTTGTAAGATTTCTCAGAGCATTTACTCTATGACCTGCGTTGTGACTCAGAGATGGTTGCAGTGAATAGCATTTCCCAAATGTATAAGGCCATGGAAGCAGCTTGGAGAACTAATGTTCTGTGAACACACATAACACTGTTTTAAATGATCGATGCTTCATTTCTTATATTTTCATTCAGGAGAAGGTTGGGGAGCATGTCATTGTTGATTTTATCGAATGGGGGTCTAGCACCAATGTCAACCTACTGCCTTGACTTCCTGGTGGAGTTGTGGCCTTGGTGAAGGAGCCGGTATGCTTTTCTGCAAGCACTGATGAAATATTTGAAAGTGTGCACAGACCGAGCACATGGGAAAGCATTTCTCTGGTTGTTGAACAGCCACTTATCCTCCTTATCTTCCAAAGACAGGATCCTTCAAGCATTAACTACCATAATGGTTTCTTGGGAGCTAAGGATTTTGGGTGCTTATCATTCAAGAAAGAGAATGGGAACGGGTAGTAGAATAAGAAATTCATTCTGAAAAACCCTCAAATTTTAAGCCTACTGGCAACAAGGAACCACTCAGACAATATCTTTGATATAAGTCTTCTCAGTAGGGAGGAATGTCTGTGCACCCCCAAACAAACAAACAAATATCAGGATATTTTATGCTCCTTTACTTTTTCACATGTACCTCATTAGAGTCACTATAGGAATGAAGTAGGTATATAAAGGACTCAAAGGTTTCTAAGCAGACCCATGGACCACTGCTTTCCTTGTGACCCCGAAGGGTGAAAAGGGCCTGGCTACCATGTGTGTTTTGTCTTCATTGACACAGCTTTCTGCTCCACTCTAGTTAGTTGAGGGGCCAACCTAGACTCCAGCACAGAGCAGAAATTTCAGGACGTGCTCCATAGGTACAGTTACTGCACCTGGAAAGCTGAAGAAGAGCAGGTTTTCAAGGCCTCTGAGGGTCTGGAAGCTGAGATAAGCCTCCAACTCACCCACGTGTCAAGGTCATGTAGAATATCCTTTTTAAATTCAGATACTCTTGCTCGTTATTTATTTTGCTCATTCAACTCTGTGATTCATGCAAACTGGAAGCACCCTGACCCAGAAAATCACCGTAAAATATAGCAGGTACCACTGTAATTTTTTTTTTTTTTTGCAAAAAATATTCATTCTGGTTTGTTCTAATGGTTCTGGAAGTAGTCAAAAAATTTATAGGGCATCAGAGAACCGAAATAAGTATGGCACACCAATGAGAGGTATTTCTGCTTTTGTGTTTGGAGAAGGTAAGATTTCTTGCCCTGATCGAAAAGCAGATGAATTCAGATGCAACCCCCCTTGCCTACATGTGAGATTAGAGAGGGTGTACATATCACAATTTGAATACCCATTTAAATTTGGCTGTATTTGTCTTCTCAGGTTTTTACGCACATCTATTCTCTGTGTTTGCTTGCCAGATAATGAAGAACTTGGCAAGCTTTAAAAGTAATTTTCCTTTTTGCACCCTAAGCTAGCCTTATGGAAGTTCTGCAGATCTGTGAATAGAATGAATGACCATACCTTTCGGTTTGCCTAGACAGGCTAGCAAATTCTCGTTGATTAATTAACGATTGTTATTTATGTTTAGTTCCCAATTTCACTGTCCTAAGTATCCCATTTGGATGATAAATAATATGGTTTTCCCACTCATGAGTGGGAGAAGTGGGTAGGTGGAAAAAAATGCCACAGTTGGTAATTCTCCCCTTTTAATCATTTTGGCAACCACTATAATTTTAAAAATCCATATTTATACATACGGATATATATTTTTCTTGAGTCATCAATTTTAGACAGTATTTATTAATTCCCTACTGTGTAAAATGAGGCTTTTAGAACATCCAGAATTTCCTCTGCTTCCATCATCTTTGCTCTCTCCAGGTTTTGGTCAGTCACGATATTACTTTCTCATTGTTGAGAGGTACATTTGTTGCATGTATATTTCATTGCATAACTGCAAACAAGCTTTCTGCTTTGTCTGTAGATAAATTCTGAAAGCTGAAATGCAATGAATAACATTTGTGATATTATAATTACATAACTATTATTCCCAGTAGAACCAACTAGCATGAACGTAGGCTTTAGAGAAGGAAATTTCATTCTATGCCACAAACAGGAGAAGGTTTCAAGTCAAATGGATTATTTTTTCTTACACTGTGATAATTGCTCACCCCCCTCCTCCATTTTAGTTTGCATTATATCTGAAGTGATTTTTTTTTTTTTTTTGGTACAGGCTTTGTTTGTTTTCTCATTCTCTTTCTTTTTCCTGTTGACTGATGAAACATGCCTTTAAGAGCTTCCAGGTTCTTAATCATAAATGAAACCATTTTGTTTTGAAAGTCTTCATAGAACTCTGTGGTCTCTTGTTTTAATTTAGATCAGTTGCTTTCCAAGTTGATTGCAAAGTTGTCATCCCAAATTTTCTTTTCATCGGGTTCTTATAATAGTTCCTTTCCCCTCCAGAAACCATTAATTATTCTTTCTAATATTCTTTTGTTGTTTTGCTGAAGGCTATTGTCAAATAACTACTGGTAATAATATGTCAAATAATTTTCTGCATTGGTGAGTTTCTGAAAATGTCTTTATTTTGCCCTTATACATGACTGATGCTTGTCAATATCCAATAGTCTAGTGTATTGTTCTGAGCCCATCAGGAGACAGAAACCACACAGAAATTTCAGCGGGAAAAGTAATACAGAGAATCGTTAACTATAACAGGATTGGAGTAATGACTTGTCCAGTAACAAGTAAAGAGAACTCTAAAGAATATTAGCAGAGCAGATATAAGGAAGAGTTTCACCTCTAGGGCTGAGACAGAGCACCCAGGAAAAGCCATGCTCCCTACCCCTGAGATCCATATCTTGTCAGAGGGGCATAGCCATGCTCACTGAATAGCAGAGAGGTCACTGCAGTGCCTTGCCATTTGGAAATCCACTCTCTAAAACTTGCTGGAAGTCCATCCTATGAGGTGCTGGGGAAAACTGTTCATAGGGAAGTGTCTCACCAGGGGTGCTGGACTTCAAAACTGATCAAAGGATGATTCCAGGAGAACTTCTGTCCACTGGGTGCTGTGGCCAGCCTTGCACTACAGGAGATAGGTGTGCTGGAGAAGCTGCACTTGTTGCAGCAGCCTGATGAATAAGTGCACCAAAACCAGGACACAAAACACTGTGGCATCTCTCCAGTGCCATCTATTGGCAAAGAGTCAGTGATAGCAGTAAAGAAAAAATATTTGAAGGGCCCAGATCCATTTTCACAGAACAAGAAAAAAGGATGATTTGGAGCCAAGAGGACATAAATAAAACTGGCATATCTTGGTTTAGAAGCATGCCATTATAATGTTGAAGACTTTGCTTTATTGCATTCTGATAACTTGTGGTGCAGATGAGGAGTCTGATACCAATCTAATTATTATTCCTTTGTGCCTTTGTGGGTGGGCGACCTGTGCTTTAACTCTCTGTGAGGTTTTAGAATTTTCTCTTTACCTTTAAAGCTATAAAATTTCAGCATAGTGTCTGGATGTCAATTTGTTTTTTTCCAATTCATCTGCTTGAGACTTTGTGGATCCTTCTACAGTCCTGAATCTTCAGCTCAGAAAATTCTATACTTGTGTATTATTATTTCTTCATGCCAATTTCTGTTCTCTCATTTGAACTCCTACTAAGCAGATGTTGGACCTCCCTGATTGGTTCTCTGTCTTTTCAACTTTATTCTCATATTTTCTCTTTGTCTTTTGGTTTAAAGTTCTGGGAAATTTCCTTGGCTTTATATTGTACATTACCAATTCAGCCTTGGCCATGTCTTAGTATTGTGTTAGTATTTTACCTCTTTGTTAAATTTTATTTGGCAATCGTATTTTAAAGTTCCATGTGCTTTTTTTCCCCTGATGTTTCTTTTTCATAATAGTGTTCTTATTTTATGAGTACAATATCCTCCAGAATCTCTCTGAGGAAAAAAATTTAGAATTTTTCTAAGTTATTTTCTATTCCTTGAATTTTCTATTTCCTGAAGGGTTTGATGATTTCATGTGTTTATTTTGGTCCTTCCATTTCATGTTGATGATTTTCCTCAGAAACACAGCTTCTTTGAGGCTCCTTTCATTTAGGAATAAGGGCTAGCCAGATTAAGAAAGGGATTGATGGGAGCTTCTTGTGTAGTTGGGTAGGAAAGTTTTCCCATCGGTCCCTTTCCCTGAATGGGATTTGTGTGAATAGGTGTGATGTGCTAGAAGCCAGTCTGCCAGGTCCCCCACTGCAGGGGATACAGACTGAGTCCTCTGAAATGAGCAGCATGTAGTGCCCATTCCAACCCTTAGTAGGAGATGAGACTCAGCATAGCAATAGCTCTTTGCTGAAATCATTCAGTGAAATCTCAATTTTAAATCCCTTTTTGCTTTCAATGTACATGAAAGGTTTATGAGTCGATTAACTGGTTATCAGCCACCTACTTTAAAAATTACTGTATCTTGTTTAGTATCCTATATTGGAAAGCAATGTCTAATTAAATCTTGTCTGCCAAATTTCTCATTTTAATATTATGTTAGAAATATCTTTGAGTATTTATGAAAATACGCCTGTAGGGTAATATTCCTAAAAGTGTCTCAAAGGATGGTCAGTCTTTAACTTTGGGAATCACTGGCTTCATGGATGGGAGTAGTTGTGGCTGATTCAATTATTAGCTATCAGGGCTCATTAAATAATTGCAGTCATTGTCTTAAGTCACTGCTCAGAGGCAGCTATATGGCAGGGGGAAGGGAGTCTCAAGCCACCATCAGCTTCCCCCCTGAT
>NW_011888796.1:10335577-10353142 GCF_000151845.1 Pteropus vampyrus | reverse complement strand
TTTAGAAGCATGCCATCATAATGTTGAAGACTTTGCTTTATTGCATTCTGATAACTTGTGGTGCAGATGAGGAGTCTGATACCAATCTAATTATTATTCCTTTGTGCCTTTGTGGGTGGGCGACCTGTGCTTTAACTCTCTGTGAGGTTTTAGAATTTTCTCTTTACCTTTAAAGCTATAAAATTTCAGCATAGTGTCTGGATGTCAATTTGTTTTTTTCCAATTCATCTGCTTGAGACTTTGTGGATCCTTCTACAGTCCTGAATCTTCAGCTCAGAAAATTCTATATTTGTGTATTATTATTTCTTCATGCCAATTTCTGTTCTCTCATTTGAACTCCTACTAAGCAGATGTTGGACCTCCCTGATTGGTTCTCTGTCTTTTCAACTTTATTCTCATATTTTCTCTTTGTCTTTTGGTTTAAAGTTCTGGGAAATTTCCTTGGCTTTATATTGTACATTACCAATTCAGCCTTGGCCATGTCTTAGTATTGTGTTAGTATTTTACCTCTTTGTTAAATTTTATTTGGCAATCGTATTTTAAAGTTCCATGTGCTTTTTTTCCCCTGATGTTTCTTTTTCATAATAGTGTTCTTATTTTATGAGTACAATATCCTCCAGAATCTCTCTGAGGAAAAAAATTTAGAATTTTTCTAAGTTATTTTCTATTCCTTGAATTTTCTATTTCCTGAAGGGTTTGATGATTTCATGTGTTTATTTTGGTCCTTCCATTTCATGTTGATGATTTTCCTCAGAAACACAGCTTCTTTGAGGCTCCTTTCATTTAGGAATAAGGGCTAGCCAGATTAAGAAAGGGATTGATGGGAGCTTCTTGTGTAGTTGGGTAGGAAAGTTTTCCCATCGGTCCCTTTCCCTGAATGGGATTTGTGTGAATAGGTGTGATGTGCTAGAAGCCAGTCTGCCAGGTCCCCCACTGCAGGGGATACAGACTGAGTCCTCTGAAATGAGCAGCATGTAGTGCCCATTCCAACCCTTAGTAGGAGATGAGACTCAGCATAGCAATAGCTCTTTGCTGAAATCATTCAGTGAAATCTCAATTTTAAATCCCTTTTTGCTCTCAATGTACATGAAAGGTTTATGAGTCGATTAACTGGTTATCAGCCACCTACTTTAAAAATTACTGTATCTTGTTTAGTATCCTATATTGGAAAGCAACGTCTAATTAAATCTTGTCTGCCAAATTTCTCATTTTAATATTATGTTAGAAATATCTTTGAGTATTTATGAAAATACGCCTGTAGGGTAATATTCCTAAAAGTGTCTCAAAGGATGGTCAGTCTTTAACTTTGGGAATCACTGGCTTCATGGATGGGAGTAGTTGTGGCTGATTCAATTATTAGCTATCAGGGCTCATTAAATAATTGCAGTCATTGTCTTAAGTCACTGCTCAGAGGCAGCTATATGGCAGGGGGAAGGGAGTCTCAAGCCACCATCAGCTTCCCCCCTGATTTACTGTGTGACCTTAGGTAATAACGATAACTGCTCCTGCTGGCCAAGGGCTTCCTATTGATCAGGCACTGTGCCAAGCCCTCTACAAGCATGTGCCTAATCACTTCTCACAATGACAGTACCATAATCACTCCCAAGCTTACTGAGCCTCAGAAAGGTATATTATGATGGCTGTACAACTCTATAAATATACTAAAAACCACTGAATTATCTACTTTAAATGGAGAAATTTTATGATATGTGAATTATTTTTTAATAGAACTGTTATTAAATTTTTTTAAATCAATCTAAGGTAGAAATGATTAAAATTATGAATAAAGTCAAACATCTTTTCTTAGGTATAGTGGTAATTTTTATTTTTCTTTTCATATGTTTTATTTACTTAAAAATGGAATCGTTGGTCTTTTACTTGCTGATTCATAAGAGCTCAACATGGATGTAACATGTAAATATTTTTCCATTTTGCTATTTGACTTTTGACTTTGTTCATGTTCTTTTGCCCATCGAAAAATATTGATTTTTATTGAGATAAATTTATCAATTTTTCTTTTATGTCATGCTTATAAAAGCCTTTTAAACCCCATCACCAGCATCAGGATGATTTGAAAAAAAAAAAAGGGTCCATGCTTTCTTCTAGTTCATTTATGATTTCTTTTTAAAATGTTTAATGTTTTATCCATTTGGAATGGGAATAATGTGTAGAAATCTAGCTTATTTTTTCCAGATGGTTGACCAACTGTCCCAATATCATTTAATGATTAATATATTTTAGCTTCATCCATTAGAAATGTCACCTCTATCATGCTCTAAACTCCCATGTGTGCTTGGTTCTATGCTTGTACTCGTTATTCTATTTAATTTATCAGTACCAACTCTTTTATTGCTGTACCTTTACAATCAATTTAAAACATGATAAAGTTAGTTCTTGTTCCTTTTGCTTTTGTTCGGGAATTTTCGTGGCTCGTCTCATGTTTGTTTTTTAAATTGGTGCCTTTAAATAATCAAGTTCCAATAAAAAATTGGGGGGGCATTTTGTTTGATAGCATGAAATTTATACTTTTATAATTAGCCCATTCCATACATGGTTAAAGATGATCTCCTTTCTGGTTTCCTCCCACCTCTTAATATCCCTTCCCATGTCTTTCATTCTTTGTTTGATGGTCCCCAGATCTGAGTTATTGGTAGGGAGACTATATAATTTATTGTCCAAACTGGGACACTTTTGAAATTAAGCAGGTCACTATGAATAATTATATTGGGACAACAGATGTAAAACAGGACTGCCCTGGGCAAACGGGGGCGGATGATCCCCCTAGTCATTGGCCCCTTTCCAATTTACAGTTTTTCCTGTGTGATCTTATCCATTGCCATGGTAGCACTTTCAATCCACGTGTTAAAGATTCCTGAATCTGCATCCAACTTCTCTCTTGAGTTCCTGATCCATGTTTCCAGCCCTTTGCCAGACATCTCATCCACATGCCCTCTAGTCATCTCCAACGCAAGTTAGATTCAGCTTCCCTTCAAAATCGCCTTCTCTCTGTTTGTCTCCCAGTGATGTCAGCCATCCAGACTTTTGAGCTGGATACCTGGCTATGATCTAGAACTCATCTCTCTCCCTCTTTGCCCTGAGTTAGTCTCCAAATCCATTCAGTTTTATGACTGAAAGAACTTCTGAATCCAATCCCACTTCTTATTGCCATTGTCCTGTCTTTATTAAGGGCCTCGTTATCTCTTTTCTGGATTATTACAGCAGCTTCTTTCTGGTTTCCCTGCCGTAAGGCTTTCCTCACTTCAGTTCAGCCTCCAGTCTCCTATTAGAGTGAAAGCATAAACCTGATCTTGCCATTCATTTGCTTAAAGATTTGTCCTGGCTTCACATTGCCAAACCTCTTATCGTGGTGTGCAAGGCCATCACAACCTGGCTCTATTTTACTGTTTCAGTTATCACCTCTCCTGATACTGCCAGTCACACTGAAAGCCATTCCATTTCCCAAATACACCACACCTCTTCCACAACTGCACAAACTGAGCTCACTAAAATGCCCTTACTGCTCTTCTTTATCAAAACAAGCCTCCTCAAAGACTGAGATAAAGTCTCGCCTGCTTTGTATAGCCTCCCCTGACTCTCTCAGGTAGGAACCCCTCTTTCCAGTGCTCCCGCAGCTCCCCCTTCTTACCTTGCACCCACTCATCACACTGTGACCTCTTCTCTGTTTCCATGTCTCCCTCACTCTCCCCGCTGGTCACTTTTTAAGGGCATGGACTTATTTCCCAAGAACCTGGTACTTAGTAGATGCCTGATACATTTTTGTTAGACCTTGATACATTTTTGTTGTGAATGATACTGTGAGTGATGCTTTGTGACTGCTTCTAATTACAGGCAAATTCCATCTAGAATTTGCTAGGGCAAGCTTACTTATTATAAATTGCAACAATAAATTTAAATTATTAATAGTAGGAGTTATATAGGAGGACCTACTTTATCTACGTATTATTATAACCTTCAAAATAGCCTAGCAAGGTAGGTTTTTCTCTACCCATTTTACTGTTAAGGAAACTAAGGTTGAAAGAGGTCAAGTAACTTTTATTAAGAAGCAGTAGCTAATAGGTAAGATTAGAACTAGTGCTATTTAACTACAGAATTCATGGTCTTTTCCCCCTTACTAAGTTCATTCGGAGGCAGCTTTTCCCTTCTAATGATTTTCTTGGGTCATGTCTCTTTGTCACCATTCCTGACTTCCCCTTTTCTTTCCCTTGTTTATTGTAGAAAACTTAGAAAATTCAGCAACCACAAAGAAAGAAAATCACTCATAATCCTGCCATGGTGCATATGCTTTAAACCATTTTTCTCTGCATGTACTGCTCCCTCTTACACACACACACACACACACACACACACACACACACACACACACTTTTATAAAAATAAGGTCACCCCCTGTGTAAGTTTTGTCATACATATTTCATGCTATCGAGCAGTCTTCCTTCACATGTTTTGTGCTGTTCATAGCAGTCATGTGAATGCTAAGAACGTTGTTTTTGTATGGCCTCCATGGTCTGTAAATAAGAAAGTGAGCAAGGTGGGGACAAGGAGGTAAATGGTGGTCCAAGGTTTAAATGACTGATCTGAGATCACCTCACCAACCTATAACAGCTGGCTTAGACATTATTATAAGTTAGGACAGGAAGGAACTCAGAAACGACCAGCTTCATGCAGGTGCAACGATCCATGCCTCACCTTAGGCCCACCTCCTGTATCTCAACACCTGCCTCAGATCTTCTTTATTGATGCCTCAGCTGGGGATTCCTTAGATATCTGCTAGGCTTTCAGATCATGCCACCCAGAGCCGTTCATGGTCCACCCTTCAGGCTGGCAAACTCCACAAAGCATCCTTCCTTACTTCACCCCTTCCCCATTCACCTCCATGGGGTCAGACTTCTGAGAAAGTGCTTGTTTTTAAGTTTTTGACTCAGGCTCTGCTTTCTGGGGAAGCTGAATCAGGCAATCCTTTTCAGTGCAGAATTAAAAATTTCTGATTACTTCCCCTCATGATTGTTTAGTGAGAGAAATGTCGAAAGCAAGAGTTCTTAAATTGAGGTAGGTGAACCAGGCTTCCAGAAGTCTGAAAACTCTCTAAAATTGAGTATGTCCATGCATTTTTTTTTCTGATGGAGTCCATTCAACAGTAAAAGTAAACAATAGCAGACAGAAGAGGGAGAAGGAAGGAAAGAAGTTTGGTTTCTAAGGCAGTGTTCGAGAGAGCAGACAGAGATGGGACAACATGGGGTAGACTTCTGGGTAGTTGGGAAGTCTTGGCACCAAAGAGAGGAAAAGGACGAAAAGAAGGAAGTGTGGGTAGATGGAAACATATTTCTCTGATTTTCTAGCTGGGCCTAGGTTGGAAGCTGCCTCTGGCTTTCACTCCAGGCCTTTACCCTTTGTCCAGGTAGCCCATGCTGAACAGAACACTCATATCAGAACCCTCCAACCTCTGCAATGGGCGTTCAGTTTCTTGGTTTATCAGAGACGAATGGGTAAACAAACTGTGGTATATCCATAAAATGGAAATTACTCAGTCATAAACAGAAATGAAGAACTGATATGTACTACAACATTATGCTAAGTGAAAGAAGCCAGATACAAAACACACAAATATTTTACGATCCTCTATACATGAAATATGTAGAATAGGTAAATCCATATAGACAGAAATCAGATTTGAGGTTGGTAGGATTTGGGGAGGGAAGGGGAATGGGACGTGACTATTTAATGGGCATGAAGTTTCCTTTTGGGATGATGAAAAGGTGTTGGAGCTCGATGTCAGTAGCGCATGCACAGCATTGTGAATAAACTAAATGCCAATGCACTGTAAACTTTCAATGGTTAATTTCACCTCCATTAACAAAGAAAACCAGATTGCTCTAAGTGCAACATGGAGGCTGCTAGAAGGGCATGTTTCAGGGTATTGTAATAGTCCAGGTGAGAAATTATGATAGCTTAGACTAAGGCAGTGCCCATGAAGTGGAAAAGAGTGGGTAGATTCAAGAGATTTTTAGAGGTAATTGTAAAAGACTAATGATCAACCCTCATATCACAGGACCCCCAATGTGGTTTCAAAATAAAAGGGAAATGAGAAATGGGAGTAATCTTCTCTGGGGTGTTCCAGTTGAATTCCTTGCTTTATGTACCTAGAACTCCTTGATTTTATAGGTGTGTGTACAATAAAGTACGTTATATAGGCAGCCATTGTGCAGCTATGCTGTTGTGAAGAATTTTAGACCTTGTGTGGGAGGAAATATTTGGGAGCTTGTGTATTGGTCACCTTTCTATTATCTTATTGTATCTGAGAAGCTTCTCTGGAAGTGAGGAGCAGATATATCAGAGACAGCCATCCAGTCCTGGATGCATATATCACACACACGCACATCACACAACCCCTAGGAGGCTAACAGCATATGCTTTGATGTGCAGTTGGCACAGATGAGTCAATAAGCTTGTTGAAACCAAAGGGGAAAATCTATGACATGTTTTCCCTGAGCACTCTCACAAAAGTGCAAGTAAAAGGGAAAACATTTAAATTGACCATATGTAATTAGACCAGGTGAATTCTCTGCCTCCCCCATCCCCATATTGAGCCTCCCCACGATTAGCTTTTGGGATATATATTCATATATTTTTCACAGTAGGGGAAAGCTGTCTTGAGTATCTTCTGTTTTTATTGTAGAAATAGATTAACGGAGCATTGAATGGCAATGAAACAGTCTAACAGAATCCATTAATCTGAATATATCGCATCTGAAATTGTTGTTCAAAAGTCCTCTCACCCTCCCTATCTTATCGTCTTTCTCCATAATAAAGATTGTTATTTTTAAAAAATTTCCAAAGCAAAGAAGTTCCTATCCAGTGTTTTTGTCATGTCAGTCTCCTTCGGGGAGACGTAAGGCCCTCATGTTCAAATACCACCCTGAGTGTACAATTATCTTCTAAGCCAGTCTCCATCACTATTGCTTAATAGTTTAATTATATTACCTAGGACAAAGGCTGTCCCAGGTTTAGTTAAAGAGAGTTTAGACAGTAAACCCTAGCCTGAGGTATCCCCTCAGCAGAGCTGGACGCCCAAAGCAGGACGGTGGTCCTGGGCATGAGACGTCGAATGGATGTGTGTCTCGAGCCCATTGGGCATGCTCTATTGGTAAAGCACGTAGCTCTTGGCTAAGGGCGGCACTCCTAAGGGCATGGGCACCCACCATGGGTGGGCTGAAATATGTGTGATACAGTGTTCCTGGCTAAAGTTCTTATATGTATTTTAAAAAGTGGTGTGAAGTACAATAAGGGTCGCACAATAAAACAAATCAGAAACCAGCACTGAAGCCTAAATATATTTAAGGAAAAAAAATGATAGGAGAAGGATTTTCAAAGAACATCTTTGAAAAATTTTAGAGAAAAATATATTTTCTTTCTTTAAATATATTTTCTTTTTTTAAATTACTGAAGTCATACATGAATAAATCATAGTTATAAAAATTTTAGTCACCACAGAAGTAGCTAACTATTTGCATCCACTACCAATATAGAGAGGTCATCCTACACTCCCCTCTCTCCCACCCCATGCCACACCAGTAACTTCACTAAGAATAGAATTCCTGAGCAAATTATACATGCACTGAAGCAATTGGAGCCTGATTTGAACTTACCACCAGCTGAAATTTTTTTTTTTTTTTATGAAAACTTCATAGTTATTCCACTTTAAAGAACCCTGGCTTAACGTTGGCATAGAATTTTATTAGACCCTGAAGATTTTAAAAGAATAGCAATGACACGGTTAGATCACTAAAGTGGTTAAAATTAAAATGGAGAAAGCAATCCAACTCTTAGATCGAAATAATACAGATAATAACATCTTGGCTGTGAGAACTGGAGTAAACCTTTGGGGTCATCCACCCCCATTTTGTGGATGAGGAAGCTGAGGCCTTTCCAAGGTAAAGATTTTTCAACATTGACACTCCTGCTGTTCATATATTGTCTCTGATATTTAAGTGGTACTTTTTCCCAATCAAATCTAATTTTCTTTTATCTACTAATTGACTCAGATTCATCATCCCTCAATACATTCTGCTATTCATTTAACAAACATTACTTGAGAACCCATTGTTGCCAGGTCCTGGGGGACCAAGGTGGAGAGCCCAGGTCTCTCCCCTCAAGGAGCCCACCAAGTCTACAGTGAAAATATTAAGTCTCATAATAAAGACAAAAATAAATTTATTCTTACTTTTAAGCTTTTGTGTGTGTGTGTGTGTGTGTGTGTGTTTGTTTGTTTCTTTTCTTTTTCTGTCTTTCATTCTCTTCCCAATCCTTTCCATAATATTCTAGGCCACACTGATTTCTCCCCTCTTATGACCTATTAGACTTACAGTTAAGGTGCCAAAATTTTAGAAGTGGATTATTATATCAGTCAGGATAGGCAAAGTTACTTTTGAGTAACGACCTTCAACTCTCTGTTGTTTTACATAACTAAGTATATTTCTCATTCACCCTAAACCTCCTATGTAAGTCAACAGGGGGCCTTTGGTTGTCATAGTCACTGAGAGATCAGGCTGGCAGAGGCTCTATCCGGACATGTATTTCCATGATGAAGGCCACAAGGGAAGGGAGTTTGGAACTAAGCAATAGGAATTAAATGCTTGTATTGAAAAATGACACTCGTCACTTTTATTGACATTCTATTGCCCAAAACAAATTACGTGGCTATACCTCTCTTCTGGGGGCGGTTGATGGGGAGTAGAAAAGGATAATGCTTCCTTATGTATAGAAGGAAGAGAATCTGGATACTTGCAAACATATAATGATTACAATTATATTTTCCTTATTAGTATGCTAGTATTTCTAGTATATTCATCTTACTTTATCAAATTATAAGAATTTTGAAGGTAGAGAATTGTGTCTTTCTTATTTTGTAAAACCATAGTATCCAGCAGAAGGCACAAAAACAGGCACTTAATACATTTATGTTTGACTTGAGATTTTGTGAAATCCAGTTCAATTAAACCCAGTTTATGTTTTCTTCAGATTCTGGCCTTAATGTGTGGATTAAAAGCTTTAGAGAAATCTTAGGCTCTGGCCTGGTTTGTGTTCCTTGCTAGCAGAGCCACGTGAGGGGTTCCAGGCAGGAATCCTGAGCTCACTGAGGCCTCTTCTAGTTCTCAGACCTGTCTAAATATTCCCAGTGATCGTCAATCATTTAACACCACTCCCAAACAGTCATTTGTTTAGCTTATAACAAATCGCGTAAGGTGACAACTCATATTTATCAAGTATCAGAAGAAGTGCACATACCAGGTAACCTTTGATATTCCTTCTGAGATTCTTTGAAGTTTCTTTCAAGGGATATGATGATGAGATAGAGCCTGCATCTTAAATTTGCCAAAACACCCCTAATCTCCAGGGCCAGCAAACACTTGGGCACTCAGCTTTATGGCAAGTCTATATCTTGGGCTCTTGAGTCCCATCTGTCCTTGTACCCATCCACCGAGTCCTCTTCACAATCACCCAGTTCCTGAGCTCTTGCTTTCCCTCTTGTCTGATGCCTCCCCAAACCATGGGTGTTTCAAACAGACTAATCATTCAGCGCTCTTCCAAACTGAGTTCTAAAGTTTTTGTTCAACATGTATGTCAAAGAGAGGCTGCATAGGAAGAATAGAAGAGGGGAATTACTGATGATAGCGCTCAAATTCTCATCTGTTGCCCTAAAAAATTCAGCTCTGGCCCTGTATCATTTACCTATGGCCAATATAATATTGTGTAACAAAACATTACAATTAGTGGCTTAATACAACAGCCATTTATTATTTCCCATGAGTCTATGAATTAGCCAGGCTCATTCATGCAATTTTTTAGCTGATGAGTCAGATGAAGCCTGGTCTAGAGTGGCCACAGCTGAGAATTGCTGAGATCTCCTCCGTGGGTCTGCCCTAGGCACAGGTCCCACATATTTCCCTGGCAGGAAACTCAGGCATGTTCTCAGGCTAAGCTGTACATGTTCTTATGAAAATCACAGAGAAACAAGAGAGGAAGCAGAAATGCTCAAATATTTTGTAAATCCTCTGTAAGTGTCAGGTTTGCTAGTGTCCCATTGGTCAAAGTAAGTCACGTTATCTAGCCCAGAGTCATAGTAGATGGGGAGTGCAAAGCTATAGGACAAAAAAACATGGACATAGGGAAGCCGTTAATTGAGGCTTTTAATGCAACTGATCTACCACAGGACCGAAATATGCATATCCCACACTGCAAATCAAAGCCCTACCACAATCAGGATTCACTATCTCAGAAGCCAGTTTATTGTGAAATGAAATTTATATGCTGTTGCTGCACATTCAGGAAACTACCAGGATTTCACCGTGGGCAACTGGGAGCCAGTTGGGAGAGGTAGGACTCAGGGCAGGGAATGAGGCCACGGGACACATTTCATTTACATTTGAGACTCTGGCTCCTGTGGATTAATGGAGTGCTCTTGCTGAGTGAAAGGAATTGGCCATTATTATCATAGTCATGTCTTTCCAGATAGATGGCAAAACTGATGTCTTTCCTCTTGCTAGGACTTGAATTTACAAAGAAAGAGCAGAGAGTCCAAAGTTTTCCATATTATGGCTTTATCCCCTAAGGGGATGCTGTCAGTTTTGGAGAGCCACATAATGTCCTCAGTCAGAATTCAAGAGCCACTAAAATGATGTAATACAAATATATATATATTTTTTTATCAGAGGCTGCAGAAACTAATTTATACACTGTGCCTTTCTGACCTTCTCTACCTATCTAACCACAGGAGATAAATGATAAATATTATTAAAATATTACACAGTTCCAGAAGAAGCTCATAACCTCTTTGACATTGCATTTATATCATGTTATAAAACTTCTCTTTAATTTGGCAGGAAATGTGTTTGAGTTTTTAATTTTTAATGTTTTTTTTTTTTTTTTTGGTTATAGTTTGGATCTGAAAAGAAATGCTTTGTTTAAAGTGAGTTCCTTATTTTGTCTGAACTGGGACTGGCGTGACAGCTAGGTGTGCCACACTAACTTCATCTCACATGCAGCACCAGGGGCAAGCAGGCTGTTGCTTAACAAGGATGCACAATAGCTAATTGCATTTTAGGCCATTGGTTTGTCACTGCGATGGTGTCGAGTAACGGTTTCAAAAGCAAAACAATGAGGCAATTCTGATTCACTTATGATCCTGAAAATCATAACACAGCCTGCTCCCCGGGAATATGATGTTCCCAAGGATTTTGGCTTGTATTGTATTGTATCTGGTCCACTGCTAAACTGAGTGAAATCTGCATCTGGAATATATGTATTATGAATCCTTGATGTCAATCATCAATTGTCATAATCCTCAAATGCACTCGCTTAGTCTATTCCTACATTCTGCATCAACGGCCTGTAGAGACAAAGCCTGCATATGAAGAAGGCAGTGTTTAACCTCCCTAATTAACAGCTTTGGATGAAAGAACATCTCTGAGGTGCTCAGAAGAAAGAGAATCTAAGGAGATTTGCACATCTCTCTATCGAGATGCTTTTCATGCTGGTGTATAATTTGCAAGTACATAAGGAAGTAGATGCTCAGAATAAAATATTCAGCACCCATCCATTAATGTTTCTATTTATTAAGTTCTTTGTAAATCTCAATTTAGCAGATGTCTTCTGACTCAAAATAAAGCTCTTCATGAGGGAGTCAATGTAGCTGTATGACAAAAGTCACATTATCATCTGAGTACAAATATTTGCAAAATAGAACAAACTGGAAAATTGAGGGAAAAACCCACTGGAATTTGTGACTCATTAAATTCTCATGTGTATGACATATTGTGAAAAAACTTTGTTCAGTCCTTGGCTCAAAGGATCCTTTCCCTCCTCCTTTCTTGGCTTTTGGCATTAATAAAAACTTTATGGGAGTGCGTGTATGTGTGTGTGTGTGTATGCAAGTGCACATGCACGTGTGCCCTCTCACAGCCTCTTCACTCTGTCATAGAATATATTTCTAGAGGATGTTATGTGTATGTACTGTATTTCATGTTTCAACGTCCAAAAAGTACATGGAAATTTCACTGGTCCATTGGCAGGTGTTTTCTCTGAAGGTGTATCCTGTTGTGCCCATAACAGCCTGCTCCTCACACACGGCCAGGTCCTTGCCCCTAGACAAGTGCCTAGGTTTGTATCTCCAGTTTCCACCTCCTTCTTCTCTTCTGAACTTGCTCATTCTTTTGTCACTAAATGCAACTCTGTTGCTGCATATGTGGTGCTTGGGTTATCTCAGTTCTGGTTTTTAGTCTAAGATATTGACATTGAGCTCTCTATCAGCTCCATGTTCTGTACCCTGTGGGCAGTTTTGTCTTACTTCTGCACTTATCCAAGGCTTGGGAGGTCCTGGCTTTTCCAGGAAGTGAATTTAGGCAGAAAGTGACATCAAGATGATATTTATGAATCTCTCCAGGGCTTCAGGCTTATAAAAGTAGTTATGTTACCCTCAAATACAAGTCCCTTGCTAATATGCTATGTTGTCTCCACCAAGAAAAGGATCCAAATAATTCTCAACCTGATTTATGTTTTTGGCCTCTGTTACCTCTAGAGCTTAGAATTCCAAAAGTTTACCACCTACTGTGTAAATGTAAAGTAACACTTACTTTCAGTTTCTGTAAGATAGAGTCATTCTGGAATTCCGAAGCTGTGGACCTTGATGACTCCATCATCACTGTCCTGGATTTATATGTGGGTTTCCTTCAGTCTTCCCTACAGGCTTTGAGTTTCTGGATTTGATAATCTTATTTATTATTATTTGACAGTGTTTCTGTTCATGGATGCAGATATGACTGAAAAGACAGATGCATGGTCAACAATTCTTTCTGCAGCGTATTCAGAAGAGAATTGCTCTTGTTTGTGCTTATTGTAGTTACCATCAGCAGGAAATGCCTTTGTTTGAGGGTCAGTTCCCTTACTCACTGTTTTCTTTGCATAAAACCCCTATGTCTCATGTCCAAGTTCCGTACCCAGTTAGTATTATTTTTCCTTTGTCCTAAATGTTGGCACTTGATTTACACTGAATCTCTATTCTGTTGAAGCATTCTTTTCTGTACTGCCAATTATTCTCTCCCCATGGGCATGTCGATAGGGAGATTCACATCTTATGAATCTTCCAAGTAGAGATGGGAAGTAGGCAGTTGGATATTAAGTTCTGGAGCTCAAGGAGTGATCATAGATAGAAATATAAAGTTGGAGACATCAGCATTAGATAGTACTGAAGCCATGGGCATAGATAAGATCTCTTAAGGAGATAATGTAGACGGGCGAGAGGACAATGTTGGTATAACTCACAATGACTTTTCAATTCTACACAGCTGGTGTTCTGCTCGTCACCTGATCATACTTATTTGTTTATGTCTTCTTGTGCACAGCTCAGCATATTTTGGTAAAAGTTTCTTAGTTACCTTTAAATGTTTGATTTTTAAGTGTGGTTGGTGGTTTCCTCTCGGTCATTTCTATTAATTGTAAATGTTGTCCAGAAAGCCTTTTTTCTCCCCTGGAATTAGTTAATGACGATGCCTCTCCAAGAACCCGTGTCCATGTCTCTCGTGAGCCTTCCGTCATTCTCCCCACCAACCCTTCTTTCCTCACCTGATTCAGCGGCCCTGAAGGGAGCTGTGGCTGAGTCACTGGTGTCTCAGACCCTAGGAGGCAAAAATTTCTCAGGACCATGGTCAGCAGTGCACTCGTCCTGGTCTCCCTAATTTCTACTCTCCTCTCCCTCATTTTCTCATTGCTATACCTGTGCGTCTTCACCTTCAGCTTCTGGCCTCAGTCATTTTTCCCTGTCTTCCTAGGGGAAAAGAGCGGTGCCTGTGTGGGTAAACTATGTTTCTCAAAGCTTTCTTTCTTTCCCTTATCCCACTATCATATCTTCCTTTGTGTAAATCAAAAGTCCAGGGAAAGTTGAACATGAGTGACCCCCAGAACAGTAAAATGCCAGGCGAAATTGAGAAATCTATATTTAAGAGTACATAGGTGATAAGTTTAAGGTTTATCTAAGAAAACGATTCTTTTGTGTCTCCCACTAGGTCTTCAGTCTGTGTGAGAGAGAAAGGGACAGGAGACGAACTACTATTGAGAGATTACCAGGGAGGGAAAAAAGCTTTGGGGATATTATTTTTAAATAAGTAATTTACCAAGAAAGAACCATATATCAAGCACTAATGGAATATGAAATATGAAAATAACTCTTAAGAGAGTTGAGAGAGCACACAATAAGGAAAATACGAGGTCTGTAGTAGGTTCTTGGTCCTAACCAGTTAGGGATGGAGCTTGATATCATGCTGAGGCCCCTAAAAACATTTAGAAGTTCTTGAGCATGAGCAGTGTGGTGCTTCAGAGGACATAATCAGTAAT
Source organism: Pteropus vampyrus (assembly GCF_000151845.1). Lineage (NCBI taxonomy): Eukaryota > Metazoa > Chordata > Mammalia > Chiroptera > Pteropodidae > Pteropus > Pteropus vampyrus. The sequence goes on along the minus strand of NW_011888796.1, from coordinate 10,338,739 downwards.
TTCTTCAGCTCTCAAGCCAATGGAAGTTGTCTAGCTGCTCTTAGGATTGTAGTAATGTGGAATGGTATTTAATCTTGGGTTTTGTGTTTGTGTTCATAGAGAGGCTGACTCTGCTAAGGGATTCATAATTGTGTGCATGCTCTCAAGGGTATGCCTCTGGAAGCATGCTCACGAAATTATAGAACTTTCTTAATGACTCTAAGAGATTTGGTGAGACTTGATTGCATGATAACTTCCTGCTCTATTCCTACTCACTAAATTAGAATATGTTCTGACTTATTTTTAGGATATTACGTGTGTGCGTGTGTACCTTTTTATGGTAAAATAAAAATTCATATTTTTATTTTGGTAGAAAAAGCCATCCAGGTCTCAAAAAAAATAACTCTAAGTTCACTTAGTAAAAATATATACTTATTAGAGCTTAACTGTGGCTGCAGAGTGAGGGATAAAAAAAAAAATCTCAGGAGTCAGCAGGATTGCCGTTGCCCAGCAAGCTTAAAATCATTGCCAGTATTTACTATCCAGATCTCACAGGATTTTGTGGAAATGACCATTCTGTACAGCCCTAAATCCTGGCACTCTGTGCTGTCAGTTTATGTCAGTGTGTGCTTGCTTCACCCCTGTCCAGCTGAGGAAGCTGCAGGAATCATCCTGCAGGTGTAGTCCCTCCCATCTTGTAATTGAGTATAGCCAATGAGAGCCGGCTTTGCAATTCTATCAGAATGAATGTCCACCAGTAGGTGATGCCTGGATTTCATTGCTACCTGAAGGGATAATCCTTTAGTTATCTAAGGGGTGCTTGGTGCCCAGGAAGCTGTAGCCTTTTCCCCTAGTTATCCCGTGTAGGGAAACTTCTGTTCCAGTTTCAAATGTGTCCACCATAGTCTCAGCATACCTCAAACCCAAGCCAGCCCACAGTATACCACCAACATTTAAAATCGGGGCATTCTTAATCTCATAAGTCTTTTTGTATTGCTGATAGATTTCATTGGTAGGGTATATTACAGACTAAACTATTGCCTCCTCTAAGTTTCCATGAACAATTTCAGGTGGAGAGAAATTATGTTATGATAGAATTATGTTATTATTAGCATAAAATCAGTTTACTGGTTCATTGCATGAAACAAAATACAGCAACAATTACAGATTACATTTTCCTGAGTGTGGCTCCCCTCCTTACTCAGTTCCCTTTGTGGGGAGGCATGCTTGGGGTTGTTAGGCCAGTTGCCCTTATAATGTCACAATGGCAGGGGAGACATGAGATGGAGAGAGCTTAGCCTCTCTGTGCTGGGTCTTACACCGTCTTTAAACTGGGGAGCCAGGTTATAGGCACCACATCTCTTTCCTCCTATCAAAGATCTCCTGTCTCTTTCTCCACAACTCTGCTCCTTCCTTTGCATCTCCATTCTCTCCTACATCACTAGTTTCTCCCTCTTGGCTGACAATTTCCATCAGCATATAAATATTCTCTTAGATCTCCCATGCCAGAAAACTTTCCCTTGACCCTGCTTATCTGCTCCTTTGAATAGCTGAACTGCCTCTGCTTTTTTACCTCTCATTTGTACTTTAATCCTAATCAAGTTTCTGCCCCATCACATCACGAAAACTGATTTCCTTTCACTAAAACTCTTCTTAAGAGTATCGTTGTCTCCTACCTTGCCAGTCCAAAGAGCTGTTCTCTGCCCTCGTCTCATTTGACCTTTGAGCAGCATCAACCACTCCAGTTGTTAGATGGTGACCGAACTCTCCATTTACCAACACTTTCATCTCTCAGCTTCCAAAACAATGAACTCTCCTGGTTTTCTTCCAACATCACTGGCCATTCTTTTTCAGCCTTCTTTGCTGGTTTCTGCTCCTCTACCTAATTTCCAAATGTTGACGCATCTTGGAGATTAGCCCTGAGCTCTTTTCCTTTGCCACCCATTCTCTTTCCCAATTACGTTCTCTCACAAACGTAATTTTCTACGAGTATTAACTTTCTTGATAAATGGCACCACCAAACTCTCAGTTGCTTAAGCCAAAAGTATAGGAGTTATACTTGTTTCCCCTTTCCTTCAACCCTCCTCACATGCAACCAGCAAATCTTGTTGACTCTACATCCAAAATAGATTTAAAATCTGTCTACTTTTCCTCTTCTGCATTATTACCACCTAGGTCCAAATCATCATTGTCTTTTACCTGAATTTCTATAACTACCTCTTAACGGGTGTCCTTGTGTCACCATTGTCGTTTTCTACCCATTTTCTAGGTTCCAACCAGAGTGATTTTTTAAAAATAACATAAATCATACATGCCATTTCCTTGATTAAAATTCTTTAGTAGCTTCCTATTTCTCTTAGAATAAAATTTGAACTCGTAACCTTGACCTATACGGTTATGCCTGATTTGACTACTGCGCTTCTCCGACATCATCCACACCACGCTTTTCTCTTACTCACCACTTCCTGACCACACCGGCCTGTCTGTTATGTAAATACACTGAACCCTCTCTTGCCTTCAGTCACTTTCATTCCTCACTTAGGAATCCCATTCATTCATTTCCTCATAGCCACCTTATTCTGATCCATCAGGTCTTGGCTCAAATCTTACTTGCTATTGGGCCTTTCCTGACTGTCTCATTCTATGGGCTCCCCCCGGCCCCCTACCACCATTGCTCTCTAATCACCTCACCTAGCTTTTCCTTCCTAATGCCTATTATAAGCTGTAAATATCTTATTTATTTCTCTGTTGACTTGGTTATTTTTGTTCCTCTTCTTCTCCCACTGGGTTGCAAGGTCTATGAGCAGGAACCTTATCTGTTCTATTCATCAGCATAATGCTTATCACAGAGCAGGTGCTCTGTAAATATTTGTCAAGTATATGAATTAATGAATTAATAAATGAATGAGTGAATGTCTCTGGAAATGACACTATTCCAGAGTCTCTTCAACATTCATTTGCTCTTACCCTGCTCACAGATGATCCTTTTATACCTGTCACTGATTTCTAAGCAAGAAACACAAAGTATTAAGTGCCTAAGCATCACATTCTGTATAAAGCTTAAAAGCACTATATTTAGAAAAAGTTGGCAAATGTAAGCTCTCAAGTTCAATTAAATTCTGGCATACTAAAATTACTAATGGAGACAATGGGCTGTAGTAGCTATCTGGACAGGGAGTTTCT
>NW_011888796.1:10333033-10335527 GCF_000151845.1 Pteropus vampyrus | reverse complement strand
AACTCTCCATTTACCAACACTTTCATCTCTCAGCTTCCAAAACAATGAACTCTCCTGGTTTTCTTCCAACATCACTGGCCATTCTTTTTCAGCCTTCTTTGCTGGTTTCTGCTCCTCTACCTAATTTCCAAATGTTGACGCATCTTGGAGATTAGCCCTGAGCTCTTTTCCTTTGCCACCCATTCTCTTTCCCAATTACGTTCTCTCGCAAACGTAATTTTCTACGAGTATTAACTTTCTTGATAAATGGCACCACCAAACTCTCAGTTGCTTAAGCCAAAAGTATAGGAGTTATACTTGTTTCCCCTTTCCTTCAACCCTCCTCACATGCAACCAGCAAATCTTGTTGACTCTACATCCAAAATAGATTTAAAATCTGTCTACTTTTCCTCTTCTGCATTATTACCACCTAGGTCCAAATCATCATTGTCTTTTACCTGAATTTCTATAACTACCTCTTAACGGGTGTCCTTGTGTCACCATTGTCGTTTTCTACCCATTTTCTAGGTTCCAACCAGAGTGATTTTTTAAAAATAACATAAATCATACATGCCATTTCCTTGATTAAAATTCTTTAGTAGCTTCCTATTTCTCTTAGAATAAAATTTGAACTCGTAACCTTGACCTATACGGTTATGCCTGATTTGACTACTGCGCTTCTCCGACATCATCCACACCACGCTTTTCTCTTACTCACCACTTCCTGACCACACCGGCCTGTCTGTTATGTAAATACACTGAACCCTCTCTTGCCTTCAGTCACTTTCATTCCTCACTTAGGAATCCCATTCATTCATTTCCTCATAGCCACCTTATTCTGATCCATCAGGTCTTGGCTCAAATCTTACTTGCTATTGGGCCTTTCCTGACTGTCTCATTCTATGGGCTCCCCCCGGCCCCCTACCACCATTGCTCTCTAATCACCTCACCTAGCTTTTCCTTCCTAATGCCTATTATAAGCTGTAAATATCTTATTTATTTCTCTGTTGACTTGGTTATTTTTGTTCCTCTTCTTCTCCCACTGGGTTGCAAGGTCTATGAGCAGGAACCTTATCTGTTCTATTCATCAGCATAATGCTTATCACAGAGCAGGTGCTCTGTAAATATTTGTCAAGTATATGAATTAATGAATTAATAAATGAATGAGTGAATGTCTCTGGAAATGACACTATTCCAGAGTCTCTTCAACATTCATTTGCTCTTACCCTGCTCACAGATGATCCTTTTATACCTGTCACTGATTTCTAAGCAAGAAACACAAAGTATTAAGTGCCTAAGCATCACATTCTGTATAAAGCTTAAAAGCACTATATTTAGAAAAAGTTGGCAAATGTAAGCTCTCAAGTTCAATTAAATTCTGGCATACTAAAATTACTAATGGAGACAATGGGCTGTAGTAGCTATCTGGACAGGGAGTTTCTGGTCATTTATATTATAGATGTCTATTAATAAACAGACAGTTCTTGAAGAATATGACATAGCAAATACAATTTAGTAGATTAAGGAAGACTGACTTTTTTTTAGCCAACCTGGCTTCAGTCTCTTTATTGTGAAGGATATTGATCATAAAATCCAATTTGATTTGGCCCATCATATCATCAAGGAGTAGCCTCATAAATGTCCCTACACAGCCAATCTTACTTGTGATAAATTAGACTGCTGCTATAAGGTAAACAAATATTAAGTAAAGATTGTGATCTGCTTATTTACCCCAGGCCAGTAAATAAAACTCAGTGAAGTTCATGCCCACATTATCATGTTGTATCCAAATCTGCATTGTGATTCTGGACACTCAAAGTATTATCATTGTAACACAGTTATCAAACCCCAAGGAATTTGACCAAAATGATGACACATTCTTACTTCTTAACATTCTTATTTCTGTTTTAAAAAATTATTTCTTAAATTTACATACAATAAATTCGACTGTTTTCGTATATATAGTTCCATTAAAAATTTGTATAACCACCCCCAAAATCAGGGTACAGATGGCTGCACTGCCCCCCCCTGCCCCAAATAGATCCTATACATATTTTGTTAGATTTATATCTAAATATTTCATTTTTGGAGCTATTGTACATGATATTGTATTTTTAAATTTTGATTTTCAGTGTTCATTGTAATATATAGAAATATGATTGATTTTTGTGAGGCGATTGTATCCTGAGGCCTTACTGACTCACTTATTAATTATTATTATTTTTTTTTTCAGGCGAGGCAACCCTCGGTTGACCTCACAGATTGCAAGGACTTTGCCAGCTTACAATCCCTTATTTATTATTATTATTTTTAAACCTACAGCTCCTAGTCTTCCTAGGTGGTCTCTCATCCAAGTACTAACCAGGCCCAACCCCGCTTAGCTTCCGAAATCAGACGGGATCGGGCTCGTTCAGGGTGGCATGGCAGTAGACTTATTAATTCTTATTTATTTTTCAGATCATGTCATCTATGAATAGGAGCAGTTTTATTTCTCTATTAAATGTGTATTTTTTTT
>NW_011888796.1:10279022-10332983 GCF_000151845.1 Pteropus vampyrus | reverse complement strand
GCCCCAAATAGATCCTATACATATTTTGTTAGATTTATATCTAAATATTTCATTTTTGGAGCTATTGTACATGATATTGTATTTTTAAATTTTGATTTTCAGTGTTCATTGTAATATATAGAAATATGATTGATTTTTGTGAGGCGATTGTATCCTGAGGCCTTACTGACTCACTTATTAATTATTATTATTTTTTTTTTCAGGCGAGGCAACCCTCGGTTGACCTCACAGATTGCAAGGACTTTGCCAGCTTACAATCCCTTATTTATTATTATTATTTTTAAACCTACAGCTCCTAGTCTTCCTAGGTGGTCTCTCATCCAAGTACTAACCAGGCCCAACCCCGCTTAGCTTCCGAAATCAGACGGGATCGGGCTCGTTCAGGGTGGCATGGCAGTAGACTTATTAATTCTTATTTATTTTTCAGATCATGTCATCTATGAATAGGAGCAGTTTTATTTCTCTATTAAATGTGTATTTTTTTTTTACCTTTTTCCAGCTTTATTGAAATATAATAGACAATTAGTTGCTCATATTTATATTGTACAATTCATTGACTTTTTAGAATTATAGTTGGCATACAATAATATATTAGTTTCAGTTGTGCAGCATAGTGATTCAAGCTCAAGTGATCACCCCACTAAGTCTAGTACCCCTGTTACCTCTTATGTATTTATTATAACATTGACTATTTTCCTTATGCTGTATTTTATGTCTCCATAACTATTTTGTAACTATCCGTTTGTATTTCTTAATCCCTTTGCCCTTTTTCACCATCCTCCCCAACCTCCCTCCCATCTAGTAGCTCTAAAAATATTCTCTGTATCTATGAGTTTGTTCCCGTTTTTGTTGTTATTGTTGTTTATTTTATTCTTTAGATTCCACAAGTACGTGAAATCATGTGGTATTGGTCTTTCTCTATATGACTTACTTCATTCAGTGCAATACCCTCTAGGTCAACCAAGGCAATATCTTTTCCATCTCCTTCCTTTTAGTCTGTGTGTGTCTTTTAATCTGAAGTGAGTCTCTCGTAGGTAGCATATGTAGGGGTCTTGTTTTCTTATTCATTCAGCTACCCTATCTTTTGGTTGGAGCACTTAATTCTTTTCCATTCAAGGTACTTGTTCATAGGAAGGTAGTTATTACCATTTTTTATTCATGATTTTGATACATTTATTCTTCTTAAAGAAGTCTATCCAACATTTCCTGTAATACTGGCTTGGTGTTGATGAATTCCTTTAGCTTATTTTTGTCTAGGAAACTCTTTAACTCTCCTTTGACTCTAAATGATAGCTTTGCTGGATAAGGTATTCTTGGTTGTAGATCTTGGGTTTTCATCACTTTGAATATTTTGTGCCAAACCCTACTGTCCTGCAAAGTTTCTGTTGAGAAATCAGCTGCCAGTCTTATGAGAGCTCCCTTGTAGGTAACTAACTGCTTTTCTCTTGCTGTTTTTAAGATTCTCTCTTTGTATTTAACCATTGGCATTTTAATTTTGATGTGTCTTGGTGTAGGTTTCTTTGCATTCCTGGTTTTGGGGACTCTCTGAGCTTCCTGGGGTTGTATGTATATTTCCTTCACAAGGTTAGGGAAGTTTTCCATCATTATTTCTTCAAATAGCTTTTCAACTTCTTGTTCTCCCTCTTCTCTTTCAGGTACCTCTATGACATGGATATTTTTACATTTAATTTTGTCCCATAGACTCCTTAAATTATTATTATATTCTTGGCTTCTTTTTTCTTGCCATTCTGATTGGGTGTCCTTGGCTTCTCCATCTTCTATATTGGTGGTTCAACCCTCTTCTTCATTCACTCTGTTGATTCCCTCTAATATATTGTTCATCTCAGATCATATATTTTTCATTTCTGACTGGTTCCCTTTTATAATTTCCGTTTTTATGGTTTTTTTTTCTCTTTGTTAAAGTTCTCACTGAGTTCACCTACACCTCCCTTAATTTTGTTAAGCATTTTTATAACCAGTGTTTTGATCTCTGCATCTATTAGGTTGCTTGACTCCATTATTCCTAGATCTCTGTTCTATTCTCTTGTATGGTTTCTGCTTCGTTGTCTTCCCATTTTGGCTGCTTTTCTGTGTCTGTTTCTATGTACTAAGCAAAGCTCCTAAGTCTCCAGGTCTTATTAGCATGGTTTTGTGTAATAGGTGGTATCCAGTGGTACAGGGGTTCAGCTGCCAGCCAAGTTTAGCCCCAGCCTCTGTCCCTCCTTAACCACCTGTTAAGATTCAGCAAGCAATCCATAGATACTGTGCTTTTTATGATTGCCAGAAATTGAAGTCAGCTGCCACCAGTTTAAGTCTTGGAGCTGCTCAGCAAGTTGCATAGGACTCACTGAGGACACAACTGGATGTGGCTTGGATAGGGCCACAAGTTGGGGGAGGTGGAGTTTCAGGGAATCCCCTGGGCAGAGCGACCTCTTATCCAATTTGATGACATCTCAGTTATGGTGGGTGCTGCATCCACACGCTCAGAGGAGGTGAGGGCTCAACAGAGGAACAATGGATACTGCCAGCACTTATGCCCAGGAGAAAGCCTTGCCTCCAGCCCTTGCTCTGACAACTCAGCAATGCCATGCAAATTCCTGGGGCCCCCTAAGCAGCTGACCTGGTGCTGGTTCTCAGAGCAAGTGAGTCTGTCACTGCGAAAGTCCAGTTGCGATCACAGCCTCTTTAAGAGGAGTGTCTGCAGCTGCCAGCTGCAGCTGCTGTAGCCTCTGTCTCACTCTGCTGCTCAGGACCTGGCAGCTTCACGTCTTTTCCCTCTTCTACTTTCTACCGTTACAGGGTGATTTCTTATTTCTTCCTCTAGTTGTAGGACTTCTGTTCATTCCTAGGCAACTCTACTTGGAGCTATTTGCTCCATATTTCCATTACAACTTTGATGTGGTCGCAAGAGCAGAGGAACAAAGTTTGTATCATCTACACCATTTTGCCTGGTCTCTTTGTTCATTATTTCTATTTCTTGCCGATTGCACTGGCTAAGACTTCTGGATATTGAATAGGACTGGAAAGAGTGGACGTCTTTGCCTTGTTCCCAGTATAAGGGATAAAATATTAAACTTACATCATTAACTACGATGTTAGCTGTAGGATTTTTGTAGATGCCTTTTATCAGGTTGAGGAAGTTCCTTTGTATTCCTAGTTTGTTGAGAATTTTTGTCATAATGGATGTTGATTATTTCAAATGGCTTTTTTCATCAATTGAAACGATTGTCGTATTTTTTCTTAAGAATGTTAATGTGATGGATTACGTGATTGCGATTGAAACATGAACCAGCCTTACATTCCCTGAATAAACCCCACTTAGTTGTAGTATACTGTTCTTTTTATGTATTGTTGGATTCAATATACTGATATTTTGTTGAAGATTTTTACATCTATGTTAATGAGGGATATTGGTCTTTAATTTTTCTTTCTTTTGCTATCATTGTCTGGTTTTGGTATCAGTGTGGTGACCTCTGGCTTCGTAAAATGAAGTAGAAACTGTTCTCTACACTTCTATTTTCTGAAGGAGATTTATAGAATTTGAGTAATTTTTTTTCTTTTTTAATTAATACATTTATTTTTTGAGGTATAATTGACATATTGTATTAGTTTTAGATGTACAACATAATTATTTGATATTTGTATACACTATGAAATGATCACCACATTAAGTCTAGTTACCATCCTTCACCAAATATAGTCACATAATTTTTTTCTTGTGATGAGATCTTTTAAGATTTACTCTTTTAGTAACTTCCAAATATGCCATATGATATTATTGACTGTAGTCACCATGCTGTACATTACATTCCATGACTTATTTATTTCGTACCTGGAAGTTTATACCTTTTGACCCATTCACCCATTTCCTCCACTCCCCCACCCCTGCTTCCCCTCTGGCAATCACCAATCTGTTCTCCGTATGTGTAAGCTTGGTTTTGTTGTTGTTTGTTTGTTTTACAATTTAGATTTCACATGTAGATGAGAGTGTATGGTATTCTTTCTTCTTCTGTCTGACTTATTTCACTTAGCATAATGATTTTTAGGTCCATCCATGTTGTCACAAATGACAAGATTTCATTCTTTTTTATGGCTGAGTAGTATTTTGTTGTGTATATGTGTATGTATGCATATACATACATACATACACGTACACACAAGTACTTCTTTAACCATTATTCATCCATTGATGGATACTTAGGTTGTTTTTATATCTTGGCTATTATAAGTAATGCTGCAATGGACATGTAATTTCTTTTATAAATGTTTGGTAGATTTCACCAGAGAAGATATTTGGGCCTGAAGATATATATTTTTGAAAGGTGTTTAACTTAATTCCGTAATTGTTGTTTTAGAACTGCTCAGGTTCTCTATTTCATCTTGTATGATTTTTGTTAGTTTGTGTTTTTTGAGAAATTTGTCTATTTTATCTCATTAGTCAAATTTATATAGAGTTGTATGTAGCATTTCTTTAACCTTTTGATGTCTTTGTGGTCTGTAGTGATATCTCTTCCTTAATTTTTGGTATTGGTAATTTGTATCTTCTCTCTTCTTTCTTTGTGTCTTGTTAAAGGTTTATTAATTTTATTTATCTTTTCAAATAATCAGCTATTTTTTCACTACTTTTCTCTATTTTTGTTTCAATTTCATGGATTACTGTCCTTTATTGTCTCCTTCTTTTGGCTTGCTTTGGTTTTATTTTGCTATTCTTTTTGAGTTACTTAAGGTGAAATCTCAGATTGTCTATTTAAAACCTGTTTTGTTTTTTTTTACCTCAGTATTTAGTGCTATAAATGTCCTTCTAGCACTGATTTAGAGGTATCCTACAAATTTTGATGTGTTTTATTTTCACTTTCATTCAGTTTAAATTTTAAAAAATATTTCCCTTGAGACTTCCCCTTTGAACCATGATTATTTAGAAATGTATTGTTTAATTTTCAAGTGTTTAGAGGATTTTTCTATTATCTTTCTATTACTGATTCTAGTTTAATTCTACAAAGTTCAGAGGTCTTATTTGCATGATTTTAAATCTCTTAAGGTTTTTTTCTTTTATTAAGGTTACATCTAAATGATTAGTGAATAGTCTATGTGCACTTGAAAAAATTTTATTTTGCTTTATAAAGTGAATGTTTTCTAAATATAATTAGATCTAGTTGGTCGATAGTATTACTCAGTGCTTCGATATCTTTGCTGATTTTTTATATACCAATTTTATCTATTACCTAGAGAGGATTGTTGAAGTCTCCAAACATAATTATATTTTTTTCTATTACCCTTTTCAGTTTTTTATTTTCTGCTTCAAATATTTTGAGTCTGTGTTGTTAATTGCATACACATTAAGGAATGTATGTCTTCTTGGGGAAATTGACTTTTTTATCATTATATAATTCCCTCATTTCTGGTAATTTATTTTGCTCTGAAGTTAACTTGTATGATATTAATATAGCCACTTCATCTCACTTTTATTGTTCGTTAGCGTTTACACAATATATTCTTTTATCCTTTTCTTTTAACCTATCTATATTGTTATGTTTGAACTGAGTTTCTTATAGATAGATAGCATATAGTTGGGTAGTTTTGTTTTTCTGTTCCAACAATCTCCATCTTTTAATTTGTATGTTTAGATCATTTATGATGAATGTAATTATTGATATGTTTGGATTTAGGTGTACCATTTTATTATTTGTTTTTTTGTTTGTTCTCCATATCTTTTGTTTCTTTGTTTCTCTTTTCCTGCTCGTTTTGGGTTATTTGATGATCTTTAGTACTCCATTTTAATTCTGACTTGTTTTTTAAGATGATAATCTTGGTGATTTTTTTGAAATCTTGTCACAGGAAATATTGTTTGTTAGTATTTAAAGACTTTCCATTCCTTTTAATTGAAATAGTAATAGCAGTTATGATTTAGTGGGTACTTGACATTTGTTCTTTCCATGCCTAATCTATAATCTTGTAACAATGCTGCAAGATGAAGTAATTTAAAAAATTATAGTTTAATAAAACTGAGAATTAAAGGTTTTTTTTTTTTTTCCTCAAAGTCACCTTAATGGTAAGGAGAGAAGCCAGGAAGCCACCCCCTGTCTAGCTCCAAAGACTATGTATGTTCTTTCCGTGGCAACTTTCATAGGTTGGGGATGTATGACTTCAAGATATAGAATTTTACTAATTGTCATGGCTATTGACATAAAATATGAAATTATCTGACTGCTAAATGACGAATGCAAGACACATTTTGTATCACAGCAGATAATCCATTTTCTCTCAGCTTCACGCTTCATGTACAAAGACTTTCTTGTTGTTTTTTCCTGTGACCAGGAAACTCACAGATTACAATACTTTAGTTAATTTTCCCTGATGATCTGTCTACAGCTATAAATAATACCATATTGCTAGTTTGGATCTACTATAGATAGTTTAGTTATATTTGATCATTTGGCTTTTCTTTTGCTTCAGATGGTATATCTCAGTGTCTCTTGAGCCTTATTGTTATATTGGAATAGTGTAGTTAATGCAGTGGTCTACTTTTTGCATTTTTATTGGATCATAAAGCTCCATAAAAAGCGAATGGTATATATTTACTTTAGATGTTGTTAAGCCTTAGGACTCTACCAGTGGCTGTTTTATAATGTCTGTTATATTTGTCAAGTAGACAGTGTTATCAAGAATCAGCACTTGCCGTTTATGCTGGATATTCAAGCTCTAAGAGATTGTACAACCATATACTCTGTAAGTTTTGCATTTTTCAGGAACCGTGGGTTATGTAATAGGGATGGCCTGTGCTCAGCTCTTGTGTGTCTCTAAATCCCTGCTGATTTCTCTAGGAATTCTGTTTCCTGCCACCAGCATCCACCACCTGTTCTTTTGTAGTATCCTCTGCAGGTCTTTTCTCTCCAACAATTCCAGATTCACTGCCCTTTGGCACCTCCTTGAACTCAGGGACTTGGGTTTTCTCTGCATGCAGCAGGAAGTGTACTGTACGTGTTGATATGGGGCGGCAGTACTTCACCTAGATCCTATCAGGTCCTTTCAACCCCATCAGCCCACAATTCCTTGAAACTGAAGCGCATTAATCTTTGTGTCCTGCTGAGACTCAGGAGAGTGTCTCTATATAGTATATCAAACTTTATCAAATAGATGCTTAAATGAATGATAAATTTCTTGAAAGCATAGGGGAAAAGTCCTGCTAGCATGAATCCCTGCTACCTCCCAGGGACTTGGCCCTCTGCTGTAAAGTTGGCCCATCCTCCTTGCAGTGCTTCTTGGCTGCTGATTTTCCAACTGTGACTCTACACCTGTTTCATCTTACAATATTTATTGGGAAAGTATTTTGGCCACTTATTATAGTCAGGTATTATCAGTGACAAGCCATTTTCTTTGAATTAGCTCAGTGAGGAGTATTCATAAAGGCATTAAACGAAATCCTTCAGAGGCTTCTTATGGCCAGCTGGACCCGACAGCCACATTCAGTCCCAGGGTTTGAACATAGAGTGGATTGTGGTTTTGGTCTATTCCAAGCAGCTTTGCTGCTGCTGATTCTCATACTAATAAATGGGGCTTAACAAATTCTACTAAGTAAAAGTAACAGGAGAATTTACAGCTGTGTTTTCAGTGTATTAAATGAGATAATATAGTGTCTGGAACACAGTGAGCAGGTAGTAAATGTTAGCTGTTATGACTCTGGACACCACTATCAAGAAAACAGATGGGGGCTGGGAGGGAAATATATTTTCAAGGGTTAGTAGAAAATAAAGTCATATAAATAATTACTTTGTTTGAAGTTAGGAATAGGAAAATTATGCCAAAAACAGAAAATCACTTTAATAAAAATCAGAAGCATGGAAATAGAGTGAGTAGAATTGATAGAAAGCTAAATAAGCAATGTGCATTTCTTAACATCTGTTTAAAAACATGAATTACATGCTTATGCAATCACCTAAAAAAATTTCACACACTTAATCAAATCACATTGTCTCAAACTGCTGCTCCAAAATCTTTGAGATACACCAAAACAACATCTCCAACAACATGGTACGTAGAAAATTACGATTATGACCCTATGCAATTATTTCAAAGGTTTTGGGTAAATGCAGAAATCTCCATTGAAATTTGAAGTTATGAAACGCATAATACATAGCTCTGTGATTCCATCTTGGCTTTGAAATACCACCTGTGATGCTATCAAGATGCCTAAACTTGTGTGACATGTGTAGAGAAACTTTCATTAACTCCAAGATCTGGACCCTTTTCACAAAATATCTTTTCTTGGCTTCCTGTTGTCACTATTTCTTTGCTTTTGTTATTACTATGAAAATATTGTCCTTGACTAACTTTAAACTAAGTGATCAGCTTTAGTTTTAATAATGCCTTTCAAAGTGTTACTTTATTCGTATTAATTTTGGATGTTCCTGTCTTTCATAACTTGAGTTTATAAGCCTGGAAATGGAATTTTATAGCATCTGATGTCTGTTGGTGATTATCTTTTATTCATGGGTGAACAGAATGCTAATTCTTACACAGCCTGTGAGCAGGAGCATGATCTTAGCAGCAAGCCATGCTGGGTCATCAGCTGAGAGAGCAACATGACTAGGTTTAAAAAATTTTTTTTTAAATTTTTATATTTTTAAACCACTTTATTGAGGTATGATTGACATGTAAAAAGCTGTACATACTTACAACTCAATTTAACAACTCACTGAGTTAGGGGGAATATCTGTGAAAACATCACCACCTTCAAGACCACAGACATGTTCATCACCTCCCAAAGTTTCCTCTTGCCATTACTATTACTATTATTATTATTATTGTTACTACTACTTTGTGTTTATGTATGTGTTGTAAGAGCACTTAACATAAGATTTACTCTCTTATAAAATTTTAAGTACATCATATGATATTGTTAGCTAGATAGTAGCTCTCTTGAATGCGATTTTATTAGAACAAGATTGAAGGAAAATTCAAATGGAAGAGAAGATTAACCGCAGCACAGAATTTCTGATGGGGACTGCTTTAAAGGTGGTGGCCATGAGATGTTTCTGGCCTACACTGTGGGGAACAGACTAGTGACCACATCAGGCTGAAGCAGCTCACGTGAATGAGCGCCATAATGAGTTTGGAGCTAATTTTGCCCTGGGTTGGAGATAGCGTGGCAGGATGGCATCTTTCCACCTCCATGCAGTAAAAAGGTGGCAGTATTTCACTCCAACAAGAAGTTAGACAGAAATAATATTTTTGCTTTATTAGTATACCTCTGAAATAGTTTAAGGGAGTTTTCAATAAACACATCCTGACCAGGGGAAGTTGGCATAAAGCAAGATAATTAGTAAACTTTCTTAGATAACTTATGGTACAAGGAAAAGCCTAATTTTTTCCTCGAATTTATTGGCTGGCTAGGGCCAATTATATTTATATTTTAATGCACAGAAAAATATCATTAACTTTTTTTAAATCAGGGACACAAATAAATAGACAATGACAATAAAAATCCACAATCATTTTTTATAAAAAAGCAGTATTTTTTAAATGAAAATAGAAGACAGTAGTTTATCTCAATGAATTAAAATTAATGTGAACTTACCTTTTTGACACTTACTGTAGCAACATATTATTTAGCAAAAATAACTTTCTTCCTTTGGATTTAGAAGCAGCGTTTAAATAGAACTGCTAATTGACACTTAGTGAAAAACAATTTATGGTACATTTTATTTTCTCATTGCTATAAAACTGGTTTAAAATAATGAGTCTATTAGAAGGATATGACCTGGATCGTAAATTGTATTTATTAGAGTTGTTTGATAAATCATAAAGGGGAGATTCTCACCTCTTGATCAGAATAAGACACCACAATGAGAAAGCAGGACATAGATGGGGTGTGACAGGTCTCCTGGAAGCACATAGCTCAATCTCTCTCTGTGTCTCTCTCTCTCCCTCCCTTGCTTCCTCCCTCTCCCTCTTTTCCTCCCTCCTTCTTTCCCTCTCTCTCTCCCCTTCTTCCCGTCTCCCTTCCTCCCTCCTCTCTCCCTACATTTCTCTTTTTCCAGGTGTCAGAAAATAGCATATTTCTGAATGATCAGCCTTCCTCACATCTCCTGCTTTTTAGTATCCAATCTGTTGCCCAGACACAGTGAAGCTATGTCAGAGTAGGAACAAGATCCTGTCCAGGTATCCTCCTGAATTCTGACAGGCCCAGAGGATAGAAAAGTTATCCCCAGGATTATAGCAGTCAAATTCCTGGCTGGAAATGCCTCTCTTAGGGCCACACTAGTACAGGAACTCATTTATGTATTCATCCATTCATTCTTTTCTTTGTTCATTTCTCAAATGTGCCTTGAGCATCTATAACATTTCAGGTCTTGTGCAGGGTAGTGTGAACTCAACAGTGAACACAGCAGACATGGTCTCTACCATTGTGGAGCTTGAAGATGAGAAGAGGAAATGTGCTTAAAGTCTTGGGGGTGGATGGGGGGAGGATATAGAGTACAGTGAGAACTTGATACCATGGGAACACAGAGCAGAAATAAGAATCCAATGATTGAGAACCCCAGATGCCACAATGGTTGGGGAAGCAGGTGATAGGAGATCCGAATCCCCTAAGGGAGTTGCAAACCCAACTGGAGAGTGTTTTACTGATCACTGGCTCTGCTATCAACAGGATTCTGGACCAAGAAAGAACCAGTTACTGCAACCTCAAGGAGCTATAGAGGTGCTAGAGACCCATTGAATGAGCAGGGCCTTGGGGGCAGATGGAAGAGGCTGTAAGAGTTGGGACCTCTAACACCACAGCAGGTTTTGTCCCTTGGATAGAATAACTGGGCAGCCATCCTGGACTTGCAATGTTTCTGTCTTAAACAGTTTCCCAAGGGTGCAATGAAAGATATAATAGTATGGCCTCTTTTCATGTGTGTTACCTTGAGCAGCCCTGACACTGGTTATGTTCCCAGGGAAGCTCACACCTTTCTGGGATAGCCCTCACCACAGCGATATATGGTGGGTGGGTTTAGCTCATTGCCTGGACAAAAACAAGATGGCCAGTTGCACCATAGCAGTCTCAGTTATGGGAGCAGGTAAGACCTACCACATCACTGGAAGTCCCAGCGAGGGTCCAGAGGACCAGGCAAAGGAGATGCCTCTGAGAATCCATCTTCCTTGTCACCATAATGTCACAAAATCTGTACCCTTTCCTGCCATACAGCTACACATCTTCACAAGAAGTTGTGAGAGAGAAATGAATATGAGAGATTAAGCATTTTGCCTAGAAAACAATGTTATTCTTCAAGGACAGTTCACATTATGAGATTGTACTAAGACTATGGAATTGGACTAAATTATTTTTTTTCTCCATTAGCTTGTGAATGGGTCCACACATGACTCATAAAGAAGCCATATTTCTTCATATATATCAGTGTAGTTAATTAATTTTATAACCCCCACTATTTGTATAAAGGAATATTATGCATCTACTTAAAATGATGACTTAGGTCTATAATTAGTAACTTAGAAAGCTATCTATGATATGTGAGAGTGAAAAAAGCAGCTCTGAAATCTTTAAGTCTGCTTTGATTCCATTTATACAAAATCGTGTGTATGTACTTATGTGTAAAAGGTAGTCTGGAAAAGTATTCACCAAAATATTAACATAAGTTATCTCTGGGTGATGATATCAGATGACTTTATTTTTTCTCTCACTTTTTTGACTTCATGCTTTCCTGAATTGTCTTAATATATTTCTATGATGAGAATATTTTTTATACGAGCTATTTTCATATTAAAAAACAAAATAGTAACTTTTGGGAGTTGAGTCATTATTTACTAAATTCTCTCCAGATTATCTTTTTGCTTGGAGAGGAAGCCAGAATCTTTTCAAGAGATGGATTGCCTAGTTGAGCAGTTTCTATAAGCAGTTTTTATCTCTTGCTAAGATGCTACCTGATAACTTCTGATAGCCAACCATGCTACACGACTATAACTCCCCCATATGAAGAAATGGTTTGTCTTTGACATTATTGTGGCAGACACTTCATGGAGTCCTGAGATACTGGCCCTTCTCATATACTAGTAACTGAATTCTTCAGAGATATGAAGGGGGAACATAACTGCTGAAAGTAATTGGTGTTATTTTAATTATTTGAAGTGTAGGATAAAGTCTAAGTCATCAAAGGAAGAAGTGAGAATTTGAAAAAATACTGCTCTTTAGATAAGGCATGACACCGGATTGGGTTTAATTTGCTTTCCAGCCCATTCACATGTATTATGGGGAATTTGGAGGTCAGCGTCAGAGCATAACCTTTTCAATGCATATTGCATACCAAGCTGTCAGCAGCTGGTGTATCAGCGAGCCTTCCGGGAACTGGTGGTGCAACACAAAGACCTAATCAAAAGCAGAGTGGAATTCAGTCTGTGAGAGCACCATGCTTCCTCTCTGGCCCTGGTAGCCGACAGCACACTTATTCAGTGAGAAGGAATTATTCTGCACCGTGTCCAGCTTGCCATGGGTATCCCGGTGTAAAGTTACAGGATATTGGAAGGAAATTGTTTTTTAATCTGAAATGTGTTTAAAGTTTCTAAACTTGGTTTAGCATTTTATGATTGAATTTTCTAGAAGAGTCAGGGAGACTTTGAGTCCTGATTATATGCTGGGCATGTGGGGAGCTGTTCCAGAACAAATGCCTCCTTTAAGCAGTTCAGACCTAAGTCCTGGTTCGCTCTCCGACCTCATATCCTCTCACCTTTCATGCTCCCCTGTGCTAACCCACCTCCAGCGCCAGGCCCAGCCTCCTTTGCTGTGTCTCACACACACCAAGCAAGTTCTGATGTCAAACAAACATTTGGGCCTTTTTTTCTTCTGCCTAGATCTTCTCTGCTTAAACACCACCTAGCAGAGTGGCCTTCCCTATAAAGATAGCGCCTTACTCCCTACCTACTTGCTCCAACACCCCCTTTACTTTATTTTATATATAGCATTTACCCCAACCTAACACATTGCATATTTGCTTGTTACTTGTCCACTTCCAGCAGAATGTCAGCTCCATGAAAATAATTGTCTGTTTTGTCCACTATTGTGTCCCTAGCACCTGGAACAATGCCTGGTATATAGTACATACTCAATACATTTTTATTGAATGAATGAACAAATGTTTGAACTCAGTTTACCCAGTGGATGTGTTCCTGAGTAATGGTATAATAAATTATTATAAATGGAAACATATCTTAAATGCAGTAGGAGAAAGCTGTTGTTTGAATGAATCCTATCTTTCATTAATTCTCTAAAAGTAGTTAGAATTCTCAGTTGGCCTTTTCTTTAGACCCAAGTTTTAGAGTGAAATTTCCTTTAAGCAAGATCTACTTGTATGAGGCTGTGTGCGCGGTGAACATTCGCAGGGTCATCCAGACTCATCTGGGATTTCTTTATAGATAATCAGATGGTCACTATTCCTGGGTCTGTTTATTGGTCACTAATGAAGACCAATAGAACCGAAGGACTTGGAAGAGAATATTAGTTGATGTTATTAAAATATTAACAACCATTATGGCCCCATGTCCTGTGTTACCCTTTAGTTGATGAATTTCGGGGAGCTGACACAGTAGGGTGGCACATACTAGTGTTTCTAGGCTGATCTTTGGCCGCAAGGAGAGGAGTTTGCAGATTGCTCAGGCAGTTATTTGTAAGTGTCAAAGCCATATTTTAATAAACAAAATTTAACAAAGTAAATTTGAAGATCTAATTGGCTTTTTTAAACAATACATGAATTGGGCAGCATTTCTTCTGGAAAGCAGAGCGATACTCCATGTGTTATACAAGATAGAAGGCTTTTATAGAAAGGTGGGCAGCACACTGACGTTATCAGCGAGGAAAAATAAAGTTTATTGGAAGAAAGTAAGATTTCAGGTGAGATCAGCTTCTTATTGGCTGAGCTATAGCATTTTAATTGGCTCAGCTTGTTGTTGGGCAAGAAAAAATTCTCCCTCCTCCTGTTGGAGTAGTAAAGTCATTGTACTTCCTGTTTGGGAGTGCCAGGTATGTGTCTTCTGTGTGGGGTCTGTAATGGAATTAACTCATGTTATAATTGATTTGGTTTCCTGTTTGGTGCAATTGACATCTTCCTGTTTGAGGTAATTGACCACTAGTGGTAGAGCATGAGAGCTCCCTTTGTAGGCCTTCCCTACTCCAATTTTAGTTGAGGTTTCCTTTATTAATTTTCACACATATCCCCCTCTTGGTTGTAAGGTCCAGCTGGCACTGGGCCTGAAGGACCTGGCCTGGTGCCTGTACTTGGTGGGTGCTTAATTAACATTTGATCAATGAATTCATTATCTGAGAGAACTTGGTGTGAAAAGCTAACTTGAAAGTGCTTTTTTTTTTTTTTTTTTTTAAATCTGCGGAGGTGCTTTTATCGCTGGCACAGTTACGGTTTTCTCACAACAGCATGTGAGGCCCAGTTCTGTTTTTTAATCACCAGGAAAGAGTAAGAATAAGGTCTAGATGGGGCAGATCTAGGTGTTGTGGAGTCTGAACTGTTTATAATTTGGGTGGCTATCTTGGAGAGAAAGAATATGAAATTAGACACAAATGTCTGAGAAGCAGCCTGGAAACTTATGTTTCAGTACTTCGACAGCCAGTATGCTTCCAGGGTTGAGTGCTCTGCACCCTCTGGGATCTGGCTTTATCAGGGAACTTCTGGGTGGGTTCATGGAGTGCCTGTTTGCAGGGAGGAAGCGGGTATTCCCTGAGAACAAACCCATTCTGAGGAAGAGTCAGGCCTGTTAATAACAATGCCCCAGTTATCAGAGGACCGATTCTAAGAGAGTGTGAGGACTTTTTCACTAAAACTGGTTTCTCTCCAACTCTGTAAGATATTGCAGCCCAGAGTAACACCTCAACTACCCAGGGATAAAATACAGAATATGACAGGAGGGGATCCTCCTGCCTCTGTAAGAAATGGGTTTCAGTGCCCAGAGAATGTCAGTATCACACAAGGTGGGGACAGCTCGAGGCAGGCCCCAGAGACCACAGTCTGGCATCTTCTCATCTCCTCATGGGCAGCAGTGGAGGCTGGCAGATTTTTAAAAACAGAAATATTTGCCCTTCATGGGGCACATATGTGCAGAGTGACTTTATGTATATTTTGTCTAATTCTTATGGTAACCTTGCAAGGTAAATATCATTAACCCCATTTTACAGGTGTAATAGGATGGCATATTTGCTCACGCAACACTCAATGCACAGAGAATGTAAACTATTTTTTTTTCCAGCTGACTGAAACCTCTTGTGAGTCCCCACCCTGCTGGTAGCACAAAACTGAGTCTTGCCAATTAACAACACCTCAATCTCTTCTGCTTTACAGCCTCTTTCCTGTTTAAATAGTCATGATTTTCTAAGTTAGATTCTCTGTCAGGGCCATTTGGTATCTTTTGGATGACTGGTTCTGCCTTGATGTTCAGGGACTCTTGCAGTTCCTTACTTCCCCCTTCACCCTCAAGATGATCTTGGGTGTCGGCAGGACTCACTGGGGTTCCATAGTCAGGGGCTGGGACTTTAGGATGCGCAATGCTCTCCTCCATGGACCCGGTGGCCAGGGAGGGTAAATGAACCTGTCTGGTCTTCCAGAATCACATGTGTGTCTGTGTCACACTGCTGGGGTTGGGTCATCTGTGTCGTCCTGGCATCTGTAGGATTGATCACTCAGCACGTTTATGGCTGTGCTCGCACTTTTGGAAACTTCTGGATCCCTGAATGTCACACTTGGGCCATGGGGAGCTCAGAAAGCATCCTTAGTGTACCTGTCTTCCAAGACACCCCATTGACATTCTCTGGCTGATCTCCGGGGCTGGAAAGGGCCATGGGTTCCACTGCCCCATGTCACCTTGTGTGCTCTCCCCCTTGACATGTAGTACAGCCCTATCATATAGCTCAGTGGTCTTCAAACTCCTTTTCTGTGTGGCCCCCTTAAAACTTCAAAAAAACCGTGACCTCCTTTTCAGGTTGATATCAGATGTTTCCCACCTAAATTAAATAGTTGCAAAGGCCGTAGTTTCTGGCATACTGTAAATATTGATATGTTAGAATGAAACTGTTATAACACTCTTTTAAACTTACCCAGTGGAATCTAAGTAGCATAGTGATTTAATACCCACGGTTCAAAAAACATATGAACAAGCTCTTTCGGAACAGTTGGAAGTTTTATAATGTTTCTTTTTCCTCCTTGAAATTGTATTTCCATTTCACTTCTCTAGCAGAAATTTATCCTGACATGATATATATTTGTGCTCAAAAATCTTTTATTAATACCCTATCATTCTTCTTTTTAACAAAAATATGTATATACATTGAAAATTTTTAATTTAGATTTTTTTTTGGTCATACAGTACTCTGTTAGAAAATGTATTATGGATTAACTTCTCATTAGAATTATTATTAGTACACAGTTGATCAAAGCAGTATTATATACACACAATTACATGTTTTTATGGTTAATTATTAAACTTAAAAATAATGGTACTGGAAATACATCTTTTCGTCAAAATATGGTTGGGTTGTTTTGTTAATTCAAGTGGGCTTTGAAGACACTGATATGTCAAAGTGTCCTTTTGTTTGTTGCCTGGAGGTTTTGCATCTCAGGAAAATGCATCTTAGTAAGGTTTGAGGTGACTTCATTTCACTGAGTTGTCTACCTTCCTCTGTAGAGTAAGGGAAGAGGGATAAAGGAAGTGTAGCAGACATAACACGGATTCCCTTATACCGCTCCAGACTATGGGTACCTTGGAAAGTGAAAAGTGTCTGGAAGTTCGAAGACCACTATTCCCAGCCCTGGCTCACCCTGGAATAATAGGGGCGTGCCTCCACAGGCTCTACCCTTTCCTTCTCCGGGATACTAAATCTCATGTGAAACGCTGAGGCTTAGAAGGCAGCAAGAACATGCAAATAAAATCACTGCTTTAAAAATGTCAGTACCATAGAGATGAGAAAATGAAGGCCTGGAGATGTTAAAAGAACTTGTCTAAATACGTTGTCAGTTGTGGCAGAGAAGGAATTTGTCTTTGGGTCTGGAATCCTTCCTCTTTATAGGACTCTGGCTTCAAAGCTAGCCTGTGAATGGATGGCTGCATTAGAATCATCTGAATTTCTTTTAAAAATAGTTTATCACTATATCGTACATCTGAAACTAATACAATATTGTATTTTGACTATACTTAGAAAGTTAATTAAAAAAATGATTTAAAATTCCTGGGCACCACCTCAGTGGGTCCAGAGGTGAGGCCTGAATATTTATTTCTTTAAGAGTGCCCCCAGATGATTCTAAAGGAGGGTTGAGGGTATAGCATGGAGGACACCTGAGGAGGGCCTGCATTCAGGAGCAGAGAAGGTCCCCCTCCCTGGGCTGGCACCGGAGACCTAAGAAAGAGGGGTGGCAGCAATCAGAAGTGGAAGGTTTCCTAACAGTGAAGGGATGTAAGCCAGGGAGGCACCTTCTTGGGTTGTAGGTGGGTTTGCTGTCACCACTAAAATGGCTTTGAAGCCCAGGCTCCCTAGGATTCTTGGGTCACAGGGTGTCAGGAAGGAGCAAGAAGCACCTCTTTCTTCTGGCAGCTTCTGCACGGGGCTGTTTGTGAGGCACCAGCTCAGGACTCTGGAGGTCCCCTCTGATCTGTTGTGAGAATCTCTGTGGCCACTGAAAGTCAGTCTGGAGCAAATTCAAGGTCTCGGGGAGACTGGTTGCCGTCTATCTCTAGTGTGGAGAACAGAAAGGCCCGCTGGGAACTCTTTTTTTTTTTTTAAGTTAAATTCAGTTGAGGACAGCCTCAGCACCTGTTGGCAAGGTGCCATCTTCCCCTGAGCCCTCTCCGGGGCCCATCCCACATTATTTCCTCTGTAGCTATTCTGACTTTGACAGTCCTCAAGACTTAGTACCTATCTACCTCACAGGGAAGCTGGGAAGGAGGGTTACCCTGTATACTGACAATGTTTGAGCTTTCTTCCGGGGTAGATCTGGAGGAAAATCTGTATTGTCAATAGTCGCCAGGCTCCCAGTCCAGCTCTGTGCCTATACTCTGCTTCGAGCTTGGTTTGGGAGAACATGGGTAAGGCATGCCTCTCTCTAGCAAGGTGCTTCTGGAAACAGTTTTCATACCCAGCAGAGCCAGAGGGTGAGTATTACAACAGGGGAAGAGACAGGAGACCTATTTATCACTGTGTTGTCACTTTAAGGGAAAACAAGCTTTTTTTCCTACTTGCCACAGGGCCCAGGTGGATGCCAATTGAGTTACTAAATTTCTATCTGAAAAACTGCGCCCAGTACTAGAGCCTTCAGGGACATCCATAATGGGAAACAGCAGTAGAGCAATAAATACCGGGCTGCAGTTCTTGCCTGGGCATGCTGACTCCAGTCACCAATACACACACTGTTGTCATCTCGTCTACTGGAGACATTCTGTGGACCTGTGGATCCAGGGATCCTCCCAACAATACTTCAATACATCCGTTAGGTCTGTGCTGCCAAGCGCTAATGAGGCCGAGTCCCACAGCAAAGCACCACCTCTCCCTCCTCGTCAGCTTGGTTTTGCCAGCTCTCTGCCAGCTCTAGCAATTGACTCATGAGAAATCCTGTTAATGAATTCTTTTTTTTTCCTCATAAAACACACTCACTCCACACCTCATAAAGGTTGCAGAAAGGTACAGTAATGGTCTGGCAGACATTTACCCAGTGAGACAAATTTTCCATTGTGAAAGCTACTACTCCTCAATTTAGTCTGAATATAGAAGGCACAGAATTTCTCCCCTGACTTCCTGAAAGTTGCTGAGATATGACATAGAAATTGAATATGAGAAGCCTGGGGGATTTGGCACTGGGTCTCATTAAGGGCATTGAAATTTATGATATATCAACATTAGAGTAGGGGTTGATGAAGAATCACATGGAAGATTCAAGATTGGGACCATCAAAGCTATGATTTCCTTAGAAACACGAGGCACTGGGTATAATGGACATTTTTGTTAATCAAGCAAAAATTTCCCAATCTCAATGAAAAGGAGAGAATAAATCCTAAGTGTTTAAGAAATTGTTTAATTTCAATTCTTTTGCCTAATGACAGAGGAATGACCTCTGGATGCAGAGAAGTCACTGTCCTAACATCACAGGGAAAAAAGATATAACTGTTAATGCCCTCTACTCTTCCAGGAGAACAGCTGTCACCAGCATCTTCCCAAATGCGTAGTGCACAGAGTGGAACACAGCGTTGTGGTATATTTTGAAGATACTGTTAATATATCTCAGTGAAGAATTGGAAGTGGAAGGATGGTCCCCTAATTTCCAACAAAAGCGACTTGGAGGATGCGAGTTCATGACGAGGCAGCGCGCACACACACATTTCCTTCTTCTTGCAGTTCTAACCATTCTTTCCCAGTTTTCTTTCTTTTTCTTTTTCTTTCTTTCTTTCTTTTTTTTTCACTTTGTAAGTCCTCTATTGAGGTTCACAAGCAATTTACCCTTGTCTCCTTCTCTCCTCCCTGTGTGATTTCTTCCACAATCATGGCTTCACTATGAAGCAGGTAACTCTCACAGCCGTGTGGACGGCTCAGGTCTTCCTGCTGAGCTCCACGTCCATATTTCTCACTGAACATTGGGGTGTTTCTTAGCATTTGAAATTCAACCTGTTAACTGAATTCATCTTCTTTCTCAGCCATTTCTCACTGCACCACTACCTGTCCCTGATCTTGTCCTCCTCCCGTATTTTCCCTACGTTGGTCATTGGACCACTGGTTGTCTGGTTGCTCCAATCAGTACCCTGGGAACCATGTTAGATGCTTTTTCCGCTCTCACTGCACTCCCCTCCTCACTATATTTTATTGCTTCTCTAGCTTGAATATTTCTTATCTTTGCCGTCTGCTCTTCATTTCCCTCTCTAGTGGCATAGCTTAGTTCCTTAATAAGAGTGGTCTTATTCTCTCCCCTGAAGCTGGTGGGTGGTTTACTTCCTTCAGAATGGAGCCTTTTGCACAGTGTTTAAATTCTTCCATAACCCAGCTCCTGCTGACAGCCATTGTGTCATCTCATTTAGCCCTTTGCGGAAGTCATTCCTGTACCTTCCTTCACTCCTATCTCATGACCCTCCTGTGATGTGTGTCCTAGAGTCGAACGGCCTCCTTCTCCTCCTCCTTTTTCACTTGACTTGTATGCACCCCTTCAATTCATTTAAAGCCTCACTTCTCTTGGAAACTTCCCAAGCCCTCAGTCTGACATGGGAACCCCTTCCCTGTGTTCTAACCCCTCATTAGGTACTTTGTGCCTTGGGCTGTCACTGTTAATTCTTTTCTCTGCCTCCTCCACTAGGCTACAGCTCCTCCAGAACAGAAACTCTTTCTCTTTTCCTTTTATATTCTTAGCACCCAGCACCAGCATATTGTTAACTGTCAATAAATTTAGTTGAATCAGTGAACAAACTGGTTTTTATGTACTTTTCAGGGAAGATCTATGAGAAAAATCTCTAAACTATGGTTTTGTCTTTTCTTGTTTTGACAAAGTCTATTAGTTTTTAATACTTCTCATATTGATTATTAATAAAAACACAGAAAGCCTTGACTGAATCGAAGTCTCAAGTGTGAAGTGTGAGACTATGAAGTTCAAACGCACTTCTGGAAATCGCACACGATCATTAACTAGTTTTCTCTCTTAGTCTTGGAACAGCATCCTGTTAGACAAATGATTTACAATTACTGTACAGTGTAAACAGCATTCTAAAGCATGAATATTAAGCAGCATCAGTGTGTCATTAAATAAGAGAATTACTATCTTGAGAAAATTAGGAATGGGAAAGCAAGAAAAAAAGGAAAGATTTAGAAAGAGCTCAAAATGTTTATCTGTCTTACCTTTCCCCAGGTAAGGTATGGAGACAGGAGCATTGTGTGGTCACTCTGCACTCCCAAAGCCAAGTGCCTTGCTTAGCACATAATATGTGAGGAAAGGAGGAAGGAAGGAAGGAAGGAAGGAAGGAAGGAAGGAAGGAAGGAAGGAAGGAAGGAAGGAAGGAAGGAAGGAAGGAAGGAAGGAAGGAAGGAAGAAAGGAAGAAAGGAAGAAAGGAAGAAAGGAAGAAAGGAAGGAAGAAAATAGGAATAAAAGATGATGGAGATTGGCAGATATGGGAACAACAATAGATATATTTTTAAATACATGTGTGTCTTGCTCTTATATAAGACACACGAAAGAGTTTTGATTGGTGGGCATGCCAGATACTGTGGTCACTGGGGCCTGTACTTACCCTCCTTTACCCGTCTCTCTACTTCTAGGGCAGGAAGCTGATGAATTACATTTCCCAGACTTTTTAGCCAGCTGGCTTATTAGGTTGTGCCAGTGGGTGGTACTAATGGGAGAATAAAAGGTGGGACAAAGAGAGAAGCTATTTATTTCTCAGCTCTGGGCAGCAGTAGCAGCAATGAAAGCAGCATCAGTGGGCAGCAGGTGTCTCTCTGGTCCTTACTCAGCAGTCAGATTCTGACAGTGGCAGTGAACATGAGCCTTGGGGACATCGGTTCCGCTTCGCTCCTCTTCATGTTTTTTACAGTTACTTATCTTTGAATATTTTTGCATTTTGCCCCAGCTCCCAGTCCCTCTACCACCTTTATAAACAGTTACTTGTATCAAATCCCCTCTGAAATATCTGGAATACTTTCTATTTTCCTGGTTAGACACTGGCTGCTACACAGACACTGACTATTAGATATCAACAAACACATCAGTGTGTGTACACATCCACATTTGGTTAAAGGCATACAAACGAACTATAAACTGCATTTGAAATCAAATACTGGAAATAAAGAGACAACTGACTAGCAACAGGCATATTAAATATAATCTCCATTCGATCATAGGAGATATGTTTACAATCAGAAGAATATGATGGTAAGAAAATGCAGAGATATTGTGGAGTCAGAGACTTCCAAATCAGGACATCTGCTAGCCAGTTCTCTGCCTTTGACAACCCACATCAACTCCTCTGCCTCGGTTTTACTTTCTGTAAAATGAGAAGGTCAGATTAGGTCAATTGTTGGTGCGCTTCTAAGGCTGGAATTTTAAGGATGTATGCCTTTGAGTAAAACCTTCCTTGGACAGCTGGCCAGGAAAATCTCCTATTTACATGAGAGACTGGGCTTGATTGTAGCCTGACCCTGAAATGCATGTCCATGTGCAGACTTCTGTTAGCCACCCTAAGTCCCATCCATTGCCTTTGCTATGTGCACAGGAAACGTTTCAGAAGCTGTGGATGCCAAGTCATGCCTTGGCAGCGAGTGACCTTTAATGACCCTTCACATTATGCTCACAAATGCAATAAAGCAAGTTCACGCAAGGTGCATATGATGAAATTAATAGCCCTGTAACAAATAGGAGGATCGTGCCAGGAATCTGTCGCATTATTAAATATAAAGGAATAGTTCTAAGCATGACAACCCCGTTTTCCGCTGGTGAGTTTGCTCTGCCGTATTATCTTTGATTTACATTCCTTAATGTGTCCCCTATCACCATATATATTTTGTTAATATTAATGTATTTATGCATCTTGAAATTGCCTAATTAATTCCTTGCTTTCTCAATGAAATATGTAAGTTGGTGGATGGATTTATATGATAA
Source organism: Pteropus vampyrus (assembly GCF_000151845.1). Taxonomy (NCBI): domain Eukaryota; kingdom Metazoa; phylum Chordata; class Mammalia; order Chiroptera; family Pteropodidae; genus Pteropus; species Pteropus vampyrus. The sequence continues at coordinate 10,310,369 of NW_011888796.1, read as the reverse complement.
ATATTATAATGAAGAAAACACAACAATGAAGCATAAAATACTAACTTAATTTACCATACCCATAGCAAAGAAGTTTAGGCATAATTTCTCCTCTGAAATTGACTAATATTTTTTACTGCTTTTTCTAATTAAAACTTATCCCTTCCCTACATCCTACAGGGGCCATTTTTATTCCTACAGATATTTAGGAGCTACTATGTATCAAATCATTATGCTAGGTGTTTTGGAGGATACTAAACTAAACAAACAGCACTTCCCCACCCCAATGTGCCTTTAAAAAAATCTAATACAGAGTCTCTCAACCAATAGGCATTTGGAACCAGATAATTCTTTGTCCTGGGGGCTGTTGCATGCTTTGTAAAGGCTGTTTAGCAGCATTGCTGGCCTCTATCCACTAGATGCCAATAAGATCCCTCTACCCACAGTTGCAACAACCAAAAACATCCGTAGACATTGCCAAATGTCCCCTGGGAGGCAAAACTCCCCCTCATCCTGTTTTGGTCACCCCTGTATACTCAGCACTTAGCATAGTGCTTGGCATATAGTAGATCCTAAAAAATAACCTGTTGAATGTTGAATGAATAAATATACAAATAATGACATTGCCAAATGGGCCCAAAGAGAGGTGCAGATAAAACACTACAAGAGTCTAGAAAAGAAATGAATTGCTCCTGGAGGGGCCTGGGTAAGAAAGAAGGATTTTTGGAGGAGATATCATGGGGACCTGGGGGTGGGGGCACGCATCTAAGCATCCTCTGGGAGTGGACAAGGCTGAGCTGGGAGATCAGTTAACTGGAGTGGAGGGTGGGCAGAGGGGCAAGTTGAGAAGACAGTAGAAGGGAAGGGACTTGGATTCAGATCTTGGAGGGTCCAGAATGGGAAATCATAGTAGTAATTGAGCAGCGACATGGCATATGTTCTACCAGCAGGAAGATAAGCCTGGGTGGCGGAATCCAGGGTGGAGAGAATACAGACGGAGAAACCAGTCAGGATATTTTTACAATTGTTTAAAGAAGAACATGAACTAGGCTTGTAACAGGCAAATTCTATTCTTGATGTCTGGTTTGGTTTCTTGGGGATTACAGGTGTAACAACAAGAAAAACAACCATAACAACAACATTAACCAAACCTGCTATTTTTAACCCCAGCTGCCTTCTAAGGAAAGTCACTGCTGTGGAGAACACGTCACCTTATTCTGCTGAGCACTGCGATCATTTTGTAGGTGTGAATTTGTGAGAAGGTGCTCTAAAGAAGCAGAATTTCCCTGCATAAGAAAGAGGTTCCTAGATGAATCCCAGACAGAATAAGTGAGAAGAAAGTTTGGGATGGGAGAGAATAGAAGCAAATAAGTTGGGAGTACAGATCGGGTTGCTACGGGGGATAGAGATAGCCTGTGAGAAACTGAAGACCAGGGCACACAGACTGACTGACACAGTTTTATATTGTTTTTCTTTCATACAGAATGTGATGTCACTTTCCTGTGATCCTCAAATCTTAATTCTGCTACAGGTAACAAACAGTTCTGGAAATTTTTCAAAGTGTCGTTGAGAGGGTCAAATGAGATAATGTATGTAGGTGCTTTGAATAGTGTCCGATATATAGCAAGCACTCAATAAATCTCAGTTGTTAATAATAAGTATACTCCTGTGAATTTTGCTTTGAAGGTGGAGATTTCACGGAATGGGTACCAAGTTTGGGTCAGTTCCAGAGTAGAGATCAACAGATGCAGAGTAGAAAACAAAATTTCAGCAGAAGCAGGGAATTGGTCAAGGACAAAGTATAAGCCTGTGGAGAGCTGAGGGATTTTGAGGAGAGGGCTTTGAGCTTTGGTAAAAGGGTATACATCCATCTCGTCTATATCTGAAGTGGCTATGAAACCATAGCTAACATCTGAGTTTCAGAGCCAATTGGAGCCCGTGATTACAGTGGTACAGCAATAGCGTTCCCATGTGCATGACTGGAAATCGGATCCTGCAGAGACTTGGGGGTGGACACTGAGGATGCTGTAGGGGGAGGGTCTGTCCTGCTCATTTAACTTTTTATAGGTAGTAATGCAATTCATCCTAATGAAAACCAATAGTATACAAGCCAGAGTTATCTAAATTTTATATAGAAATTGTTGCCTTCGTTTTGTAGCTTAAAATGAATGTAGCTCCAGGAGGAGCCCACCCAAACATACTTGGCACTTCTGGGTATCTATAACATAGAAAATGGAGGTCTGATTAGTCTCAAGGTCACTGCTGATGGCCAAAGTTCACCAGAATTTGATGCAGTTATTTAAATTAATTTCTGTCTTCAGGAACAAGTGCCTCTGGGGTATTACATAATACTACCAGCAGCTGTTGTGTAGATTTAAACTGAATTTGGGTTACCGAAAAATGGTGTTGTGAGTCAAAAAATGTGTTACTCCCTATCTCAATTGTTTGAATGCTATCATCAAATTAACTCATCATTGGTTCTACAGCAGATTTTGTGTCTTGGAAGAAATTTTTTAAAGTAGGCATAAATAATTATCCATATTTATTTCTCTAAGGCTATATAATGCCACGTATAAGTGCAGCCTGGAATGATGATTTGGAGTCTGAAAACCTGTGTTTGAGGGCTGGCTCTGCCACTTAGCTGGCAAATTTGGGCTGTCCGAAGTATTTCCACATAGAGGCTTTTCTTTTATAAAGGTTTATGTTTTATCTTCAAATATTCATACCTCAGGGAAAGTACCATGCTTTAACCCTCATCCCCTCTGCCACCCTATCCATCTGATTGTCTGTCTCTCCCTCTCTCTCTATATATATCCATCTAATCTATGTTTTACTGTTTATTATATCCCTTTCCAAAAGCAATTCCTAGGTGAGGAGGGCAAGTAGGTGAAGTGGCTGAGACCCAACAACACATTGGTCTGGGCTGACCTTCCTGGTTTTTATGTGCAAGCTTTGACTCTCTTTTAAAACCAGGTGTATCCTGGCAGCAGGAGACCATGGTAAGGAGATCCCGGTAGCGTTCGTTGCTTACTCCAGGGAAGGGCTCACACCTTTTGGCCTGGGCAAGTTCCTCCTAGATGGAGTGCTGATCCATCCTGGAACATGTCCACTATGGCAGCCACATTTCATACCAGTTTAGGTTCCAGGCATTTGTCAGAATAAACTCATATGCTCCAAGATGGATCAGTGCCTCTGCTGGAGCCATGAAATCTGATAGTTGGCAGTCTCCTGGCAGAGCGGGTCTCAGAAAGTCTACTTAAGCTGGGTGATTAAGCTCTGGTCATTCCCAGCTTTGGGCTAGGCGTGCATGCAGTGGGTGGCCTGCATATCAGATTCATGCATTTGTACATTCCACACATGTTAAGCATCTTCTGTGAGCCAGGGACTCTAAGCCACTGAATATAAGATGCCCAAGACCCCTCTGAATGCCCCCACTCAGTTTGTGGAGCTCTGCACTCATCTGGAGGTGGGCCTGAAAGCTCCACAATCCTTTCAGGGATAACTTGTCACTTATTTGGTGGAATGACTTGGCAGGGGACCCTCAGAAGCTGACCTGGAATTGGCCAAAAGTTTGTACTTCCTGCTCCTGGCTGGAGTACCAGGGCCTGCAGAGCTGTGTTCTTTCTCTTACTACTGGAAAGAACCGTGATAAGGTGGGGGAGGGAGTGAATTTCTACCTTCTTTGTCAGGATTAGGACAGTCTGACCTGAGCCCCCATAGGAGTATTTTGGTCCTGGCCTCTGTAGGCCTGGGCAGAGGTTCTGATGGGCAGTAGAAGTCAGGACATGGGAGTTTGCAGAGATGAGGGATGAATGTGGCCAGAAAGATGCATTCATGGCCAGAGAACCAATCACAGACCAGGGCGTAATAGAAGCAAAATCATAGGTGGGATGAAGTAGGATGGGCAGAAAGTGTGGGTGCAGGGTCAAAGTCAAGGCAGGAGGAATTAAATCTTTTTCCCTTATATTCCCTGCATCCAGCACAGCTCTTAATATAAATGTTAGTTAATTTGAATTAAATTCCATAGACAATTACTTAAAATCCACTGTCTTTATATCATGATGTGTATTAAATTCAGCTGAGGCTGACACACAATCACTACCCAAGCCATGAAGGATGGGGAAAGAGGCAGTCTTTGAGGAAACTGAGTGTCAGAGAAGTTATTTGCCCAAGTTCACATGGCTATGATGTGGTGAGAATGGGGCTATGATTTATGGGAGTTAGGATGGTCTGATTTTTAAAGCCCAGAAGTACTCTTCAAAATTACTCTTGAGAGCCCCTTGGGGGCAGAGGTCATGCCTGGGTCATCTCAGTCCTCCTAGCATCAGACCTGACCATGGAAGGCAATATGTTTTTGGAGAATGAATGAGTGAATAATGAATGCATGATGAAGTCACATCTTTATGAATACATGTTTGATGAATCCTCGGTCATGAAGTTCACACATGTGGAACGGATTGACATTCAGTCTTTGAGGTCTTATCAATAAAAAAACAGGGCTCACATTTTCTATTTCTTTGATATTCTTTATTCAGTAGGTGCTGCATGAATACCCTATTGATAATAATGTGCCTGCTACCTGAACTCTATCAGAAACAGCTGAAATCTTTAAAAGATAACACCACAATGATTCAAACCCAGGGGAGGTTTTGAGCATTTTTTCAACTATTAGAGGAATATTTGAGACTTTTCCCTTCTTTATCTGAGCCATCTTTCCTGCCTCACAGAATTGAAAGATATCAAGGTCATTTTGAACTGTTTCTGGGACTTACTGCCACTCCCTTCTTAGAAGCAATTTTAAATCTGTCTATTCAAACCCACATTTTCTACAAACAAAAGTAAAGTTTACTTGCTATATATAGAAAAATGCCACCAGAGGACTAATTTGGCAGCTTTGTTGATTACCCATTGTAATGAGCCTTATTACATAATTAAAAGAATTTTTTTCCTAACTGCAATTCACTACGAATTAACATTTTACATATTCTGCAGTGGACACTTTGGGTTGAATCAGAGACATAATTATGTCATTTCTATGCAAAGAGCAGCTTATGAATTATTAATTAATACTAAATCTGTTGATTAAAGGCTAATTCATAAGTAAACATATTACAGATCACCACATATTGCTCTCTAGAAGCTTTCCTTTGCTATTTCTGTGGTCTCTTGTCTATTGCTAGATATCAGGAACTAAATAAAGACAGAAGCTGGCCACGTAGAGTCCAAGGAATAAAAGTAATCCATTTCAAACTCTGTCTGAATTTTTAACTATGATTAAGCTTTTTGCCTTCCAGTTGCTTCTGAAGTTGAGAAGCATATACGGAGTGAAAACGGGCTATAGAAAGCAAGTCACTCACTTCCTTTATATTTTCTTAAACTCTACAATGGAGAATTGTTTCTTATAATGCACCAGCCTGGAGTGCTCTGAGAAGTGAATGTCTCTATAGTGTCTGGGCCACCCCTCCCAAGGAAATCATTGGGACCCCCAGCCAGCCCTCAGTTGGGGAGGGCTAAGCTCATAGATGCTCCTGAAGGGAAGTTGTCTTTGTGCCTGGGTCTTGGCTGCCAATGCTCCTACCTGGCAGTGATTCGCACCCATGCAAGCTCATCTCACACCATGAATGGCACAGCCGTGGGCATCCTTCTCCCTGGCAATCAGCTGGTGAAACAGATGAGGTACCCTTTCCTTAATTACACTTTAATTTAGGCCACAAAAAACTCTTGGTTTCCACTCTTGGTTTCCATCATGCCTTCCCCAGGTTGTCTGCCTTGGAATTAGCATCCTTGTTTAAGTACACTTGCTAATATTTGTAAATTATTTCTAATTTCTGCTTTCTAATTTACTTTAAGTAGCAAGCTTATATTAGTTATTTCTATGGGAGAATATTTTTTATATCACCAATATGAATTTTATAAATCCCTGACTGACTAGTGTACTTATTTACCATGGGTTAGCTTTGATTTGTGGCTTGGCCTGGCAGCTCTAACTCTAACTTGAGTTCCTCGCCCTACAGGCACATTCTGTGTTACTGTGTGTGTGTGTGTGTGTGTGTGCGCGCGCGTGCGTGCGTGCACGTGCGTGCGCATGTGCTTTCCTTAGTGGAAAGAGTTACTTTTTTGCTGCTTTCCAAGCTAAGAATTATTGGGTAACACTGTGTTACTTTCTCCATCACTGTTTAACAAATTCACACACAAACACGCTCCCATTGTTGGCAACATTAGCACAATAATATGTTTTGCATTTATATATATTTAGTAGGATTGTTCACGTCTATATCTCATGTGATCCTCATAATTCCCGTGTAAGAGTAAAAAGTGTTGTTCTTATTTTGTCCGTAAATAAGTATGTCACAAAAAGGCTAAATGGCTTGGTCATTGTCCTACAGCTAGTTACTCTCAAAGGCAGGAACAGACTTTTGTCTTTAACTTGTACTTCATTGCTCTTCTCAACACGTATAATCCCATAACCCCTTATCCCAATCCCTCCCTGCATATGTACATCTGGTAACAGGGGAACATGTGGGAAAGCCCAGTTATTAGACTTATGTTCTCGATCTCTGATTACTTCTCCAACCTGGTTGCTCTATTCTTTGAGATAAAGACTTCTCATGGCTAGGTAAAGTATAAACATCCCTAGAATGTACACCGTATCATATCATCAAGTCACTTACTCTAGAAAGATTGAGTTTAAGGACTCCTTTCCCAAGAGCACATTTTTTTCTAGAAGTAAAGAGAGCATCATCAACCTGGGTCGTGCACATTTTGGGGTCCTAGGTGTCTTGTCACAATGCATTTGAGCTTCTAACTTCAGCAGGGGCATGAAGTTCTAACCTAACATAAACTGGTTACAGAGTGGAATGACTTGATCTTGCAGAAACATTGCTGGGAAGAAAGCTTCCACTTGAGGCCCAGTGACAGATGAAGAGAGCCAGATATTCCTTTGTGCTGCCTCTGGTCATGTGTGATGGTCCCTCTTCATCTCTCCCCTTAAATTTCAGGCAAAATATTTCACTAGCTCCTGACTTGGAGGGCCAAGGCCTTGTGATTAAAACTGGAATTCTAGCTTTGGTCCAAGGACACCAGACTCCCTAGCCTTATGCCCAAGAAATGAAGCTGTTCATCAGCTCTGTTTAGATTTCACATTGCCAATCTGTTTGCTGCTGTAATAAGACTCTTTACTTAAGAACAATTCTCAGCTCTATGATCTGCTGCCCTACTAGCTGCCATATTAGAGACTCTTATGCTGATAATTACACCTGGACATCCTTGCTAGGCATGCCCCTTCCCCACAGATTATGGCTTTTACTTGTGCTTCTTCTTTCCTGCACCTCATTTACTTTCTAACTATGGACACTTTAAGATGGGGAACTTGAAGTGGCTCAACCAAATATTTGTATAAAATTTCAACAAGGAAAAATCTTGTGATAGGAATATCAGACATGACCATGCACACTGCTCTTAGTTTCCATCAGACTTATAAAAAACGGATATACTCTTCCATAGCATCAAAATTCTACATACATAGTTCCTAGAACTTAATAGGTATTCTATAATTGTTTATCTAATAAGTGAATAAAAACTGAAGTCTGTAAAATTTAGCTCCTCAGTTCTTAAAGGCCCCTTCTACCTCCATTTCTTTCTCCTTTGCTTTGGCACATTCTATGCCAAACTGTTTCTTCTCTAGTTTACCCCTCCATCAGCCTCCGAGACCTTCCTACAGCCACTCAATTCCTGGAAGGGGGTATGATCTGGAGGTCTCGGATGGAGTTTCTCCAGCCTTCTGCCACTTAGCCTGGCCTCAGCTGCTCTTGGCTAGATCCTGGCCAAAAGCCCTGCTGTCAGGACTCCAGCTTATTCTAGTACCCTGGGGGAGAGTTGAAGAGGGTTATTGTAAAGACTTAGAAAACTCTACTTTGACTCAACCTTGGGTTGTCTCTGGGAGATGGCACAGTTAAGGAACCTGCAGAAATAAAACTCTTAAAGGTTTACCAGGTAAGATTGAAAGAAAAGCCTAAACTCTTCTAGAACAGAGCTTACTGTTCCTCACAGACTTAGCAATTGAACCAAACCCAGTGAGAATGATCCCTAGTGCTATTTCAATCCACTCTCTTAGCTTCTGCCTCATCAGTCTGTAGTATGGATCACATATTAATTCTTCTAAAATGTCTTCCTCCTGGTTCATGCTTCAACCTACATCTAGACTCATGAGGAGAATCTCAAAGCTCAGACTAACAGACCTATCTTTTTACCATATCCCGGATTACCTGGTCCTACTCTGAGGCATTTCTGCAGCTCTGATTCTCATCCAGCTGTAGTCCTGACTATTCATACTGTTACAGCTAATCGGGGCGTTGGTGATCTAGTTGAGTAGTGAATTATTTAGGAAAGGCTGAGCTGCCATAACAAGATCCAGCAAAAATTCAGTGAACCTAGCTAGAGAAGTTTATTATTTATTTCTCTTTCATATCTTCATCCAGGGAAATATCCTAAGTCAGCAGTCAACTCTCCTTAGTATTGAGGGGCTCAGGCTGGTAGCAACTTGCAATTCTCAATGCCTGACTCTCGAGGCCTTTTGCTCTTTGCCTCCCTCCGCCCCGCCCCAAGGGGAAACAGAAAATAAAGCATGGAAGATGGACAGCCTGCTCTTAAACCCCCACAGCTTGGAAGTGGCCCACATCATTTCCACTCACTTTCTATTGTCCATTAGTCACATAGCCACATCTAACTAACTGCAAAGAAGGCTGGTAAACATAGTCCAGTTCCATGCTACATTACATGTAGGAAGAGGAACTAGATTTAGTGAACAGTTAGCAATCTCTGCCATAAAGAATGAGAATACACACATACATGTGAAACTGCAGATCACATGCTTGATACAAGAACCCAGTGAAGTATAACACCAATTCCGAGTAGCAGCAAGCTACACAGGAGATCCATTTCCAAAGACTTTATGAATATATTTTGCTTTGTTTACATTAGTGATGGACAGAGTTAACAGAGGAGAGTTGAGTTGTAGGCATATGTACCCTTTCAATGTATCCATCTATCCATCCATCTATCCGTCCATCCATCCATCCATCCATCCACCCACCCACCCATCCATCTATCCATCCAACTATCCATCCATCTATTCATTCAATTCTTTAGGAATGCCAATAATAGAAACAAGCAAGCAGTATATTGGAGCCAGAACGCAAAATAAATGAGCTTGGCTGGAGGACAGGAGCCGTGTTAGGGATGGAACATGTACAAGAAGCTTATGAGGCTGATGGAGTAGGAAGAACAGATCTAAGGTCAAAGCCCCGCTATGAACATCAGAGTTTATATGACAGACAAGAGGAAAGTTCTGTCTGATTGAGTTAGCAGCTGTGTGTAGGATAATAATAGAGATCAGAGGAATCGGGACAAGAAAGAGGGTACTTACCAAAAAATTGGAGAAAAGGTAATGAGTCCTGGATTAAGAATGGAACTAAAGAAATAAAATGGAAAATGTTGGCAGCAAAGAAAATGAGCGGGATGTGGTGACTAATCTGATGTGGGAGGTGAAGAAGAATGAATTTCCAAACCTGGAGAACTTAGTACCATTGATGAAAGGAGAAATGGGGAGAGAAGGATGGTGAAGCAGTTCTTGGCTTATTAACTTTTTATATCCAAGTAGACATATCCCATGGATAACTGGAGATATAAAACTCAAGAGAGAATGCGAAATTAGGGCTGGAAATGAGAGGCCTGGGAGAGATCTGCATGTGAGCAATGTTGAGATATGTGCAGTGCCCTACGAACGTGTATAGAGACAGAGAAGAGAGTCAGAATGGAGCCAGGTATGATATATACATCAGTGATATTTTTTGTGTGTCCTTGGAGATATTACTAAGATGACATTGCTGAGGGAATCCTGACCCCAGGAAACCAGCAAGAAGCATAAGAAGCAGTTACAAATTCCATTTTTATTGCCTCTTTTACAAAAGGACACAAATGATTTTTTAATTGAATGTCCTCATTTTTTCTAAATTCTGTGAGAAAGGTTCAAGGGAGATGAGGCACAGGGAGGTGAAGTCATTCGCTTTCAGTTGCACGAGCTAATGGCTGCTGTGGTAATATAACTCGAGACCGTATCCATTAAGACAGTGTTTCCAGAGCCTGAGAATCGATAACCTATGGTTTCATTAAAGCAGAAGCATGATGCTTCAAGACAAAAGCACGTCACTGTATTTCCTGGCACCGTAAAAGTTATTTTAATGTCAAAATTTTATTCCTATTGTTCAGAGAGTCATGCCTTGTATGTATTCCTGAGTGTTTGCATACTGAAATCTAGCCCCAGGGAACTTTGGATGCAGCTGGGTTTGGCTGTTTTCATCTCTGGTCAGGCTTCCATTCATTTCATCTCTGAAATCTAATGATCTAATCTAATAAAATTATAAAAAGATTCTAAACTGCTCAGCACTTAATCAGCTTAGTCCAAAAGAATTAAATCAAAGCCCTAGGTGTACACAGTTCATTGCTCAGATGAAATCTCTCCCAGGGAGACGATCTTATTATTTGGTTACTTATTATTTGGGAGGTTGGAAGGTTGGGAGGGGATTGCATGGATTTCAAAAGATATGCCAAGAACCTAACAGGATGGAGGCAGCTTTGTGGTTTTACTGGTGAAAAATAGTGTAAAGACTAGGGGCTTTAAATATTATATTAAAAAAAAAAAAAGCCATAGGCCCAAAGAGTTGGGGAAAAGCCACTGAACACAGTGTGGAGATATATTTGTTTTGCCCGACAGACTTCAAGAAGCCAAAAGCTGATAAATGTACGGTTATTATGTTCCTTTTCTAGAAGAGACGATTGAAAGGATATAGTTCTAGTTATGGTTCTGAGAGGTTATCTTCACTGAGAGCAGTCCTGAGAAGACTTTGGGGACCGCCCATTTAGGCTTAATTCCGAGTGTAGAATTAGGACTAGACTAGAATTAGGACAATACAGCGAGAATCCCAAAGTTTAGAGGGTGCTTATCTCTAGTGCCTGGCCTTTCTTTGCTCACTGTGGGGTGGGAGAAAAAGCCTTTTCAAATCAGTCCTGGGACAGGCAAGTCACTCTGATTCCTTTTTGACAAAAGTTCAGTTTCTCCACTGAATTTCTCCAAATATGGGATCTGTTCATAAGTACATAGGCCTCCTCAGGAAGTTATAAATTCATAAATTCATTCATTGCTTGAACATATATTGATAACTTGCTCAGTGTCAGACACTGGAAATGCAGAGACAAGACACACAGCCCTTCTGGGCTCTCAGGAGCCTCCCAGGGTGGGGAGCTACCAGGACACAGCTCAGCACTGCAATAAATACTACAATGAGGGTGTGTGTGACTCGGCTCTAAGGACCACAAGAATACAGTCCACCCGGGCCGGACAGCTGGAGAATAAGGATGGCTGGTATGTTCTTGTTTCCTACAAGTCCCTTAAAACCATTTTACCACTCACAGCATTTCTTTTATGCCTCAGAATCCTATTGTGAGGTTTTGGCCCAGGAGCTATTTTTAAATTTTTAACAGTGGATCCTGTTGTGACTAAGCACTGCCAAAGTAACAACTGGTATTATGGGGATATTTATAAAAGGGCTTTGTCCTTTCCAAGGGAGAACTGTTTAGCATTGCAAAAAGAAGTGGTCCTGTTGCTGACTACTATTCCCTGTGCCTCTGGAAATCAAAGAAAGTTTTGACTATCTCTACTGACAATACATAGCTTCTGCAATTTAGCTCCTCAGTCCCAGTACCCTCTTAGTTCCCAGTGCATGACATGAATCAGTTACCTTTAAGGCTGCTGTCTATGTGAGTTGTGTAGTACACAACTTGCGTAACTGAAAATGACAGGACTTTAATTCAGGCAGTTTCAAATTTCTGAGTTCAAATTACTGAATGAGAGACTTCTTTTTCCTCCATGGGTCAGGATTGATTCTAAATATTGCAAACATGAGAAGGCATCCGAGTCTCCTTCCAGTAACATAAAACTTCTTACTATCTTTTTTCTCATTATTTATGATTCGTACATGAGGGATCAGGTCATTTGGATTTGTATGCATGTTCTATCTCTGAGATTTTGGGCAAATTGCTGCACTTTTTTGAGCTTCATCTATAAAATGGGATAATAATGTCTAACACTTAATGAGCTCTTTCCATACGTCAGACAATAATCCAAATGCTTTTTATGCATCATCTAATTTAATGCATCTCGGTAAGGTGGTATCATTATAATTTTTTCAATAGAAGAGGTAACCCAGGCATAAACCTGGGGATCAAGGTTTACCCAAAGTCAACCAGCAATTAAGTGCAGGGGTCAGAACTTGAACCCAGATCTGTCTGGCTCAGATGCCCATGGATTGATATATTACAGTCCCCATACAAAATAGATTTCTCACTTAAGTTAGCAAGTTGTCATTTTGGATCATCATTGTTTTAAGATAGATATCATTCATTGATGCTCAGATTTGCCTTGAGGAATTTGGTTCAGTGAACAGGTGGCAACACTTCCTCCTAGCACTACCTTTCACTTAACACACTCTGCAGCATTCAATAGCTCTAACAGAAATTTTACTTTATTTTTACATTGCACTCTGTGTTAATACTGATAAATATTTAGTTCTCCTTCATCCTTCGAATGAGATTTGAATCTACTTGATATTTTTTCTCTACTGTTTGGCATAGTCAACAATGAATTCCACGAACTTAAAATGCTATATACCTTTGCCTGAGCTATTATTAATGTATTCTAACAGCAGCAATTACTGAATCTTCTAGCTACCCACTTTGATTGTGTTCATCCATTTGGAGAGAACACCAGTTGTGGCAACTTGGGGTTTTCTAAATGAGAGATTAAAAATAATCAGTTGTCTGGGCTGCTTTCCCATGAATAACAGGTGTTGTAAAGTAATTGAGTCCTTAATGTTGTCCCTGGAATAAAAGAGAAGACCAGTGAGCTTGGATCCCCATACAGATGCCCAAAGAGCCTTGTACAGGAAGCTGAATGCTCTGTGGCTAAACTTAATGTTCAGGACTCCAAGTTCAAGGCCCTTCTCCAGGCCAAGTCCAGTACACTGTTGACTGAGTTAAGTTTTGTTTCTCATCTCCATCTATTTTTACTTAATTTTTTGAGTAAATTTTCTGATTATAAAAGTAACACATATTTGTTATGCAAACTTATGAAAAATAAAAGCATGAAGAAAAACATAAAGGGACTCATAATGCTGATCCCTAAAGATAGCTATTAACATTTTTGGTGCATTTTCCAGTTTATGTGTGTGTTTGTGTGTGTGTGTATGTATGTATGTAATATACAGTTATGAAATAAACAATTATAATATTTATATATGGTATATGTAGTATAGTAATCCTATATATAGTTAGATATATAATAGTACATGCAGTTATTAAATAGTTATATATATATAATGCTGTTTCATAACTGCTATTTCCTTCCCTAACATGGGTCAGGATTAATTATAAATATTACTTTTCTATTGCTGCCAAATCAAATTACCACAAACTTAGTGTCTTACAACCACACATATGTGTTTTCTACAGTTCTGTAAGTCAGAAGGTGTGAGTCTCACAGGCTAAGATCAAGGTGTTGATAGGGTATCGGAGACTTTAAAGGAGACTTCATTTTCTTGTCCATTAAGGCTGTTGGCAGAATTCAATTCTTTGTGGTTTAGGACAGAGATTCTCATATCTTGCTGGCAATATACTGAGGGCCATTCCCACCTTCTAGGGCTGCCCATATTCCTTGGCTCACGTCCCCTTCCCCATCTTCAAAGCCAGCAATGGTCAATCCACTTCTCATGGTGAATCTCTCTGACTGCAGCTGAGAATGTTTCTCCATTTTTAAGGACTCCTGTGATTACATTGGGCCCACCTGGACAGTACAGGCTCTGCTCCCCACTTCGATGTCCCTTTTGCTGTGTAAGATAACATAGCCATGGATTCTGGAATTAGGACATCTACATCCTTGAAAGCCATTATTCTGGCTACCCATTCATTGAAGTAATTATCAAACTTTAGTGTGCATAAGATTCACCTATGAAGCTGTAGGTTTGAGGTGGGGCCCAGAAATCTTCATTTCAGCAAACCCTTCCTAGGATGCTGGAACAAGTGGTCTATGTGTCACACTTAACAAAGACATAATGTATCATTTTCTCTTTTATAAGTAACTTTTTCATAATCCTTTTGGTAATTACATATTTGTACCATCCATGATGATTTCGATAACACAATTTCCTTTAAATGCAAAAACTTCCACATTTATGAGCAATTTTATGCTTGGGTATGTAGTATTTTGTTTTTGTGGTGGAGGTGATTGTTTTGTTCATTTACTGGAGTGTCAAGGAGCCCCTGGGCCTCTATCTTTCCAAACCTTAAGAAGAGGCTGACAGCATTATTGATCATCTGCCTGTCGCAGTGACCGGCCATGTTCTGCTCCTGCAGCATTTGACTATTGCATTTCTATCACAGTAAGCGGCACTGATTGCTGAGGATGGCAGAGAATGCATTTTGCCAAGTTCATAACTCACCCAAACCTCCTGGGTTCAGCGTTTTCACATGAACTGGAAACTTCTGATGTTCAAGTTAATTTACTCCTAAAATAAAAATGTTCTCTTTCTAAGAAAAGTCCTTACCAATGGCACACGACATTTAATGACTTAAGTAGAAAGAAATAGTGGCACAAACATCTTCCTTAAATTATTTAGTTTTAAAACTGAAAAAAATATTTGGCAGAAAAAGAAAAGGGTTGCATTTTCTTCTACTTAGGGTTTGGAAAATAATTGTAAGCTAATCAAGGAATATAATCGGGCCATCCAAACTTATTTAGGAACCTCAAAGTCCGATAGACTCCATTACTTGCCTTTCTTAGGAACTCATTTACACATCTTTAAAAAAGATCTCGGAATTTACATCACAAAGATTTGTTGTTTCTTTAAAATTTTTTTTATCCTAGTAAAAGCTTGGTTATATCAAAAGCTTGGTTATATTGAAATCTTGGAAGTTCAAAGTACATGAGGTTATTTTTTTCCTAAGTCAAAATCTTTGCAATGGAAATACCTTGTGTGCTTTCTTTATTCTGCTACAGATTGAGATTTCATTTTCTAAGACAGGAATTGATAGCATTAAGTGAGACATAGTCCAGTTGGTTTACATTTCATAAAGCAATGAACCTGTTTATGTGGACAGCAGTCGGCTATTGTGAAATTAGTAACTGGCATGTGATGTGAAGCCCAAATAGAGCTCAAGAGTGACTGAAAACAGGCCTAGGGAGAAGGACACTACAGAAGATGACAGGCAGGGGCTGTTGAAAAGAGGATCCTAGAAACTAATAGTTTTGTGCATAAAGGAAGCAACTGATTATTTTCTTTCTTTCGTCTGCTATAAATAAATTATTCCAGGGCCATGTTTGTCTAAAGACAAGAAGATTCTAAGTGTGTATATTTGCATGTGTGGGTTGTAGTGAAATAAATAAGAGGAATCCGAAATGGAAGAACTTTCTCTGACAGATGCAGTTCTGATATCATTAGAGCACTTTTGTTTTATTTTAATTGAGATATAGTTGACATATAACATTGTGTAAGCTTAAGTAAGGTATGCAACATGTTGATTTGATAGATTTATATACTGCAACATGATTATCACAGTAATGTTAGCTAATACCTCTATCACATCATATAATTATCATTTCTTTTTTCATGGTGAAAACATTTATTATCTAGTCTCTTAGCAACTTTAAAATTTATAGCACAGTGTTGTTGATTATGTTCACTCGCTCTGCAATAGATCTCCAGAAGTATTCATTTTCTAGTTGCAAGTTTGTACCATTTGACCAATATCTCCTCAATCCCCTACCCTCTAATCCCTGGTAACCACCATTCTGCCCTCTGTTGCTATGAGTGCGGCTTTTTTGGATTTTACATATAAGTGAGATCATACAGTATTTGTCTTTCTCTGTCTGATATCTCATTAAGCTTAATGCTCCCAGGATTCATCCATGTTTTCATAAATGGCAGGATTTCCTTTTTTTCTCATGGTCAAATTATATATCATATCATAGCATATGTAATACTATATATAAGTATACATATCACATCTTCTTTATTCATTCATCCTTCGATGGACACTTAGGTTATTTCTATATGAGCACTTTAAAATATATTTAAAACAAGTTCTAGAATTTAAGAATAAACATTTTTACCTTACTTTTCCACTTTAGAGACACTAAATGGAAAGGTAGAGGTTCTAGAGACTGGAGAAAGAGGGGAGAGAGAAGAAATTCTAGAAAGGTCCAAGTAAAACAGAACAACCACTCATTTAAAATGTTAATGTAACATGTAGTCACATTTAAAACAACTCTAAGTTCTTGGAGAACATATGGAGCCACAGGAACTCTGACTTCGGGAGAAACAGTTTAACAGCATCTTAGAAAGTTGAACATATATTTATCATATGACCCAGCAGTACCACTCCTAGGTATTTACTTAAGAGAAATGAAAATGTGTGAAAAGACTTGTACATGAATAATTATAGCAACTTTAGTCATAATGGTTAAAAATTGGAACCACCCCAATTTTTCTTCATTGGTTAATTGGTTTTAAAAAATTTTTTTTTGTTCCCTCATTGGATTCTTGTTTTTCATTGGAAGGGATTTTCTTCTGGTACACACAACCAAATGAATGAATATCAAAAATACGTTGATTAAAAGAGGCCGGAACTAAGGCTAGATATGGTTTGTTTCTGTTCAAATAAAACTCTAGAATAGACATCTAGTCTTCAATAGATATAATAGTGGTTGTCTGGGGCTGGAGGTGGAGGCAGGATTGACTGGGAAGGGGCACAAGGAAGCCTGCTTAGAAAATTTCTACATCTTGATTCAGGTGGTAGTTACATGAGTGTAGACCTCTGTCAAAATTCACTAAACTGAATGAGTCTATTTTATTACAGGCAATCTGTGCTTCAGTAAAATTGATTTTTAAAATGTAGTTACAAGAATTAATAAAATGATGATAGTGTGGTTCAGAACCACTTTACGACGTTGCAAATGATTATGGCAAGAAGTGAAAATGCTTCAGAGTGGTTTAAGAAGTGTTAACACAAGGGTAATTGCTCTGTCATTGGTGAGTGAATTGTTAGACACTTAAAATCCCTGTAAGGAAATTCCCTCCATTTTCAGGTGAATCAGACACACACACACACACACACACACACACACACGCACGCACGCACGCATGCACGCACACACATGCACATGCAGAGAGAGAGAGAGAGAGAGAATATGAGAGAACGAGATGTTCAGGGGAGGAAATGAAAGTGAGAAACACCTTGTCCTTATTTCTAGATTTTAGTCCAACAGTCCCATTGAGCCAACATCTCTTGGTTCTACCAGGTACAGGGCATTCTAGGATGAAAACATGGTTTTCACTGTCAAGGGCAAACAGCCCAGCAAAAGACGCAGTGATCTTAAAAAGGACTCAGCACAACTGGTTAACAACAATGATAACAATAAGTACTATTTTCTGAGTGTTCACCTTGTGGGGCTATAATTGATGTTTATCTCATTTAATCTTCACAAACGCTTTATAGCATGGGTTCTGTTTTATAGAAGATACAACAGAGGCTCAGAGATATTAAGTAACCTACCCAAGACTGCACAATGAGTGATAAATAGCAGAATTTGAGTCTGCTCATAACCACATGTTGATATATTGTCGCTCAACAGTTGAATATGTGTAATATCGATGAAGAGTGCTTATTTGACTTGAAGGGTTCAAAAAATATCACATTTTTTCCAACCTGATTAGAGCCCTATCAAATTCCAAGCCAGCCAGGGAAGCACAGGTTACTTCCCCAATAGATAATATTGTTCTCTTTGCCCCTTCTTTGTGGACTATAGACTGAGCTCTGTAATTCCTTATATTGACATTCTTCCACCAGGGGAGCCTGTGTTGCTGAATAATGTTCTTGGATTTGTGTCTCTCATCTTGTCACTGATAATCCTAACTCTTCCTGGCAAGGCTCCTGCTAGACTATTTCAGGAAACAAAAATTCATTACACACATCCTTATTGATTTTCTCTCTCCTTTGCTTATTACTAAAATGCTTTTCCCTCCCTCTCTTGAAGAAACAGTATTGCAATTACTGGAAGCTTGCTCTCCCTCTGGATGGTCGAGCCTGGCTGGTGCTCTGGGGAGGTGGGGGCAGAGCAGCACGTCACTACTCTGTCCTCCAGCAGTGAGCTGGTTGATTATCTCATGCTAAAGTGGCTTCTGGGTGTGCAGCTTAGTAGTATCTTGTTAGATAAACGCCACAACTGTTTCTAGTGATTCTCTGAGTTTACTGGTTTCCTTGAGCTCCTTTCTCAGTAGTTTTGGTATAAGTTCTACAATAAATATCCCAGGAAAACTACTCAGCTTTGGTTGTTAACTCAGTAATATTTGATTTATCCACAGGGCCAAAAGATAAAGAGAAACTAATTTTTAGCGAATGAATTAAAATATTGAAAATATTCTGGTTAAGTACCTACCAAGTGCTAGATTGTGTGGACACGTGAACAAGACAGCTATGTTCTGTGCTCTCATGAATTTAACGGCCTGGTGAGGGATATAAAAAACTATAACAATAGTAATAATGAAGTCAAAACAAAATAATAAAATAATTACAAGTTGCAATAAGGCAGTATCAGAACCTTAAGTGGTTGAGATAGAAAAAAGTAGCTAGTGTTTTAGACACTTTCACACCCAATATCATTAACCTGCCAAAACGCTCGTGATGTACGTATTTTCCCTGATCTTGCACACATTAAGTAATTTGTTCCAGGTGACACAGTGACAGCTGGATGCAAGGCTAGGTGCCTGACTCCGAGGCCAGGGATCTTTCCACTTGGCTGTGTTCTAAGGCACAGGAGACCGCCCCCCGTCGCTGACTCCTTTTCATTGCGGGGGTGGGGGGGTATGTGATTGAGTTTCCAGGCTACTGTCAGCTCTTGAGGTAGTTCTACTGTCCTGTCTGTAAGCTCCCTGTCTGCCAGAAGAAAAGAGAAACCTAAGTCTTCCAAATAAATAAATAGACTGGATATAGCTCTCTCCCTAGGGAAGGCCTTGTACTGTTCGTTAGTATCCCAGGCCAGGCTAGATCTTGGTTTCCAGTAGATGAGTTCCACATGGGGCAACTTCCAGCTGGAGATGACCTCTCTAACCTGGGACTGCCGTTCTAAACCAGGAGCCGTGGATCCAGCCTGTTCCTCACTCTGCCAAGCCACCTCATATCCTTTCATAGTTATTTATATTTCTGCTGAGGTTCCTCCTTCCTGTCAGTGCTGCCAGCCCCTTCCTTCAGATGGCAGTGCAATTAGGGTTAGGGTTGCACATGCCCCCAGGCCATCATCCCCATTGGAGAGTTTCTATGACAATCATGAGGGAAATGTCTATAAGGTGTTTGAACTCCCCAGAAGTCAAGTATTCGGATTCAGCCAGCATAGAGTTGATATGAACTTCTAGCTTCAAGAGATTCTCAGAGAACACACGTTATTTTCCTTGACATACCCATTTCCTCCATGAGTAATTTCATCTCTAATCCGCCAGTTTCACACATTAACAGATTTACTTGACAGTGTCCTGAAGAAGGTGGACAGTCTTGACTTTTATTTTGGTAAAGACCAAGGTTCCAGCATGCATGTAGTGCTAAATTATGAAAGCTTTTCTCAGCAGTTCTGTCCTGTGATCCTTCCCTCCATTCCATTAAATTTGCTGTGATTTTGCACGAAGGGAGGTCACTGATGGCAGAGCAGCTTTCTAAATACACTGTAGTCTCTCTCAAGTCCTCCAGCACCTCCTCCCTGCCCCACTCCCATGCCCCCATTCATCTTCCTGCACTAGAGCACCAACTTATAGTGGGTCTGCTGTGACATCTGTTCTTCCTACTGGACTGTAAACTCTTAGAAAGTGGATTTTATTTAAATTTGATAACCTCAGCATCCAGGACAGTGCCTGGAACTTACTGGGTCCTCATTAAATATTTGTTGAGTGAGTGGATGAATAAATAAAAGAAAAAATCTAAATCGAACTATCATTGTAGAAATCAAAAACACTTTTATTAATAGGACGAGATTGGCTGGCAAGTTTTCATACATGAACTATGTTGACGTGACATAATATTTTACTATTTTGACTTCTGGCACACCCATGCCATGTATGGGTCATGAAACTGGGCCACAAAAAAGTAAATGAGAGAGTTGGAGAGTGAAAAGAAAGAGAGGGGGGGTGGAGGAGAGGAGAAGCAGCTATGGTTTTCTAAATTCTGTGCTTGTGGAAACACAGGGGTGTATTTTATCTGTTGCTATATCTTATAGGTTCATAATATTACCGAAAAGGGAAAATCTAAAGGAATGAAACTAACAACAAAGTGGTTTGGGGAGGAAACATAAAATAAAATGCACGTTTCTCTTGGAGGAAAATGAGAATTCATTTGTCAGTGGTTAAGCAATGTGATCTTTAAGGTGGCAAGAGGCAGTGAGTTGCTGAACTTGACTCTGGTTTCACAGCCCTTGGCCAACCTACATCCCCTCTCCTGTGTCCACCTTTTAATAAACTCTAGTAAGCCTCATTTTCTTCAGATATAGTCTTGGCCATCTGCATTCTGTCTTAGCCATACTCAGACCATCTCTCCAGAATCCTCTCATGGACTTCCCTTTGGTGGTGTATTTCTTTAGGCCATTATTACAGGTTCTTGCTCCAGAAAGGAATGGCATCCTCTTTATCTCTTGTCTTACTCCATAATGAGATGTTTTAAAAAATTGTGTCTTGTAAGGATTTGGGATGGAGGGTGTGAGAAAGGCTGTCATGGCCTTTAGTATCAGGTCGCCTCAAGTGGTAGACCTCAGCCACGGTTTCACATTAGAATCACTTGGGGAGCTTTCAAAATTTCTGATGCCTAGGTTCTACCCCAGAATGATTAAATCAGAATTTCTGGGGGTGGGACCCAGGTATCAGTATTTTTTAAAGCTCCCTGGGGATTCTAATGTGCAGCTAAGGCTGAAAATCATGCTCCAACTTCTGGGCCCTTAGGCACGATACACCGGACTCACCCAGAAGCAACTGAGGGACTTGCTTCTTTTCAGGTCCTCATGCTAATTATGATCGCTCTCCCCCTCATCCTGTGATTTAGCATTGTTCTGCAGGTATAGACTTTCAGAGAGAACTCATCCTTTTAGAGAATATAATGGTGTATTCAAAGGATCTTTCCTTCTCTCCTTCCTCAAAAATTTACCTAGTATTTGCCATACATCAGACACTAGTGATACAAAAGTGAACAGGCCCTGGCTATGCTCCTAGAGAGCTCACCACCTTGTGGGGCAGACAGACCTATGAGTGAACATTAATAAATTGATATGGGCTTGATAGGGGGAAGGAAGCTCAAGGTGACAAAGGACACACAGAGGAGTCAGCAGTCTCCTCGGAGGAGATGACAACTGAGTGAACTGATGGGTAGAAATCAGCCAGGTAAAGGGAGAGTAGCATTATAGGCCGGGGGACCACATGAACGAAAACACAGGGCATGAGACAGCAGAAGTGTGAGCTGGACCTTTGTGGGCTAGAATCACACATGAGGCTAAGAATGAAGGGAGACGAGCTGGAGGAGGAAGACGTATGACCTTGAAAGCAAGTCCAGGAACTTGGACTTTGTCCTGTAGGAGATAGTAAGTCATTGAAGTATTTCAAACAGGACAGTGAAATGATCAAGAGCCAACATTTAAGCTGGTGATGGAGAAAATGGAGGAGAGAAAAGGCAGCAAATGTGCTTTAAGGCTTTCTATTCTGTCTTCCACTGGAACCTAAATATCCCAATGAGTGTAGGTGATGGAACAGGACTGCTGCCCCGATCAGCTTATTGAAAAGACCAATTAGGATTGAGTTGATAATAGCTGGTAATGACAAGCTTCGTTCCATCTTGGCCAGGCGATCTTCTTATACATGGAGAAAGAAAATGCTTGTGAATTGAGAGAAGGGTTTTCATACATGGCCCTAAGGATCCATGGACCCTCTGAAATTGTGTGCAAAATTCTGTGCATTTTTTCTGGAAGAGGGTCATAGCTTTTATCATAGGTGTTCAGGGCCTACAAACCCAGTAGCTAAAGATTATAATTCAAAACTCTAGATAAAGATGGTCTGTTCTTTTGGCTGACTGGGAGAAAGGCCTTGGGAAAAAAGCCCAAATGGATCCTCACAAGTATTTTAAAGCAGAAAATTTAGTTCCCAGACTCCTTGCACTGCTTACATTAAGTACACACATAAGCTCCTGTTTATACATCTCTAATGTAAAAGCAGTTATGGGCCATTTTTCTAGGCAAGGTATATAAGCCTGATTCCTGACTCTACAGCTTTAGAACTGAAAAAGACAAGTTGACAGGAACAAAAGGATGAACATCGCCCAGAGGGAATTCCTGTTAGGAGCAGCAGCTGTTGAGATGACTGGTTTTGCATGTGCTGAAGCCAAGGTCTGAGATCTCTGCTAGCTCTGAGGCTCAGATGGCCCTCTGATCAGAGACCAAAGTAATGGCTTTGCCTAGGCTGCTGTTGTTGCAACTGCATATATGCGCAAGCAAATACGTGCTTCTTCTCTTGCCTTGATTCATGTTGACAGAGGTACTTGGTAAAGCAGGTGGGTAAGAATGATTCTCCCAGCAGGAAAGTCTGCCTCTGCTGTTTCATGACCAGCTATCCTGTGATAATGAGCTTCACCCTGTGCCATTGCTAAAGCTGCTGTCCCCTTCAGAAGTAGCCACATTAAAGAGGTTAATGCATTCACAGTAATCTGTGTAGGGGTGGGAAGTGGTATCCTGTGTGTATGTGTGTGTGCGGGGTGTGTGTGTGTGTGTGTGTGTGCACGCAGGCGTGTTTGCATTCAGAGTCTGGCAGATAGTTAATAAAAGGTGATGACACTCACTAATTAATCTAATTAGTTTTGTCCTCTCCACAGACTACAAGTTTATTGCCAATGGTTTGAGCTTCATCTGGACTCTAGTTTCTTCCTTTGCAAAGGGAGAATGTTGCACAGATACAGTAGCGTCACTCCTGCTTAACACCCTATTAGCTCACCACTCCTTAGAGCCACAGAATCCTAGGGTTTATATCCAGGCGCCACCAATGTGAACAAGAAGGGTCTTAGGTACTCCTCTCTCCCAGTCAATGCCTACCTGCCTTTATCTGTTTTATGTGTTGGCTTTCCACAAGATTTCTTTTGATGGAAGTTTCCACTAAAAATTAGAAAGTTTCAAAAAGGAAATACAAAAACTATGGGTCCAGACACAAAGTCTGATAAAGGGTGGGCTAACCTCAGAGCTCACCAGGGAGTCTATCTCTGAGTTTCTCAAACGGTGCCAGATAACTCAGATTTCTACACATGGCTGGGAAATGGTAACTTGATTCCATTGCGATGGATGGTAGCCATGTTGGAGAACTTAGAAACAATCTTCCCTGGCTGCTCTTTGATAAGTACCTTGTTCCATAATACATGCAAGGTTTCAATCAGTGAAAAGTTGGCAGGAAGCTGGAATTTAGAAACCAAATATGCATGTCCAGGTATTGTTTACCACATGAGTGGTTTATTTTATCATTGAAAATTTAAAACTTCATATGGTTCCCAAGATGTCTGATTTAGAAAACGCTAGAAGATTACTAAAGAGAGAAAAAGAACTATGGAAAAGTGAGAACCATTTAATTGATTTCTTTCCAGAATTTAAATTCTTCTTTGGCCAGGAAAAATGGATTAGTATCGATATGTTTGTTTATTTGCTTTATGTAGTTTTTATTAAGAAATTTCCAGTTCCACTCCCAAGAATGACTGGCATGTTGAAAAATATTTACAGACTACCAGTTTGAAGAGATGCTCGATTATTAGTCTGCCCAAGGAGCTCATATGTCTAGGTCTGGCGCTGCCTAGGAAATAAGAAGTTATTCCTTAGTCTAGTTCATCAGGTCCTTCACAATTGGACTTCAAATTCCATTTCAATCCTTTTCCACCATCATTAAATCCATGAACAACTATGGATTACTACCTGTTCCCTGGACCTACCATATGCATTCACTACTTCACAATCTTCTAATATTCCATTTATTTTGTCAGGAATCCCCCTTTTCTCTAACACTTATATATCTGAGAAACCCCCAAACACTCTTCAAAACCTCGCTCTAATATCACCTCTTCTTATAGTCTATCACACTTCAACATAATTCCTTAAGTGATTTAAAATTTTTTTTACTAAACCATGAACTTCTTGATATTAGCAGTTATGTTTTATTTATCCTTATATCTGCAGTGTATATCACAGTGGAGCCAAAAATTTCAGGGTTCTGCTAACAGCCTATTCTAAAGTCTGTTTTCTGGGAATCAAAATAAAAGTACCCAAGTTGGTCACCATTTCCTGGAGCCAGTTCACTGATATTTGGCACTACCCGACCAACAATATCAATTTCCTTCTTTAGAATCCATGTGTATACTGTGAGGTCAGAAACCTTCAGCCCTGTCACCAATGAGCACAGAAATAAGTAATAAAGCTCTGCAATCATCAGCTATCTTTAATTTTGGAAAGCACATGGAAGCTCACTGGGATTCATGGAATAAAGCTGGATGTGGTGATTTCAGTTTGCAAGGAATTGGTTAAAAAGGAAAAAGAGTAAATAAATATTTTTGTGCTATAATTACCATACAACTGTATTTTCTCCTTCAAACCTTCTTTCATCAATCTTTCTCTTCTTTGATGTTTCTAAGTTTGGCCTTTATAATAATGTGTTCATTCATGAATATTTTTTATGTATGAGAAAAGGATAGTTGGCTTTGAAAAGAGCTTCTAAACTGGATAAGCTAATTGGAGGTGCTATGCGATGAGGAGTAGTAGGTATTTAAATTTAATTCTCAAGGTGTTAGATTCCAGGAAATCATGTAGGAATATAAAATGTCAAGCTTTCATTCTCATAAGTTTTCTTCAGTGAAGAAGTGGATAATCCTCTTAATAATCTTCTAATGGATTACATTAGCTAATTTACAAGTCTGGCAGCTGTCACAGAGACCCAAAAGTACAGTGGCTTAAAGGGGCTAGGAGTCTCTCTTTCATCTAACAGTTTAGTGTGGGGAGTGCAGGGCTGGCTGGCAGCTCCTCTACAACAGCGACCCAGACTTCCTCTGTCTTTCCCCCATTCCTAGCATGCCCCTCTTCCGCATCAACCAGTTTGGCTCACAACCACGTTTGCGCTCCAGCCAGGGGAGGCAGAAAAGAGCAAATGGAGTGGCTGCTCCTTCCTCTTTACAGCAAAGCCCCACAGTTGTACATATCACTCATGATCATTTCAGGTTGGCCAGAACTTAACCACATGGCTAAGAGCTGTTTTAAAACCAGGGGTTTTAGTACCACAGAAGAAGGGAATAGGTGTCTTAGGGGGTAACTGTCAGTTTCTGCCATGCTGTCAATTCATGAGTTTTTCTCAAATTTGGCCTTAATTACAGTCACAACTATTTTATAAAAACCTCTTTTTCTTATTAAGGGCATGCTTATATGTTGGCATCGTTAGGTGTTGATGGGTTCTTTCCTAGTTGCTGAGAGTTTTCTTGATCGATTTCCATAAGTCCCTTAAGAATGTCATCATCAGAATATTTATATCTAAGAGCACAAGAGTGCTGGAGTTTTGTGCCCAAAAACATGAAGAGTGAAACTGACCTAAGCACCATTGACATCACATTTAAAATTTCACTTCGAAGAGAGGGTGAAAAATTTTCTTCTCAAGAGATAAGAGCTCATAGAAGAATATTTATGGATCATGGGCCACACTGTGTTTTCGTTTTTAAGTAGAGTTGCAAGCTGCAATTCCGTAGCAGTGTTGCTATTATCTCTTCCTTGCTGTGCATTTTTAAATTGCCTTACCCTTTCAGAGGTTCTTTCACATTATTTCATGTTTATTCCTTTTCTTTCTCTAGTTCTCCCTGGCTGCAGCTTCAAGCCTTCTTTGACTCTTTCCTGGAAAATAGTATGTTGTCCAGTAAACAACTAAGTGCCAGGTAGACCCCACTCTGCTTGCCCATAAATTTTCTTTTTTCCCAGGCTCACAGCGGTGCCTATAATTTCTGCCATTAGAATGGCCCCTTTTGGTAGGATTGTTTCCTCTGCTGTTTCCCCTCTGAGAGGAACAACAGCTGAGCAGCCATTTAAACATCAGGGTGGATCACATTTTAAATTAGCTGCACAAAGCAGAATTTAAAGACGGGAGAAGTGTGTTCTGGTGAGGAACTAGGATGGCGTTTCTTGGAAAACTGCAGAACCATGTGTAAGGCAATGAGCAGGAAGTGGGTGTCTGGGGCAGGGATGATTTTGCGGGAGGCGTGGGGCGGCACATAATCTCCATCCCTGTCCCTCCCCTACAGCGCCCATATTCTTCAATATGGTCAACTGTCATTTTCCCAATGAATCATGTGCAAACATGACTTATACACTTTGATTCTGAGAGCGTGGTGCTTCTGTGGTTTACTGATGTTCTTTTCTCATGTCTTCATCAGGGTATTAATAATAATAAGGTCTAATCTAACCCATACTGCAGGTTTACTATATGCCAGGCACTGTGTTATTGTATATGTTGTCTCCATTAATCCTCCCAACAGATCTCTGAGGTACATATCCTGTTTTACAGATGGAAAAACTAAGGCCCTTAGGGATGAAGTAATATTTCCAAGATCTAAAGCCTGTATGCTTAGCAAGAGGAAGGGGAGGGAGTCTTAAACATTAAGCAATGAACACTTTGAACATCTGATGGCCATATGTCTTCTCCCCCAGCATTCAGCTGCAGAGAATTTAAAATTTCCATCTACAGACAATATTATCACCCCACAGGCCCAAGCACTCTTGCAAGGTTAAGGAACATATATATACTCTGCAAAAGGATTCTATATCCTGTAAGAATGCTTCTCTCTGCCTCTGGTTTCCCTATGCCCCTCTTCACTGTGGCCTGGTTTCCCTATGCCCCTCTTCACTGTGAAATGAGAAAAACTCTACATATGGATTTCAAAGTACTTGTCCATTTGAAGAAAAAGCCGGGGCAGAGGAGGAAGGCTGTAAGATCTGACTATCCTGAGGTTGCACTCAGAATCATTCACAGGCTGTATAAGGTCTGCAGGATGCACAGGACAGGTGGCTCCAAGAGCATGCACATAAGAGTAAGACAGCTGCTGCCTCCAGGACTTACAGCCCAAGGTATGAGGAGGAACTGTGCTATGGAGTAGGGAAGGGTGGTGATGGTGGTGGTGGGGAACCCAAGACACACATTGGGAAGTTTGGCTTCTGACCTGGAAATGTGCAACAGACCAGAGGGCAAAGGGTATTCTAGTGCCAGCAGCTGTTTTCCTAGAAAGACTAAAAATCTCTTACCCTGGGTCCCCATTAATCCTTTCTGGACTGGACCTGAGGTCTTCTCAAGAGATGTGACAGTCCAACATTGTCTTTCATGAATAAGTGGGAACCTTTCGGAGTATATATTCCTCTTCACTGTGCCTGCCAATTATTTATGTAATAATTTATTTATATTGTAAACACATTGGGGTTTATTCAGCATTATAGTAATTACCCCCACCTTACCTGACTTTTTTTTTGTTTGCAAAAGCTTTTTGAAACTCTTGGTATTTCAAAGTGTTACCATTGGGGCGATCTGAAATCCGTTGTTACCCCAGTAATAGAGGTCCCTCAGTTCTTTTCACCGATGCAGCAAAAAATAACTTAGTGAGATTTAGGAAAAGTAAGATATTTTAAAAGTGCATTTTTAGAAGGAGATGGGCCGTGCCAAGGAAGGCTACAGCACTGTGGAATTCAGAAGGTAAAAAGACAAAAGATAGAGTATGCTCCAAGGGAGGGGCGGGTTACAGTGAGGGCTGTAACCTTGTGGAAGTGAGGAGGTCTGTTTGATATTAGGGCCATGATGGGAGGTTGCAAGGGTGGTCCTAGATGATTGGCAGATGAAGTAATTTTGATTGACATTTGGCTATTACATAACTCTTGCCTACTGCTCATGAGGTTACCCAGAATTCAGTCTGTTATAATGTTATAATTAGATTCATTAATTTCCAAGCATAGACATGATATTATAATGATGGTATAATGAGGCTGAGAAGAAAGTCAGAGTACTTTCTTTACTGTGCAAGCGGCTATGGCCACATTAAACCAGCTATAGATTTGGGCCCTTCATTCTTTTGTTCTTTACTGTGCAAGCAGCTATGGCCACATTAAACCAGCTATAGATTTGGGCCCTTCATTCTTTTGTTCCTCAGGATTCAGGGGTGATTTAAAACTATAAAGTGGGTGTTCCAAGGAGGTCCTAAGGAAGGTCTCTGGCATGGGCCTTCGTTCCATTGTTCTCCCATTGCTCATGTCTGTCTAACTACCTCACAAAAGGACCTGCAAAGTCCCAGATGTCTTACCTTATTGATAGGGTGACTGCAGGCATGGCTGTAATAACCAGTCCTCTAGATGTAAACCATCCCTGACACTAGTCACAGACTTTAAGTGATGACATTGGAGTGAAGAGGTATGCACGAAAGTCACTCAAGCCAGTCAAGAGAGGCTGTTGCCCTGCTTCTGAATATGGGTTGCATCTGAGGGACAAGTCGGGGCCTGGTTGGGGGTGGTAGAAAAGTAAGGTGGGGGGCAGGGCAGCCAGGGGGCAGGGAGGCCCCAGTGTGGCTGACTGGAGAGGTTTGAATTGCCATCAAGAGAAAGCTAGTGTCTCAGAAGACAGTAGATACAATTTTTAACATTATTTTTCTCTGTTTGCAAAGAATTGGTAATTTACACAGAAGTTTTATAAATTGTTGCTTCTGGATCCTTAGAGTGAAGGAACTTCTGGTTCCTTATAGTCATACTGTGTGGTTGGGAACAGAATAATAGAAGTTTAGGGCTTTTAGAGAAATTTTAGATTTTTAAGAGAAAGATTAGGTCAAAGAGAGCCTTGTGAGAGCAGGTGTGATTCCCTGAGTGAAAAAAACTTAAATCCTTGAAAGGGATTCAGAAGGGAGAAGAAAGCTTAACATGAGAGCAGCTCGGGGGAGCTAATGTAGGAGGTCTAATTAACATCTTCAGAAGCAGGTGAGGAGGTTGAACAAAAATCATTAGCTTTTACGACTTGTTACTCTTCCTAGCCAAAGATTAATGGAAGAAGGTGATCCTTGTTATAAGCATGGAATGACTGTTTGCAAATGTGTCACTCCCGGAATTACTCAGAATATTTACCCTGCAATTAGAGTACGCTGCCACTAATTTGTATTTGTTCTTCACATGCTCCAAATGTCAAGGCTCATCGAAGAACCACTTCATAACAATATTCTCCCCGTTCTTATTTTATGTCATAAGTTCTTACTAAACCATTTAAACATTAAACAATAGATAAGTTATAAATGTTGCAGGCTTTTAAAGATGTAAATGTCTAGGTAGAATCTGGTAGTTGTCCTATTATCATCTCTTCTAAGTTCACTTTTAAATATGGAATATATTACACACACAATAGAGAATATATTTTATATATATATGCACATATAAAATGGAAAGATTTATAATAAAATTAACCTGGATAATCACCCAGAATAAAATATTGCTAATACATCTGAAGCCCTCTGTATACCCCTCCTTAATTGCACTTCTCTCTCCCATGAAGAAGTATCCACTCTGCTGAATTTCGAATTTACCATTCTCTTGCTTTTCTTTAGCTTTTACCCCATTCATATGCATCCCTTAAAATATATTGTTTAGTCGTTTACTTTTATATAACTGGAATCACACTGTTTTTATTCTTCTGTGACACATTTGTTTCAATCCATGCTATGTTGACAAGCAAAGCTATTGTTCATTTTTATTCCAGAACAGTTTTCTATTTTATGGATTTTCCAAATTTATTGTTTTTCCTGTTGATAGATATTTATGAATATTGGCTGTTTTAGGCTATTACAAATTGTGCTGCTATGGAAATTCTTATTTTTATCTCTTGCTCAATGCCACTTCAATCCCAACTATATTCCGGACAGAAAGAAGGAAGAATGAGAAGGGAAAGAACATGAGCCAACCCTTCAATGCAGTTACTTCTGCTTATATCCTATCGACCAAAATTTTGTCAGGTGGCCACATCTACCTACAGAGAATACTGGGAAACGTAGTTCCTCATTTGGAATGGCCCAGGTGAAAACTCAGAGAAAGAAGAGGATGGTTCTGGGGAGCTTGCTGCCCGTCCCTGCTACAGTGTTCCATTTGTGTTTGAAAAAATTGTATGCAAAGAATGTAATTGCTAGGTATAATGTTCTGATTATGTCTATTAGATCAGAGTTTTAATAGTGCTGTTTAAAGTTTCAAAGTTTTTGTTCTATACATTATTGAGAAAAATACAATAACATTTTTCACTATGATGGTGAACTTGCACATTTTTCTTTGTAGT
This sequence comes from Pteropus vampyrus, assembly GCF_000151845.1. Taxonomy (NCBI): domain Eukaryota; kingdom Metazoa; phylum Chordata; class Mammalia; order Chiroptera; family Pteropodidae; genus Pteropus; species Pteropus vampyrus. Next base: position 10,279,920 of record NW_011888796.1, on the reverse strand, counting down.
TCTATCAATTTTTGATTTATATATTTTGAGGCCATCTGATTAGAAATATACAAGTTAAGAATTGTGTTTTTCTGCCAAATTGAAAACTTATTCATATACAGTGACCCTCTTTGTTTTTAGTAATTATTTTTGCCTTATGGCTACCCCAGATTTTGTTACTAGTTACCTAGTATATTGTTTTCCATTTTTAAACTTTAAACTTTACTGTGCTTTATTTTTCTGTCTTCACATAGCTAAATTTTTACCCCCGGTCTGACCATCATTTTAATTTAAACTTAGGATTGTTAATCCATTTATACTGAATTTACTGATGCATTTTCTTAATTTTGACTGTTATTTTATATTTTTAATTTTTCCAAATGTTTCTGTGCATCTCTTTTTTCTACCCCTATTGTCTTACTTTAGATTATTTGAGGATATAGGCCATATTAAATTTTTTCCTTCTAAGTATATATTCCATTTATATTTTTCAGCATTTGCCCTAGAAATCTTAATATTCATATTAATGAAATAAAGTCTCAAGTTAATCAATATTTTCTTCATTCTCCAGAAAAATATCAAAACTTTAATTCCTATCACACTCTTCTAACTTAACTTATATGTAGTTTCTCATTATATTTGTTTTCTTTTGTAAGTTCCATAAATTAGACATTATTTTTGATATATTAACAATATAAATCTGAGCTGACGGTTATTTGTTCTCAGGCCTTTGAATATAATATTCCATCTTATGTCTTCTTTGTTGCTGTTGAGAACTCAGGTGTTAAATCAGTCTAACTATTGTTCTTTTTTAAGTTATCTCATTTTTTCTTTAGCAGATTAAACTATTTCACAATATAAGATCTTTTGACTTTATTGTTCTGAAGTTTATCAACAAAAGATCTAGGTTTTTGTTTAG
>NW_011888796.1:10250837-10278972 GCF_000151845.1 Pteropus vampyrus | reverse complement strand
CTGAAGCCCTCTGTATACCCCTCCTTAATTGCACTTCTCTCTCCCATGAAGAAGTATCCACTCTGCTGAATTTCGAATTTACCATTCTCTTGCTTTTCTTTAGCTTTTACCCCATTCATATGCATCCCTTAAAATATATTGTTTAGTCGTTTACTTTTATATAACTGGAATCACACTGTTTTTATTCTTCTGTGACACATTTGTTTCAATCCATGCTATGTTGACAAGCAAAGCTATTGTTCATTTTTATTCCAGAACAGTTTTCTATTTTATGGATTTTCCAAATTTATTGTTTTTCTTGTTGATAGATATTTATGAATATTGGCTGTTTTAGGCTATTACAAATTGTGCTGCTATGGAAATTCTTATTTTTATCTCTTGCTCAATGCCACTTCAATCCCAACTATATTCCGGACAGAAAGAAGGAAGAATGAGAAGGGAAAGAACATGAGCCAACCCTTCAATGCAGTTACTTCTGCTTATATCCTATCGACCAAAATTTTGTCAGGTGGCCACATCTACCTACAGAGAATACTGGGAAACGTAGTTCCTCATTTGGAATGGCCCAGGTGAAAACTCAGAGAAAGAAGAGGATGGTTCTGGGGAGCTTGCTGCCCGTCCCTGCTACAGTGTTCCATTTGTGTTTGAAAAAATTGTATGCAAAGAATGTAATTGCTAGGTATAATGTTCTGATTATGTCTATTAGATCAGAGTTTTAATAGTGCTGTTTAAAGTTTCAAAGTTTTTGTTCTATACATTATTGAGAAAAATACAATAACATTTTTCACTATGATGGTGAACTTGCACATTTTTCTTTGTAGTTCTATCAATTTTTGATTTATATATTTTGAGGCCATCTGATTAGAAATATACAAGTTAAGAATTGTGTTTTTCTGCCAAATTGAAAACTTATTCATATACAGTGACCCTCTTTGTTTTTAGTAATTATTTTTGCCTTATGGCTACACCAGATTTTGTTACTAGTTACCTAGTATATTGTTTTCCATTTTTAAACTTTAAACTTTACTGTGCTTTATTTTTCTGTCTTCACATAGCTAAATTTTTACCCCCGGTCTGACCATCATTTTAATTTAAACTTAGGATTGTTAATCCATTTATACTGAATTTACTGATGCATTTTCTTAATTTTGACTGTTATTTTATATTTTTAATTTTTCCAAATGTTTCTGTGCATCTCTTTTTTCTACCCCTATTGTCTTACTTTAGATTATTTGAGGATATAGGCCATATTAAATTTTTTCCTTCTAAGTATATATTCCATTTATATTTTTCAGCATTTGCCCTAGAAATCTTAATATTCATATTAATGAAATAAAGTCTCAAGTTAATCAATATTTTCTTCATTCTCCAGAAAAATATCAAAACTTTAATTCCTATCACACTCTTCTAGCTTAACTTATATATAGTTTCTCATTATATTTATTTTCTTTTGTAAGTTCCATAAATTAGACATTATTTTTGATATGTTAACAATATAAATCTGAGTTGATGGTTATTTGTTCTCAGGCCTTTGAATATAATATTCCATCTTATGTCTTCTTTGTTGCTGTTGAGAACTCAGGTGTTAAATCAGTCTAACTATTGTTCTTTTTTAAGTTATCTCATTTTTTCTTTAGCAGATTAAACTATTTCACAATATAAGATCTTTTGACTTTATTGTTCTGAAGTTTATCAACAAAAGATCTAGGTTTTTGTTTAGTTCTCTTTAATTTACCTTTTTTGGGATTCATTGGATTTCTTGAAAATAAAGATTTATATCTTTTATTAGTTCTGGAAAATTCTCATCTATTACCTCTTTGAATATTTCCTCTTCCTCATGTTTTCTATATCCTTCCGGAACTCTGCTTAGATTCTCACTTTGTCCTGTTTCTCTTAATCTCGTTTCAAAATTTTCTATTTCTTTGTCTCACTAGGCTGACTTCTGTGCTATTTTTTTCAGATCTATATTTCAGTTAATGAATTCTCACTTCAGTATTTTCTAATCTGCTTTATAAATTACCCCGTAAGTGTTTAATGTCAGTTCTGTTTCTGGCAGCTATATTTTTTCAATTTTGCCTAATCTAATATAATAATCTCTTATTCCTTAGCATTGTTTTTAATTCTTCTTTTCCATCTTTAAACTTTTTTTTTCATATTTTTTGGTATTTATTTTATATTTCATATCTTATAATTTCTGTATCTATAGTCTTTGCATGTATACTTTTACAGTTTCTTGATTTGTTTGTTTCTGTAGTCTCTAGATCACAATGACTTGTATGTTTTGTGATTTTGTAGTTGTAGTTATGATTTTTGTGAGCTCATTGGAACTTTAAATGTGAGAATTATTTGAAGCCTAGATTTAAATGCATTCCTCCTGAAAGGATTGGGTCTGTTTCTACCATAGGCCTGGAGGAGCTATCTTTCAAGATAGTTTTACTCTAATTTTTTAGTTTGAGATATTTTAGAAATGCTAGTGTAAATTTGTGCTTCAAATCTTGATGAGACATGCTCATGATGATTAAGAATTAGGGAGAAGTTTCTGTTTTCATATTCTCTCCTCTACTAATAGTCAAGGCCACAGCAAGTAATAATTTTAATCATCTCTCTATAAAAGATGGTCTGCCCAGTCCATGTCAGTTTACCTCTGAGCATGTGGTCTTTTTGATGTCCTGGCTTTGTTGGGTGATAAGGGTAGGCTCCAATCCAGCCTCCTGTTGTCCAGGCTTTTCTCTTTCCCCCCACATCATCTTCAGCCCACTAAAACCTAGGTTTCAGTCCATTGGGGATTAACAGACGCCACAGATAAGTGCTTCATTATTCTCTTGCCTCTCAGATTTGAATTTCTGAGAATTACTCTTACTTTTTTTTACAGGCTTAGCCATACACATAAAAGATGTTTTTATGTATTTTCAGATGTTCTGTACTATTTCTGAATGTGGGAGTTGTCCCTAATATTTTTTAGTTTAAATCCTTAGAATTTGATTACAATACTTCTTTGTAACAAAACACAAATTCTTAGAGTCATATTCTGCTAAGAATGGCTTAACATGACCTTCAATTGTTTATAACCTCGCTGGCTCAGCTATTCAATGCTTCTCATCACAGGTAATCTAACTGCCTAAGCCAAGAACGGCAAAGATTTATTATCTCTTTTGCCAACTCTGAAACATTGGTGTGGTGGACAGAGTCTAAGGTAACCCTCATGATCCCTACTTCCTGGTGTTCACACTTTGTATAACCCTCTTTCTTTGATTGTGGGCAGGACATGCGACTTGCTTCTAACCAACTTTTCTACATCCTTGTCCACACATTAGAACAGCTAGTGGGGAATTGACTATCATTGTCCATCTCTGATGTTGAATGTAACAGGACAGAAATATTTCTAGTCTTCTATCTCACACCTGCCCCTTTGTTCCTGGTTCTTTCTTGGCCCTTTTGGGAGTTCTGATATGGAGCATCAATTCCAGAAGCCCAATACTCAGTAGCCAGGTCTGCTCTGCGCTTTCTGCCCCCTGCTTTTTCACAAAAGCATCAAATCACCTAAAATATCCACTGTGAGAATTTACTCTTAGAAGTGAGGACTAATCAGCTGGGTGGTTATCTTGTTAGGTTGCTGTTTAAACTACAATCATCATGGAGAGAAACCTTGTCCTACATTTATAGAGCTAAGGGAATGAAACATTTTCACTTATTCATTTATCGATTTCTTTATCCAATTACTGTCTATTGAGTACCAATTAAATGCAAGGTGTTTAGGAGAATAGGGATAGGCACTGTGTTGTTGAAGTCAGTTATTTTCCAGTTAAGAACTAGTTGAGTTGTGTGAAGAAGAATAGTAAGCAAGAAAGGCTTTGAAGACCCTCTGTGCCTAAGCCATACTCATGTAGAGTAGGTATAATGGCCCTTATGCTTAGTAAGGGTGAGAAGACACTCGATAGCCATGGGACAGGGCAGTGAAGGAATAGGAGCTGTGTCCCAGTTTGCCACCATCTTGCCATATGATGTTGGGCAAGTTTCTTCACCCATCTGGTTTTCAGTTCGTTTATGTTCTCAGTGATAATCTGCAGTCCTTTCCCCTTTTGTCTGGCAAAAAGCCTGAATTTGGAATCCATGCCTGGCCTAGCTGGCCATTGGCACAGCTTTTGTGCCTGCTTCTCCAGGCAGGGCTGGGCCAAACACATGGGCATGGTTGAATGTTTGCTCTAATGAAAAGCAGTTGATAGTGAACTTAACACTAGGGCTTGCTCATTCCCTCCCAAGTCATGTCAAGTAAAAAGGCATGTACTCAGAAAAGTTCAGAGTAGTTTCACGACATATCCAAGAGTACTTGGAACTGGCTAAAAAGAGCTGGGGACAGTTTACTAGGTGCCAGCTGGCTTTGAGGTGCCAGCTGTCAAACCTAGGGTTCCACATCTGAGCTGGGTTGCTTAAGCTTGTCTATGGGCCCCTGGATAGAAGACTGTCTTCATGCCTAGAAGAAGCCCTATACAAACAATGGATCAGCATCATGGCAGTTGGCAGGAGAGAGCATGGACACCTCCAAGGAGAGTACCAACAAACTGGCACAAATAGGCAAGAAAAGCTTTGAAAATCAGAGGATTCAAAGATCAGGAAAGGGAACTTTAAAGCCTGTTCCAGTTTCAACTTCGATTGAATTTAACAAAAATATTTTTGAGTGCCTACTATATGTCAAACCTCTTACAGGCACATGGGATATACAAACAAAACAAGTTCCCTTCCACTTTGACAGTTATGGAAGAAATAAAGGATAAACAAGAAACAAAATAATAAAGACATTTTATGGTATATCAGAAGGCAAGTGTTTTGTAAACCAAGAAAGACAAGTGTAGGCAGGGCATCAGAGTGTGGGAAGGAGGCAGTAGGTTGCAGCATTAGCCTTTGTTTTCCTTTCTTTACTCTTTTTTGTAACCATTGATTACAAAAGAGCCATTCGGGAAGCTTATGTACTTAATAGATAGAATTTGGGATGGATCAAGATATAACGAGCAAACTTCTCTAGGACCTAACCAGAACATTAGTGAATGTCAAAGACCAGACCAAGATAATGGCTTGTCTCGAGAATGCTCCCCAAACACATTTGCTCTCATTTCTTGGTCCACCAGTATCTGTAAAGCTGGGCCTTATCCACTACGCCAAGCACACCTCTGTCCCCAAAGCCTGGGGGAGTGGAGGTAGGGTGGAGTAAGCACAATTGTTATATGGATTGGGGCTGTTTTGGAAGCACACTCCCAAACTTGCTTCACTCTCTTAGCTATGCTGAGTTAGGGAACCATCTGCAAAGAATTGTCTATCTTATGAACTGCTGGGAACTAAACCTGGAACCATTCATTTGATTTTCTTTCTGTGAGAAGAAGAGACAAGGTTTTTAAACTAACAGTTGCTAAGGCTGCTGTTGCTAACACTTGTTTGAAGAGATAAACAATAAAACCCAAATTTGGAAAAGAGCTCGAAATTCTAAGATCGAATATATACTTCAAATCTCAGATGTATTGCCCCTAGAGATTCCTCACAGAATCTTACTGAAATGTTTAGTAGACAAGGATTTAAAATAAACAGTTGTTAGTTTTATAATAGCCAGATGGTGAGGGGTGGGGGTCTTGGTGGCTCCTTACTAAACAGACATTCAGGCACAGAAAGATTAGTGTTCTGAAGGTCCCACCTTAGCCTGTCCCTTGTGTCAAAGCCTTTCTGTTGCTGAGTGCAGGTGACTGCTTACTGCTATGTAGTGCCTGTCATGGAGATTGTGAGGGAGATCCCAATCTCCCAGAGGAAGAATGATAGAGACCATTGGGAGTGATGTTGGGAGAGATGGAGTCCTACAATGGTGGGTGGAGGTAAGAAGCAGAGAAATACATCTGTTCCTGTTAGTCTTATGATATATATATACACACACACACACACACACACACATATATATGTATGTATGTATGTATGTGTATATATATGTATTTTTTAAATGGGTACCTGGAAAGTTAAAAGAGAAAGGTAAAGAGCAGATATTTCCTAAACAGAATGAAAGAGTTAAAACAGAATTTTAAGGTCACGTGGAAAAGTCTCCCCTATTGTTCAGCGACATGGACGAGAGGATGCTGGGGCCTGGAGCGGCAGAGTCCTATGAGTGGACTTGTGACCAGCACTAAAAAGGGTCTGGCTGCTGAGGGCAAAAGCCCTGACTTGACAAAGAAGTGAAAAATCAGGAGGTTGGGAAAGCCAGAGCCCCTTTCTAGATGTCTCCCTCCTTCTCTTAGTGAGGGAAACAAAGCAAGACAGTCTCAGAAAGCCACACCCAAGATGGTCTGGAGACCAGAAAGCCTAGAAGGCTTCTTGCTGGAACCTCAGCCAGTATCACCCTAGAAGAGTTTTCACACTACTCAAATAGATGGAAGAGGATCCAGCCCCTTCTCAACCCAATAGGACAGAATTTAAGCAATAGGAAAGAATGGAGTAGTCAGTCACCCAGGCCTTGGAGCTAGTCTGCTTGAGAGGCTTGTTCTAAGCAGGTGCCTGCTCTGAGGTTTGCTTGTGCTTAGCTTTTAATAAGAGTCTTTATTTTTGATTAATTAAATAAAAAGAGAAAGTCTCGGTCACAAGTGTCTTAGGTCTCAAGAAGCAAGTCCCATTCTCTATCTCAGGGATTCTAAATGGCAAGTTATCATTCTGAGGGAATGAAACAGCTACTGAAATATTTGACTACAGCCTCCTGCTACAGGAATGGTGACAGCTACGAGGAATCCTTCGTGTCCATAGATGGAGTGGTAGCTTGGTAGGTAACTTTAGAGACAGTGGTTTACTTTGGCTTGTGGCATAGAGTAGAACATTTCAACAATAGAGTCAGCCCAACCTTGTTATAAATCCTGACTATCATTCTGTTGTGTTTTTCACACCCACTTTACTGTTTTCTTGTTGAAAGTATTTCAAAGAACACTGAAAAAAAGGAGGTTAAATTTCTTCCTGCATATGTACTCCCAAGGGGAAACACTATTAAAATTTGGTGTTTATCTTTTTTTATAGTGATGCCAATAACTATGATTCCAGCTGTCAGTATGGATTATGTAGATGCATAGTTTTGAGCTTTTTACACACAAATAGAATTATATATACCTACGAAATTCTTTTTTGCTTATTACATATATATCCTGTAACAGAGTAAAATGCTGTCTCTCTAACTCCATCTAGTTTAAGCCTGCTTCGTTCTCATGGTCTTCAGGCTAATAGCTTCTGCTTAGTCTTGCATATAGACATGCTAATCATTAGAGGAAATCTGCTTGCCGCTTGAGGACATAAAAGAAGCATGTACTGTTTATCAAAGATTTGCAGGAACCTCATGACCAAACTCACATCAACTAGCACAGTCTTCCTTGGATCCCTGCTGGTGCCCAGATGTCTGCAGTGGCCAGTTACCTCTTGCTTCTCCCATTTCCCCTTCCCTTGACATAAAAGATTCCTGAACTCTGTCCTTTCTTAAGATAGATTTGAGGTACCACTAGGTTTCCAATCTTCTCCATTGGCACTTTCTAGATCAATAAAACTTTCCTTACTCCAAACTCTGACATTTTGAGTTTTGGCCTTTGGAAATGTCAGCCACATACATTCTACTAGTAATACTTCCATGCCCATACATATAGAAATATCTCCTTTTAAAAACTGGGTTGTATTTCATGCTGAGTACAGGTCATAATATATTTGCTGAGTCCTCTATTCATAGCTATTTTAATATTTCAATTTCTTTTGCTGTTAAAAACCATGCTGCAAAAATTAATCCATATATACCTATATATGTGTACATCTGCTGAGTATTTCTATAGGATATATTCCTAGAAGGGGAGTTGCTGTTGATGAGTATGCATACATAAAATAATTATTATATTGCCAAAGTTTTTAAAAGGAAGTTTGACCAATTTGTATTCCCACCAATAAAGAACAAGTGGTCTTTGCCATGTACCTTCACTTGTATTTTTATCGCAACTATTCACTTTAGGTAATGGACATGTAGCTCAGCACCTAGTGTCTGTTAGACATGAGAACTCAGTATATGCTCTTTATCATTGGTATATGCTCTTTATTGTTGTCATGGGAACTTCCTATAACACCAGCTCACTGCTGTATAGCTTCAGATCCACAACAACCCAGAGCATTCTGCTTCAGTGGTAACCATTATGTGCAGTCAAAGCCTGAGGCTATACTTGTTTACATGACAGCTGCCATTGCATAATTCTGTATCTAATTTTATATAGAAATATGAGTAATATATTTTTCTTCTTTATCTACTTTCAAACCTGATAAAGATCATGGAAAATTTTCATTTTCTTGTTTGGCTGTAGGTATGGCCAGCATTGCCAAGATCCTTTTAATAAGACTTAGCAATCACATTTACTTTTTTTCTTGAACGAGACTAGGGGCAAATGATAGGAGGTAAGAATTCACTAACTCAGATCTCTCTGAATGACTCTCAGGGACGGGGTAAGGATTGAAGGAAAGGTTGAGTGTCCCTCCCACCCCCATACACCCAAACCCCCAGTGGTTAAAAGAGAAGCTAGGGGTGCCTCTCTCCCATTCCCAGTGATTAAAAGGATGCTAACTAGACCCTTCCTATCTCCAATAAATAAAGGGAAGCCCAATGCCCCTCCCTTATCTCCTCTTCAACTAATATAGCATTCCTTTATGTTATGTATTGGTTTGTAATTAAGATCTAATATTTTTGAAAATGTTCCAATGATTTAAATTTTTTGAAAATGATTGGTGGACACAGAAAAGAAGCCTGCCTCCAGCCTTGCTCCCTGATTCAGCTCCAGCCTTATCTTAGGTGTGTTCCGACATGACATTGAGACCTTCCATTCCATGAGCGAGTAGACTATGGAAATAGTCTTTAGTGCTGTGCAGTAATTGGCTGTCAGCCACCTCCCCCAGCCTTTCTGCATTGCTCTCAGAAACTCTCTGAGTGTGGATGCCAGTTAGCCTGCTCCTAGGTGTCTGGGCAGGGGTTCTCCCTCCCTGCCCAGCACCCCTCTTCTACATCCAGTTTCCTGCTTCACTCCCAGCATGCCATGTCATGGGTGGCATGTTTAAATCCTGTCTTGGCAGTCAATGGTACAACTAATTCTTCCCCTCTTTGGATCCCAGTGTCTCTCCCAGGGTCTGCTGGTCTCTCTGGGCCCTGACCCAGTCCAGCCTGGTGCCCTAATACCTAGCTCACCTCTCCAACCTGACTGACAGTTGAAGAGTTCCATTCCCCCTTCGTTCAGGCATAACAAGGCTGCTATTTTTACTAACATAAAGAAGGAAACCACAAAAATAGAGAAACGAATGAGCTTCTAGTGAGCGCATTTCAGATTCTGACTTTAATCCAGCCAAAGGTTGATTTGGCTATCATAACTTAAAAGGTGTTCCTAGCCAGACTTTAGACTCTTTCCCCCAGCTTATTGTTGATCCAAATATAAGAAGCACAAATTCAGGAAAAGCTTGATAGGAGACACGTGTTGAGAAATTTTGGGTGGGTCACCAATAATTGTAGGAAGTGTCTCATGTTCTTAAAGTCAATGTGAAGGTTTTTTGTTTTTGTTTCTTGTGAGGATTTTTTGGTTAACATTCAAGACCACTTTTGAGTGTGGAACAGATTGTTTAAAGTTATTTGGTTTTAAAACAATATTCAATTTGTTAAATTTGCAAAGTCAAAAACAGATTTTTTTCTCCTTAGATATTTGAATTCAGCTTATAAATCTTGTTATCTTATTTGTAAATTTGATAAGAACAACCACCTCCACTTTTTCTTTGATTATTGTTTGAAGAGCTCAAGTTATACAAATTAAACTGCCTTACACAATTGGTTCCATATACAAGCTCAATTAATCAAATTATCTTAAACATTGTAAACTCACTTATGCATTTATTATATTTGACTTTATTTTTGAGATCTCTGTCTACACTAACAAGCAGGAACTTTCCAAATATTTGAGCAGCTCTAGCAAATCTAATTAACCAAATTCTCCTAAATTTTCAATATTATTTATAAATTTAATGGTCTTATATGTTTAAACTTAAAATCACAAGTGTACCATGCCAGAAACCTTCTAAACATTACATGTTAAATTACGGCATAGAAATTATTTCTAAACCAAACAATAGATTTATTTGCTTTATCATTTCTAATTTAATTCTAAACCTTCCTGCAGCATTTTTCCATCTCAGTCAGGCTGAGGTTACCAAAGCATTTGTCAATTTGCATAAATTTAGAGATTTGGGGGCTACATGTGTCTAGGATGATTCTATTCAAGCCACAGTGGACATGTTGGATCCTATTTATAGTTGATGTATCAACAAGGCACTGGTTGTGAAACCCCAGATGGCATTTGTTTCACAACCAGAATTCCATGGGTTCATGTTATCTACCTACCTAGTTTACTCATAACCTCTCTCAGCTTTTATCACTTAATTTAAACAAGAGCTTTCTACTCCCTGATTCAGACTACAATAAATTTCCTTGACCACTTGATCGAATTCTATGTTCCTTTATATTGAATTTGTCTTGAATTCCTTTCATGCTTTTGTGTGACTCTCTGGCCATAGCAGGTGAATGACAGTTGGCATGGCCTTCTGGAGCTTGCAGGACCTGGCCTCTGTTCACCTCTCTAGGCTCCTCCCATACCACTCCTATTGGCACATGAACATTCTTTCAGATTCTCAAGTCGTAGTTCCCTCTGGATTCAGGATCTTCATACATGTTTGCCCCTCTACCTAGAGAAATGTCTATAACGTCTTCCTCTGCCTAACCACTTCCCATTCTCCCATTCTCAGCTTCAATATCTCTTCCTCAGGAAAGCCATCCTTGCTAAGACTAAGTCCTCCTAATTTCTCATTCCTAGCATCTACTCTTAGGAAAATCTTGACTGCATCTTGGCTGAAGACCGAATCTCTGTAGCATTGAAAATATTTATTTCCATAAATGTTTCTTTGATGTTTGACTCTACCAGTAGACTCTAAGCACCAGGAGGGCTGTTTTGTCCATTGCTGACATCCAACACAATGCTTGGTTCATAGTATGCTCTTGATAAGCCAACAATTTAATAAGTAGATGAGCTCAAGAATGAATGAATGACTAAGTTAACAAATGAGCTTCCTGGGTGAAGAAACAAGGACACTAGCACATGTTAAATTAGGGTCAGAGGATTACATTCTCAAACAAAAAAGGAGCAAAGGTACACCGTAGTCTCTCAGATGTATAGAGGTGGGTGGGATACATACTCTGAGAGGGTCAGGGGAAGAATACTGGTGAGAATTTGTGTCATTACTGATTACCAGACTCTGTGTGGAGTCTTCTTATGGGTTAGCTCCCTCCTTATGACAGGTTTGTAAGGTAGGTATATAGACGAGGAAACTGAGTTTCTGAAAGATTAAGTAACTTGTCCCTGGCCTCACCACCAGTGAAGAAAAGAGGACGGACTCAAATTAAGGTCTGTTTGACTCTGTTATTTTCATTATACCATAATATCTCAATCTTGGAATTCATTTATTCCATCAAAAAAATATTTAATACTTGTTACATGTTAGGCCAGTGCTAGACACTGAAGGTACTAAGATGAATTTGGTATACTTGCTTTTTTAGGTACTCCACTGTTCGTGGGGAAAGCAAATATAATGTATAACTATATCATTCATTCATTCATCCATTCACTCATTTACTCAAAAAACATTTATTCAGCATTTGATATATGTCAAGCATTGGAGATGCAATAATAAGCCAAGCAGACATGTTACCTTCCTTCATGGAGCCAATAGTCTACTGGAAGGACAGCTTCACAGAAGAAACTATAAAACTGCAATCATGAAAAGGCTCTGAAGCTGGTGTACATGATGCTTCATGCGTGTATGGTGGGGGATTTCCCCTAGTCAGGTATGTCAGTGAAGGGGAAATAACATCTGAGTTAACCAGGTGAAGAGTTGACGGAAGAGGTTCCAGGCAGAGAATGTAGTAAGTATAAATGTCTGTAGCAGGAGGGAATACAGCAAATTCAAGAAGCAGAGACAAGGTTAGAGTGCCAAGGTTAGAATGGAACAAGCAAGACAAGGCTAGACTGGTGGGTGGTGGCTGGACTGTGAAGTCCTCAGTGTCTTTTCCCTAAGAGTGTGGGAAGCCATTGAAGCTATTTAATCAGAAGGGTGACATGCTTGGATCTGCATTTTGATAAAATTACTGATAAATACTATGGTAAACAGGCATGTGAGAGGGGGCAAGCTAAAAATGGGGGTACAGAGAGAGCAGAGAGGAGACAGGAAATGAGGTTAGCTTGAACAAAGATGGTAGTTGTTGTGATGAAGATGGAGACATGTGGGCAAACACAAGAGATGTGTAAGGCAATACTATTAAGGGACTCAGTGATGGATTGGATATAGAGCATGAGTGAAGGGAGATGACAATGATAACCCCCAAGTTTCTGGTTTGACTAGTTGAATGAGAGGTATGTGGCATCATTCCCTGAGTTAAGGATGCTGAAAGGGGACCAGGTTGGAGGAGGAAAGATCATGAGTTTACCTTTGGACCTGTAGAGTTTGGGGAGACTTTGAAATATCCCAATGGGCATATCGAGTAGGAAATTAGATGAACACTTTGGAACCCAGAGAAGAGGTTTCGATTGGTGGTAAATGCAGAAAGTACAATAAAGTTGATAGGTACAGGTGTTATAGGAGAAAATCTTGCTATAGAAGGACATCATACATGCTTAGTGTAGAGATAAGGGGATTTTCACCTTTTGTAATAATATTACCTTATTATGATATAATGTTTTTTCAATTTATCAGCCCTTCCAGATCTACAGTAGTCCTTCCTTATCCTTGGGGATTATGTTACAAGACCCCCAGTGGATACATGAAACAACAGATAGTACCAAATCCTATTATACTATGTTTTTTCCTATACATACATATCTATAATAAAGTTTAATTTATAAATTAGCCACAGTAAGAGATGAACAACAATAACTAATAATAAAATAGAAAAATTATAATAATTTACTGTAATAAATGTTATATGAATGGCTCTGGGCCATTATTAAGTAAAATAAGGGTTACTTGAATACAAGCACTGTGATACTGAGACACTCAATCTGATAACTGAGATGGCTACTAAGTGACTAACAGGCGGGGTAGCATATGCAGCAGGGAGAGACGCTGGACAAAGGGATGATTTCATGTCATAGGTGGGACATAGTGGGAAAGCGCAAGATTTTGTTATGCTATTCGGAATGGCACACAATTTAAAATCTATGAATTGTTTATTTCTGAAAATTTCTATATCTTTGAACCATGGTTGACCATGGGTAACTGAAGCTACACAAAGTGAAACTGTGGATAAGGAGGGACTACTATATTACGTTATTTGAGTATCATGACACTTTGCTGAGAATTGCCATCCATATTTTACGATTCAGAAAACTGATGCTCAGGCTTTCATGTTTGAGAGAATACGCCTGGATATACTTTACTCTTATCTCACCAATTCCTACTTTCCTCTAACATCTCTGTACTGCCCAAATGGCTATAAAAATTAAAACCAGATCCGAATAAATATGTTACAATGCTATTTGACAAAATCCTATCCAAAGAATGCCAGGTTAAAGAGTATGTTTGCCTTTTTGTGTGGAAGTGATGAGCTCTCTCAATACTGGGTTGACTACTCTGTGCTATTAAGAGACCCCCACCCCCACCAGAGACAGCATTACACCACAAGGAGACACCACCGGGCAGAAATGGCTTTGGTTTATTTCTGCTCATTTTTTCTAATAGTTCGCATTATTTTTTCCTACTGTCAGAGGGTTGAAGGCTCTGAAATTGCTTGTTCTCAACCTGTGTTGTGTTTTCTGGTCCAGCCAAACTCAGGAAATGACATATGATCATATAAAAACTTAGTGCAAGGATAAGGATGTGGGGTGGGGCTGTGTGTCTTAATTTTGTCAGAAAGTCTTTGCCAATCTCCAAGAAGGTAGTAACTCTCAAGTGTTACTGCCTTCAAAAAGAAGTTTTGTTTTTTTTTTAAAGAGTAGATTCTATTTATAAAGTCTCACAAAGAGATAAATGTATAGAACCCAACAAGAAGCCAGTGTCTTCTTTTTATCTAGAAGCAAAGGAATTATGACCACAGCTGATGTGCTACATTCTCTTATGAGTGATCTCCTTTATAATATCCTTATTGTAAAATTCAGATTGTTGCTGTTAATACAGGTAAACTGACTTCTCTGTGGTCATAGGACTCATTAATGGCAGTGTTAGAACTGGATTTCATGACTCATAACTCAGCCCACCTTGCCATATAGACAAGCAGAATTTTATGTGCAACCTGAAGAATTGTTTTGTTATTCTCCTTTTATCGTCAAAGAAGACCATATTTACATTGTTTCCTGTGTATAAGAATCTATGTAGTTTAGTTACTGTTTCTTTAAGATATCTAGAGGCGATTATAGTCATTCATTGCTTAATGACATTGCTTAATAGGTTCTGAGAAATGTATCATTAGGTGATTTCATCATTGTGCATAATAGAATGTACTTAAACAAAAATACACACGTATGCTATATAATATGGCCAGTTGCTCCTAGGCTACAAACCTGTACAACACATTAGTGTACCAAATACTGTAAGCAATTGTAACACATGATAAGTATCTGTATATTTAAACACATCTAAACATAGAAAAGGTGCAGTAAAAATATGGCAAAAAAGACAACAAATGGTACACCTGTATAGAGAACTTAACCATAAATGGAGTTTAGGGGGCTAGAAGTTGCTCTGGGTAAGTCAGTGAGTGAGTGGTAAGTGAGTGTGAAGGCCTAGGACACTACTGTACACTACTGTGGACTTTATAAACACTGTGCACTTAGGCTACACTAAATTTATAAAAATATTTTTCTTCAATAATAAATTAACCTTTGCACATTGTAACTTTTTACTGTATAATTTTTTAAAAATTTTTAACTTTTTGACTTGTGGCAACACTTAGTTGAAAACAAATACATTGTACAGCAGTACAGAAATATTCTTTCTTTATATCTTTATTTTATAGGCTTTTTTTTTCCTATTTAATATTTTCGTTTTACTTTTTAAACTTTTTTTTTTTTTTTTTAAAGCTAAGACACAAACACACACATTGGCCCAGGCCTACATGAGTTCATGATCATCAATATCGCTGTCTTCCACCTCCATGGCTTGTCCCACTGGAAGTTCCTAAGGGCAATAACACACACGGAAATGTCATCTATAATAACAATGTCATCTTCTGGAAAGCCTCCTGAAGGACCCACCTGAAGCTCTTCGTGAGGAGATGTCACTCCTTTCAGAAATATGTCCATGGTTGTTTGGTTTGTTTCTTTTTTTCATTATAGATTCGCTTATAAGCAGATAATTCACCGTGAACATTCCTCTCCATTAATGAAAACTTTTCGGTGTTGGAGTCCATGTTTTCAAACTTTTTAAGTAATTTGCTGAGTTCTGAAGAAGCCTCTGCTAAACAGTTCACTGTGAATATTCTTGGGGATTCTTTTTCTTCTCCTGCAGTTTCCTTTTCTCTTGCTTCTTCTTCAGCTATGAGTTTCTGTTCCAGTTCCAACAACTCCTCACTAGACAGTTCTTCAGGAACCTCTTCTGGGAGCTCCTCAATGTCATCCTCATCTGCTTCCAGGTTCAGGCTGTTTGCCATTTCAACCATAGCCTTGTTGATTTTTTTAACCTTTGTGCTAAGATGTTATGATGGCCTCTTAAAAAGAAGAGTAGAATTCAACTTAAAAACTGTAAAATACAATGTTAATGTAAAATATCTAAGTTATATTATCCTTATGTAATTATCATCATAACCATGTATAATCTAGACAGTTTTTCAGTTGACTAGAAAACGAGCTGTACATTTTTGTAATAAATCTATGTCTATGTCTATATTTGGCTCTATCCATATCCATCTCTATATCTATATAGTTATATAAAATAATCTGTAAAGGATATATACCAACATGTTAACAGCTACTATTGCTTGCAGGTAGAATTATGGGTAATTTTATTGTTTTCTATATTTTATAATTTTCACACAGTATTAGCTATATAATAAAAATTTTTTTAAATCTTTTTTTTTCAATGTACCAATCTGGAGCATTAAATAAATTTTAGGCCCACCTAAGAGATTATAGGAACAATGGTAGTCATGTGCTCAATAACCTTGTTTAGCCTGGGAAGTGAATAAAACTAGCAAGTAAGATAAAAACAGGTACAAGGTAATGCAGCACTGACTGAGCGATTTTTCTTTTGAAATAATAAGATCCAGAGGAAGCTGCTGGGAAAGTTATTTTGAAGGGGGTTGGTTGTCAGATGTGTACTGAAGTGTGTGATTGATGTGATGGTGAAAGTGGGAGAAAGAGGCTATGATGACCACTAAACAAAGGGTCAGTGGTGAGATCCAGTGCAGTGTGGGTACAGATCAGCAAGTTGATTGACTTTGTAGAATAGAAGCTGAACTGAGACTATGGCACTGAACTTATGTACCCTTTTTTACCCTTTAGAGAGGCATCCACATGAACATTTGGTCACAACTACAAGTATTATATATCAGTGCTATGATTCTTATGGTTGTAGGTGGTTGACTAAAGCAGTCTCAAGGTGTAAGTCTTGCTTGCCTGTAAAATGTGTATGTACTCCTTCTCTGTATGGAAAACTCACCAATGGAAATGGCCTATGAAAATAGACTTTAGGTCCAAAATTAGACAATATGACTCTCCTGGGACCTGTTGCAAGTCTCATTTTACCAAGTAGTGGCCAATGTATCAGGTGAAGAAAACTAGAAATTTTGCTAAAGTTCTTAGGCTCTTATCAAAGTTGTTATGCTCTTATCACAGTTTTTATGTTCCTATCAGAAGAACATATTGCCAATGTTCTTACAATATTGATCAAGAACAAACTGAAATCCTCTACCCCCACCAAGCACCAAGTTTCCATAAATCTTGATCAAGCACAAGAAAGTTCCACCTACTTTTGGAAATGTATGGAGAAGTCTATTCATGAGTACTGGTTCCTGGCTTCCCATCGGAACCTACTATTTCTCACGAAACTTACAAAATACCTTTTATGTAGGAGTTCTAAAACAACAACAAAAATAAAAATCCCCAAACAAACAAAACAACAGTACCACCAAGGTACTTTATCAACAATAATATAAGATAGTTGTGAGGTAGGTGCAAAATATTTATGGTAGTCAGCATAAACCAGTTTAGTCACAGTTTGCTTATTCTGGAGAAAAGAAACAGAAATTACTGAAATTCTACATGAGAATATTTATGAAATTTATCTGATGGCATTGAATTACAAGGGACAGAGCCCTTGTAGTGTAGGTGGTAAGCTTCAAGGGACTGGTTTATGTCAATAATTTTACAGAAAAATATTTAAAAATACATAAAAATATATGGAATATAATCATATATATTAAATGTTAATATGTATATTTAACAGATACATATTACATTTCAGTGAATATCAACAGAACAAACAGAACAAAGAATTACAAAAGATGGATATTTTCACTTAAAGTGTATATTTAAACAATTGATATAGAGAAATGCTAGGTGCTTGTAACTTCTACTTTTGCAGCCATAATTAAACAAAAAGTTATGATTGAAATAGTGATTCTCCAAATTAAAATGCTTTTATGCTCACTTTGAACACTGTATACATTTTTATGAACCTTCAATTGCACCTATCAAGTACATATTCTGAAAGAGTTCTTTTTCCAGCAGAATAAATTTCTAATCTAACAACTTGACCTCTCAGAGATAACAATTCTAAAATCTGAACAGTAACAAAAAGTCTCTTTGCGGGCTTTTGGAGAATGTAGAAAAGCAGAGAGTCATAACTCTCAAGAAGTGACTGCAAATGACCAGCACCAGTTTTACCCTAAGGGCAATTGTGATGTGGGCAGTAAGAGTTAAAACTTCAGTGGAAAACCTGGACTTCTCTGGCAAAATGGTTTAGAGGAAGGAGACTTGGGCAACTGGGACCACCAGAAAGATGGGGAAACTCCAGAAGTGAGAGAAGCAGAGAAAGGAATGTCAAAGTCTCTATAAACTTTGCCCAAGACTCTGGCAGACTGTTGAACCACATGTGCAAAGCCACCATCAGGACAGGCAAGTTTGCGTTTTGCATTTTGAGTCTAACCAAGTTAATTGCCTTCTAAATAAATTAATAACAATAATAACAACAACAATAATAAAAGAACACTCTGTAATAATGTAACAGAATTGAGAGTCTCCACAACATAGTATTAACATGTCATTAAAATCTTATGGCTAAGAAGACAATGTAGCAAAATTGCAAGATATTATGAGTGAAGAAAGCAGTCAATAATATATATGATGTAATAATTCTCTAAAAAAGGCACAGTAAGAAATTAATAACAATAGCTAATAGTAAAATAGAACAATTATCATGTACTATAATAAAAGTTATGTAAATGTGGTCTCTTTCTCAGCAAACTAGCATGAATTTTTATTTCTTTACAATTTTGTGGATAGAAGATTCGTTCTTACTATAGATGTTAGGAACCTCAGCAAATGATTTTTTTTCTTTCCTTACTAAGTCAAGAACTTTCACCTTTTTACGTAAAGTACTTTTAGGCTTCTATTTGGCATATCCCAATCGCCATGATGAGAAAGGCATGGATTGAAACATGAGGAGGAGGTCAGATGGAGAGTGTTTGAGACCTTGATGATGTGTGGGCTGTGGGAGAGGGCGCTATCAAGGGTGTTCAGAGACTTCCATCCTGGGCGATTGGGAGGAGCTGACTCCAGGATACAAAATCCAGAACACTTTGAAAGACGATTGCATAAAGATGTGGTACATATATACAATAAAATATTACTCAGCTATAAGATAAGATGAAGTACTGCCATTTGCAACAACATGGATGGATCTCGAGATTACCATGCTAAGCGAGATAAGTCAGGAAAAGTTGACAACCATATGATTTCACTCACATGTGGGATATAAAACTGAAAGCAACAAACGAACAAGACAAATAAAAACTTAGACACAGACAACAGTTTAGTGGTTACCAGAGGGAAAGCAAAGAGGGGAATGATAAATAAGGGGAAAGGGGGTCAAATATATGGTGATGAAAGGAGATTTGACTTTGGGGGGGGTGGTGAACACAATGAAATATACAGATGATGTATTATTGAACTGTACACTTGAAACCTATAGAATTTTATTAACCAGTGTCACCTCAACAAATTTTATTTAAAAAAAAAAATAGAGAATACAGGAGGTCAGCAAGTGTAGAAGGGAAGAGTATAGATCCCATCTTGGGCATAGTTAATCTGAGAGACCACCAGAAATGGGAGAAGTCAAAGAGAGGAGCATGACACTCTTCCCCATAGGAGTGAGCTGCTGAATTCCTGAAATGGGATGAGGTTACCAAAATAGAGTGAGGAGGAAGAGGTAGAGGACAGAAACTCAGTTAAGGGTAAGAAAACAAAGAAGGAGAGTGGAACAAGAACAAGATTAACCAAACTTAGAGTTAAAGAGTCCCAGCTTCCTTACTCAGACAAGTGCAGTGGCTGGTTACGCTGGCGGTCCCCAGTGAGCCACGCTTTCCTTCCCCTTGAACATGTTCTGGGCCTGTGACTTGCTCTAACCAATAGAATATGGCAGAGGTGAAATCGTGCCAGGTCTGGACTTAAGCCTAAAAAAGCTGCTGCTCATTGGGGAGCTCTGAGCCATCATGTAAGAAATCCAATTATTCTGCTGGAGAACCCATATAGAGAGGGAGGGGCCCTGAGACTACATGGGGAGAGAGAAACCCAGCCATCTCAGCATCCCAGATGAGCCCAGCCTTTTAGCTGTCCCCAGCCAGGTGCCAGACATGCGAGCGAGCCATCTAAGATATTCCAGCCCCAGTCACCATCTGATGCAGCTTTATGAGAAATCCCAAGTGAGGCCAAAAAAGAACTGTTCAGCTGAGCTTCAGTCCACCCACACGATCATTTAAAATAATAAATTGGTGGTTGTTTCAAACCACTAAGTTTGGGGGTGGTGTGTTATGCAGCACTAGATAACCGAAATCATAAGTGAATCAAGGAACTTACTCTACCCTCAGCTTTCTTACTCTACCCTCAGTTTCTGCAAAACTGAGTGATAAGTATATCATCCTGATAATAGCTTTGCCATGATGGTCAAATGAGTCATGTGCTCAATGATTCTGAAGTTTTTCCACAAAAGCACACTGGGTGGCAGAGTACAGTGAATGTCAGATGTCTGGGGTCTGGAGGGTGTGGCTATTTCTTAAAAGCCTTGTGGTTTCAAATTAAACATCGCAGCTAGTTTTAAATGCTCCATAAAGAGTCCCCATTATTATTTTGTAATGTACTTTCTCCAGTTCCATGCACTCTGGTTATCCTGTGTTTTTACATCCTTTTACTGCATCATAGTGAAGCTTTGGGGGTGTGAATTCCCAGTTGGAAAGATATAAGTGCATGTGTTCTATAAATGTGCAACAAAGGATAATCACTGAGAAGAAGAGACAGACAAGGAGTGAGTATTCAGGAGAGGCCGAGGAGAACCAAGAATTCCACAGGTCTTATAAACTGAGGGAGGTTTGTTTAACCATCAAATGCTACAAAAATGGCCATTGGTTTTAGTGACTGGTAAGGCAGAGGTCTCCAAGACAGTGGTTTCTTTGGTGAGGAGGCAGGAGTCAGGGGTAGAGGGAAAATGAACAGTGGGCTCTTTGAGGATGTTGGGAGGGAAAGGAAGGCAACTCCTAAGAGGATGTAACTTCAGGAAGAAATGGGGACATAGAGAGGAATTTTGTTCTGCTAAGTTTTTAGAACAAAAGAATGCTGTACGTGTTTTTAATGACAGGGAGAAAAGCAATGAAGAGAGAAAGAACTTGCAAAGCATATAAGAGAGAGGGATGATAAAATAAGAGCCAAGATCGAAGAAGAGTTGGAAGGCTTAGGATGAGTAATATGAAAAAAAGAATTAGTCTCAGAAAGAATATAAGAATCATCTCTGTAACAGCAGGGGAGTAGATGGCAGGAGAGAAAACAGACATTTAAAAGTGGAAGAGAGACAGGGCAAGGTTCATGTAATGCAGCTTCAGACCATTAGGACACCAGGTCACCTTCAGAGAAGGGAAGCTTGGAGTCTTGAGGAAAGTGGAAAAGATTTAGGAACGATTTTCAGGAACGATTAAGGGAATCAGCTGGAGGCAAATAAAAACCTACGCAACAGTGAGAGAGTCTGCCTTAGGGTGGAGAACATGAATTTATTGTATCCTCAGTCATTGACCTCATTCAATAACTATTATGAGAGACAGAGAGGGAGCATGGGAAACGTGTGTGTGTGTGTGTGTGTGTGTGTGTGTGTTGGGGTGTGGGGGGGTTCCTAACAGTGGGGATTGCCAAGTCAGCTAAGTTGGGAGAAAGTGTCTGAGAGGGGACACCAGAGCTACTGGAACATGGTTGACCATGTGGAGTGTGATCTAAGATGAAAGCTTGTTGGTGGACTAGGGGCATGTAAAAGGGTCCGGGGGTAGGACATGATGGACAGGGAGAAGTTGGAGTGAGGGAGGAAGAAATGCTAAATACAGTTAGAAGCATTTCACATTTATAGTTCTTGAATTTGAACAATTGCCAATAACAATGTGTTTGAAAGTGTAATTATAATTCTGAATGGCTGAAGAAGAATAAAGAGGACAGGGAATGGTCCGAGGAAATTCAGACTAGTGAGTTCGAAGTGTTTTATGGCTGCTGGCATGATGGTCAGTTTTATGTGTGAACTTGGCTCGGCTACAGTTCTTAGTCAAACACGATCTAGGTGTTGAGAAGATATTTTGTAGCTGTGATTAAAGTCTATAATCAGTTAACTTTAAATGAGTGAGATTATTCTAGATTATCAGGTAGATTTGATTCAATCAGTTGAAAGGCCATGAGAGCAGAGCTGAGGCTTCCTTAAAGAAGAGGAAATTTTACCTATGAACAGCAGCTCCAGCCAGTAGCCAGTGCCTGAGAATTCCAGCCTGCCCTTCCTGGAGGCCTGCTATATGGAGTTTGGACTTCCCTACTGAGTCCCCACAATTGCATGCAGTCCCTTCCAATAAATCTCTTAATATATTATCTCCTGGTAGTTCTGTTTCTCTAGTTGCATCCTAACTGATATAGGTGATAAGGGATGGAGAGAAAGATTATAAGCTTCTACCTGTTCCTGCTCATGTGATTTTGACATTTCTTTGTAATATACAGGTGAAAAGATGGAAGTAATTCAGGTTTGAGATGGAAGGAATAATAGATGGCTGGCTGACTGGCTGGATGGTTGGGTGAGTGAAAGAGTAAGTGTGTAATTGTGAGTAAGTGAATTGTTTCATATATCTTGCCTGTAAAATAGGAAGAAAAAAATTCCTGCTATCTACTTGCCTGTGTGGGTGAGATAAATGCTAAGGGGTAGAGTTCTGGGTAAATATAAAACATTTGTTTTCTATCTTAACCATCAACGGAAAGTATGAGACCTACAGAAAACATTTTCAGTTAGTGTCTTTCCAAGTCACCCAGAGCTCTCTGTGCATTGAGGCTTCCAGTGCTAAGCCCGGTGTGAAGACCTGCTCCTGTGGAAATGTTGGTCTTTTGTTTAGTAGACATGAGAATGGTGGATTTGATTTAGGACTCGAGGTGAGATAAAACAAACAAGGATCCTTTCTACTTCTTTCTCTTCTCCTTCTCCTTCTTCCACAGGGGGAATAAAATAGAACTTGGTTTCGTTCCGCGAATGTTTCCTGAGAGGCCCCTGTAAGCAGGTGAGCCTAGAGGGTGATGGGAGGATTTGAAACACCTGATAGAAAAGGTGGAAATTGGTCCCTAGAATTCCATCAATCAAACCCCAGTTTTGCCCTCACCTTTAAGAGAGTTAAGGAGGCTTTTAAATTTGTGATTCAAAGCTGTGCACCATCTCTCTAAAATCAGAAATGTATTGCTTCCACTGGTGCCTCTCTGATGGTGACAGGTATGGCTGGTTGGATGAAGCAGATAAATACGTGAGAGATTACCTCAAGTTGTGTGTTTGCTCTACACCCAGAGCCTTATGCCCCTGTGGGACACC
Source organism: Pteropus vampyrus (assembly GCF_000151845.1). Taxonomy (NCBI): domain Eukaryota; kingdom Metazoa; phylum Chordata; class Mammalia; order Chiroptera; family Pteropodidae; genus Pteropus; species Pteropus vampyrus. The sequence continues at coordinate 10,255,839 of NW_011888796.1, read as the reverse complement.
CTCTTTGAGCACATGGGATAGCTTTCCTATATGAAGATAAGGATCCCTGGTTCTGCCTGACATGTGCTGGCTGCTGGTGTTCTGATTTATCTGGGCATGGCTGGCTACCTGTGAAATAACAGGGCATAAGCTTCTGTGCACGTGACTAAGGAACCCCCTTGGAGAGAACTTATCCAGAGGGAAAAAGGAGCCAGGCATGCTAAGCTGACCTGGTAACAGCGCCTTAGTCATCAGAGGAGCATAGTGACTGTAAGGACACTGTGTTTTTTGTGTGTTGCTGGATTCTGATAACTCCTGGAACTTAAGCAGAGAGAGTGGTTGGGAAGAAATGGAAGAGTTGTTCTGTCAAAACTATAAAAAATAGTGGGATATCAGCAGGTGTGGCTTTAGCAAGTGTTACTGAAATGGGAAGGGAAAAATTCTACCTCACTTTGCCACAAACCACCAAACAGGTGAGGCACCATGAGCGTTGGGGGTGCTGGTGGCGGTGCAGCGAGTGGCAGCAGTGGGCTCTGGCAGAGTCCCAGCTCCGAGCAGAGCATGTGCAGTGCCAGCGGAGGGATCTTGTCCCTGTGCACACAGCAGACATTTCCTGGGACTCTCTGAAGTGCTTGGAGGCTCTTTGCAGAGTCTTAGAAAAGAGCCTATGATAGCGAACTGTTGCTGTTACTGTGACCACAGCTCTATCCTTAGGCAAGTTGGGTCCGGGGAAGGTCAGGCCATACGTGGATTCAGAGGACACACTGCTTGGTTCTGATGATGGGTCCTTCTGCTACATAAAGCTTGGAGTGCCAGCCAAGGATCACAAGCATTACATTGTCCATCATACTTCTTTTGCTCAAACATACTGTCAATCCTGTCCTATTTATTTGTAGGTATGGTTCAATTAAGTGCTAGCCAGCCCTGTGCACACTTCTTTAGTGTAAGCTTTTCTTTTTGCCTAAGGAAATTGAGCCATAGCCACTTCCACTTTCTTCTGCTGTTGGGCTGACTGTATTCTGGTAAACTTAAATGTCTATCCAGGTACTGTCTTTTCTCTTCCGAGCGAGGGCCCTATTGCCTCTTGGTCTACAGGTATCAGAGATCTGGGCTTGACTGGAGTCGGATGGTGTATACTCTTTCTGCTCTGAATGGCTATTGAACAAACCGACAGCCCCTTTTTAGAAGTTCTTGAAACACTATGTGCACAGCAATGAAGTTGTTTCCTCTCTGTTGGATCGTAAACTGCTTTATTTTTAACTGTGAAAGGGGCTGTGTGCTTCCTGGGGGCTTCTCCTGATGCACAGCCAAAATGTTATGTTTTGTTTACAACTTCCTCACAGGAGAGGACCTGACCAGCTTATGAATCCTAGAAAACATGCATTCGATTTCTGCTTTCAATCATTTTAAAGGAAGATTTATTGTTCCTGGATATGTATCATTAGATCAAAGTGATGGGATCAATAAAACTTGGAATTGTATAACAAGAGAGGTTAGTTTCTTGCTTATTATATTTATAATAACGGAGTTCATTAGGTATCACTCTGCTTTATGAAAGCTGGTGAATCAATAATGCTCTTATGACCTGGATAATAATAAACCTTGGCATTAAATGAATGATACCAACATGCAAGTGGGGAGGGAGGGAAGGAAAGAGGAGGCACCGTCGCTGTGCATGGGAAGAATTCGTGCATTTCACATTGGAACCTGTGAAAAAACATCCATTCCTTCCCCTCTTCCAACACATTCTTCTCTTATTCATAAGACATATTCAAAGATGGCAACAAATTTCCCATGTGACCTTTACGGCTACTGGTTTAGAATGACTTTGGGCTGCTAGCTGGGGGGAAGAAATGATCTCAGAGATGAATTGTCAGGACATTAGCTTCTCTTCCCATCAGCTTGAGGAACATCCTGTACTTGACATATGTGAGTGTGTACGACCGAAGAAATACAATGTGAACTTGCAGAAAAAACAATTGTGCTTCAGTGGCTACCAAAGCTCAGGGCCGCTCTCACTGGTCGCGATGAGTGGTGCCACAGCTTCCCAAGCCCTCAGACTCCAGCAGGTCTCCCTGCAGAGACAGCACCTAGGACAGATGTCCTCTGAGAATATCTTCCCACAACAAGGTGTAAAATGTTTCCCTGAAGGGCAAGGGTTGAAGAAGCGACGTGGTCTGAAGACCTGCTGAAGGAAACACAGCTGCTCTCGCTTCTCTCAGCTCATGGGAATTTGGGGCCTCCGTTGTGGATCTGGTCCTCCTCTCATCCGTCGTCCTTTGTTTCTAGGAGAGCTGGGCAGCGTAGGAAGAACCAAAATGATGCTAAATATTCATGGGGAAGGAGCTCTTTTGAGGTAAGGGCCTTCAGGTTATTGCAGATGGTCGGGCAGAAGGGTGGGGGTGGTATAAGGATGGTGACCAGAAGCTACTTGAATTCCAAACTGCTTTATGAAGCCAGAACTCTCTCATGGACTCTGATAGGCTTAAAATCTAAATAACATATTGTGTTCTTTGCAATTGAAAGACCGTGATGACTTTTTTTCAGCTCACATAGGAGAAGAGTCTGTCACTAATGGCTCTTTTGTGAAAAAAAGATCCTTCTAGAGAAAGAAGCCATAGCAAGTCAGATTTTGGTGGGGGATTTGTGGGGGGAAGGGGCATAAAAGGCCTGACTCTTATTCCGTTTTATAGAGAAACAAAAAAGTCTGTCTGGGTTCCGAAAAGCTAAAAGTTTAACCACCTCCATGACTCTCTTTTACATGAAAATGTTGAAGTTGAGCAAATAAACAGTGATTTCTTTTATTATTATTTACAGAGGAGACATGCCACCAGAAGGCATGTCTGCTAATGTGTGTTGGCCAAATTCTCCTTAGAGATGGTGATTAAAAGAAGGAATGGGTGGAAAATTAGTATATACAAATAGCTATTCAGACACGGGGGTGAAATGCTAATGAAGTGACCTTTAAATCTTCATTTTTCTTTATTTCTCTGAATGCTAATTAATGGACGTGTTTAGCACCAGGAGGAATTTGCATCCCAATCCATCTCCCTGCTAAGCAGTATTTTGAACATTTCTGGAGCCGAGTCTCAGAGAATGGCTGATCCAAACTTCCTGAGGCTCCCATCCCTGCTGCCACATTGTGGCTTTTCCTCTGAGAGCAAAAAAAAAATGTCATCGTCCAGCAGCTCATTAGCATGGCTGTGCAGCCTCTGCAGTTAGTAAGGTGATTAGTTTCAGAGCTAAGCGGAGGTTGCGGAGATTCGAGGCACAGTATGTTTATTGACTACTGTCCCTGGACAGCAGAACCACTGCCTGCTTGTTAAGGAGACCTGAATTATTGCCTGCCCGGAGCTGCAGGACCCCAGGAAGAAGCAATGTGGTAATTGGGGCTTTTCTTGAAGCAAAGGGCAAAGGTAAATTTGTAATTCAGGCAATAACCTTTAGAGTGATGCCAAGGGATGCTCTCTGGAAAACATTGCCTTCATGCAGGGAGGGCAATAGACTGAGAACGCATGCTGAGTTTTGGGTTGAGAATTCCTCCCAGCTTGGAGAAAGAAGAAATAATTCGAATTGAATGAAAATGAGTTGGAGTTGTTAGGCAGGAAAAATTAGAGGATTAACTTTTACAAGGGGAACTTTCTACAGGAGTAGCCCTTCCACAGTGGAACTGTGAGGCAGTGAAAGTTCAAGCAGAAGTTGAGGGACATCTACACTTCTTCAGTTTTCCTCATCTATAAAATGGGGATATGATACTACCTATCTCACAAGGTTATTATGAGGATTAAATAAATTAATATTCCAAAATGCATAGTAAACTCCACATAAGTCTTTGATGTTATTATTATCACTGGTATTACTTATTGATAAAGGACGTGCTAGAGGGTTTAGGGAGGAGATCAGACTACACGGCTTCAAGATCCCCCAATAACTCTTGGGTCCTATGATTCAACGGTTTAGTGGTGGAAGTGTTTCATACCCCACAAATTTCTTACATGAGTATTTAGGGCACCAATTCAACTGTTCTTCTCAGTCCCAGCGGATCTCTTTAGAACAGTGATGGTCTTTCTATCTGATTTTCTCGACCCACTTAGAGCAATATTTATTTGCTTAAAACCTACTTTGTTTCTGAAAAATTTTATGCAAGACATTTAAAGTAAGTTTGAATGTGCTTTGAGGTACTGAATTAAATTCTCTAGACTTGCCTCTTGCTGAATCATAGCTTTTAAAAAGGATTTAAAATCATCAACTATATTGGTAGATTGTGGGGACTAAATTTAATATTTCTAAAAGCATATCAGATGGGCACGCTGGGGGTAGATAGAAGTATAGAAAGGAGAGTGGGAAGAGGAGGACACTGAAAATATGACTCACAATAGTTTCAAATTATAGAAGGAAAAATGATTAAAATCAAGTGTCCAGTAGACATAGGTGACAGAAGAGTATCCAGAGCACCATTTCATTGATTTGTGGCCCCCCCGATCAGCTTCTAATTGTTGTCCATTGGAACCATTAGATGCCACCACATGGGTGGCATTCAAAACATGACAAGGCTTATGATGGAGAAGATGACAGAGAAGCCCTGCTATGTGCCAGATGCTTTACAAACATTATCTATTTTAATAGATAATGAGGAAGTTGAGATCCATAAAGATAAAATAAGTTGCCCCAAATCTAGTTAGTAAGTGGTGGCGTTGGTATCCCATCCTAGGAATGCCCAGTTCCAAAATCCACGTTGCTTCTAATACTTTCTTTCTCTCTGATGTAGACCAATGACCATTCAGCATCCAATAATACTGAAACTTAGGAAATGGAGGACTCGTCCATGTCTGTAATTCATGAAGAAGTGTATCACTTAATCTCGAAACTCCTTCTTAATTCTCACATAATCTGAACATTTAAAGAAATCTGATTCTATAACTTTCCATTTCTGTATCCAGAAACCTGTTGTTAAAGGTGATTTACATGTGAGAGGAAATTAATTTAGAAGACTATATAACTAGATACAAAAAACTGATAAAGG
>NW_011888796.1:10225783-10249892 GCF_000151845.1 Pteropus vampyrus | reverse complement strand
TTCTGTATCCAGAAACCTGTTGTTAAAGGTGATTTACATGTGAGAGGAAATTAATTTAGAAGACTATATAACTAGATACAAAAAACTGATAAAGGATCTCTTTCTCTCCATGGGTAAGCCAAACTCTAAATATTTAAAAAAAAAAAAAAATTCGTCGAATTTGATTACTGATATAACACCATGCAGAAATAATTTTTTTGGAAGAACCACCAGTTCTTCTAAAAAACAAACATTGAAACAATTCAGTATCTAAAGTATTGACTCCTCTAGCTCTGCAAAGCACACCTACTGTTGCTTCTACTACATTCTAGGTTACGAGTATAACCTCATCCATGAAGAATACTTGTCTAAATTAACTAAAGTTATGGCACCACGGAAGCCTTGCATTCAAGGACAAACTGGAGACTTAGTCTCCCCTTTTGATTGACAACAGCTTAGAAAATAACAACTGGAACAATAGAAAAGACACGTTTTTGAAAAATACCATTCAGTTCTAAAGTCCTTTTAGTAGTCATGATTTATTAAACAACTATTATCTATCAGGTATTAAGCTAAGTGAGCATTCTGTAAACATTGCCTTGCTTTTATCCTCTCAACAAGCATACAAAGTACTATTATGACTGTTGCACTAGTGAGGAAACTGAATCTTTGAAATGTTAAGCAATTGTCTAAAGTTGCAGAGTTAAAAAAAAATGGCTCAGCCAGAATATAACTTGGATCTATCTGATTTCAAAGCTTATGTTCATTCACCACATTACCTGAGTTGCCTAATCAACATAGCTGTCTGAATGACTATATCTTTTTGCAACTAGTTTCATAAACATTGGGCACTGTATATGATGCTGTGAGGAAGTAAAGGTAAAGAAGATATGCCTATATGTGCATTACACTATGCAAGGAATTCTTTTACTTACTGAATTCTGACATCAAGATAAATCAGATATATTATGCCTTCAAGAAGCTTCCAGCCTAGTAGGAAAGACAAAATACATACATGAAAAGTATAATACATGGTAGAAGAGATGTCACAAAAGAAATTGAAAAGAGATTAAAATATTTTCTCCTTTAAAAAGTCATGAGAACTAAACAGTTTTACAGGTGAGTTTTATCAAACTTCTGTCAACTGATGGGGATTCAACATTGACAGGAATCCCCAATGTGAGAGGTTCAGTGAAGAAGTAAACTGCCATTAGCCACTTTGCCTTAGGATGAAATGCAGTAAACACATTTAAAGCACTTTAAACAGTTCCTGGTACAAAATAAATGTTCAACACATGTTATCTGTTTATTGTTGTTTTTGTTGTGGTTGTGTATGTGTATGTGTGTGCTAATTTTCTTGGAAGGTAGAGCAGAGAGACAAAATTTCACCAAATTTTGGTGACATGGTTGAGTTTCTGGCTCAAACCAATCTCGAAGTTCTTCCAGCCTATAAAACAGTTGGAATTAGGTTACTTGATGGTTTTTTCACCTTGAGCATTCCTAACTGGTACTCCGAGTCAGTGTGATTTAAGTTTATATAAAGGACAGTTTTAGAGAGATGATTCTCAGCATCTACATTGAGTTTGAATTTATGCCTCATATAATTATATATACAAAATGAAATTATAGACTCTACAGGACAGGTGACTCTCCCCAACTTCTACTGTCCTTTATCTTTTGCTAATTGGTATTGCAGCAGGCGCCTAACCAAACTCTCCGGCTCCAGGCTTGTCCTATCCCTTCTAATCATCCTTTGCATAGCTTCAAGAGTTATCTTTAAAATTCAAATCCGATCATTTTACACATGCACAGATAATGCATCCATGCATTATCTGCTTAAAATTTTTCTATAGTTCCTGATTGCCTACTGGATTTCTCTCAAACTTCTTAGCATGGCCCACGTAGTCCTCAGTATCTACCTCAGCCTCCCTTTTAATTTTTATCTCCCAGGACCGTCTCCCACAAACATGATGGTCATTCTCTCCTGAACATGTAATGTTCTTGAATGTCTTTGAGCCTTTGCATGTGCTATTCTCTATGCCTGCAAAGTTTTTCTCCTACTTTCTCTGCGGGGAAACTCTTCTTCCTCCTTGAAGACTCTCAACTCAAATATCATCAGGCTAAGGAACATTTCTTGATATTGCCTTGTAGAACCATTGGGATATGATTTAGTATAGAGATTTGACTTAACAGAATTGTGGGAACTAGTTAGTTGGGCGATTGTCATGTCTGCCTTCAGGGCAGGAAGTTGGAAAGAGAAGTGGGGAGGAAGAACAAGTTGGAACCAGAATTGGGCCCACAAGGATGAATTGGACCTGTGTTCATCTTTTATCACCTTGAGACCTCCAAATTTGATGCTGTTGGTGTCTGCTGCAGGAGAAGCCACAGAATTTTGTCATAATGCTTAATATGTACCTGGTCTAGGAGTCAGAGAAATTAAAGGAGGATGCAGCAGGAGTTGGAGTCGTTGTGCATTGTTGTGAGCCTGGCTACTGCCCCTCCCAAACCCCCCACCAGCAGACACACAAAGACATACCACATGTGTGAGATGTCACAGCACCCCTTGCCTTGCTTCAACCCTCCAAGTGTAATAAGAATATGGCTATTTCATTTTTCTGTCTTCCAAATTTTTTTTTTATTAAACAGCTCCTGTGGTCCGTGCTAATCTGACACTGAAGAGAGAAGAGAATTCTGAGAAATGTAAATCCAGCAAAACTGAGCTGACACAGTACAAATCCATTATACCTCTACATCTTTCTTTTACAAGAATAATAGTTCTTTGTGGCTAGGTTTCCACTACCAGGGTATAAATTCTTTTGAGCAAGAAACATGGCTCGTATTTGTATCTGAAGTCACAGCATGTAGTAAGTTCTTAACGGTGTTCAACAGAACAATTAATAAAAAAATTCTCATACATAGCAACTTAACACCGAGTGAGTTGCTATGTGTAAGAATTATTATTTGTTTCATTATTATTATTTCTTCTATGTATTTCTGAATGGTTGAAAAACTAGTGTTTGGCATTTGTTTGTACAACCACCTGAACAGAATTTGGGAAAAGAGGAATTTTTTTTTTTTTTTTTAAACATACATGCTTGTATTGAATTCTAGAAGGGAATAAACTTACTTCATTGGTGAGTTTTGGTGGGGTGAGGCCTCTAAGGATACAGAGGAAAGCATTCCTTTTGTAATGTGCTGCAAAGCTTTCCAAAAAAGTGTCAAAGGTTAATTATTTTAAACATTTGGAACTTGGCATCAAGTAGGGTGGAACAAACATACTGACTAGACATATGCTATAGAATATGCTAATATTCCATAAAGTTCTCTCTGTCTATAGTGGTTTACACAGAAAGCTGAACATATGGCAGGCTTTGTTTGGCTTTTTCTCTGGAATCATCTGTCAAATCATGAGCTGCCACCTAATTACCCACTCACATTCTACTACTCCGCATTTTCCATTTTTGGTCTGATTTCTCAAAGCCTTCAAACACTCATTTTTAAAAACTTATTTTAAAAAAATTAATTTTATCTGACCTACAAAAGAATTGTGGGTGTTTCTGGGAGAAACTTTTAAAGGGCAAAGAATGTGGACTCCATATCCTGGCTCTTGGAATCTATATCCTGTCAGGACAACATGTGTCTTAGAGAGGTAATGATTAATCATCCTACTAAAGAGAAACAAGAATGATGGGAACAACTGGGATCAAACTTTTATGTTTTCTTGAGCACCTACTATGTATAAGCATGTCTCTCTCAGTAGAGCAATGTTTCTCTTATTTTACCCTCCCTGGGTGAGATGAGAGCCAATTCAAAAGAGTACAAGTCTTTCCTTAGGATCAGATATTTATAATTTTATGTTTTCATTTTTACTTAAACTAACAGCCACTGTCTAGTATTCTATAAAATGAATTATTAAGACTTATTGAAATTTGATATTTATAAATTAACACATTAGGAGAGCTAAAGCATAACAACTACGAAAATATCTTGATTATTTTGAAAAGTTTTTGTGGGCACAAGACCCTCCATAGAAAATTGGAATTCTTGAAAAATTTGAGAAAGAATGTATCCTTTTTGGTACAGAATGAGTGTTGATTTGGGGATGGTAGCAGTTTTTTATTGTCGTTTTCCTAGTATTAATCATCTTGTATCCGTAGCTTTTACTTCTGTTAAAAGTTTGTTTTTGCGTGTGTTATACTGCACAGTTAGGTTTTTGTTTCTATTTAGCTCCTTTCCAATTCTCGTGATCATGAAGTTCTTTTTCCACGGAATATTAGGAATAGGGGATGTTAGTGGCCTGCACGGTTTTTCGCTCTGCTTAAGAAGGCCTACTCAACTAAATTAATTGCCTACTGGTATAGACAGACTACAAAGTTACGGAATAATCAGAGGATAGAGAGCAGAGACTTGGCACTGTCAGGAGTCAGTTCATTTTCATGATAATCGTTTGTGCTGATGCTTTTCTGTCTAGTAATTATTTTTAAAACCTACATTGGTAATAAAATTGTTTTTCCAATGCGGCAGTGTCCAGCATCCACACTCACACTTTAGGGGAAGCAGGGAACGAACTGGCCTTTAGCACCTTGTCTCACACCAGGAGAGAGAGCTGAATGAATGGCCCAGAATAATAAATGCTCTGTCACGCCTTGCTGCTTAAATATTTTATAACTTTTAAGCTCTATTAAAGGAAGTGATGTCAAGAGTATTTAGTGTAGATAGCTTCTAGCAATGGCTTTTTATTAAGAAAAATGACACCAATCATCTAGCTGATGATGGAGTGAGAGAAGATATTACCCCGCTGAAGATGGGCTTATCATTTCAGCCCCTGGAATGGTTGGCTGTTGTTAGAAGGTGTTAGGCAAAAGAGGACGGGAGAATTGACAGGGATGACTCAACCAGAATGTTTGTGTCTGGTTTCCTTAGTGGAGAGACATTGATGTAGGAAATGATCTGTGACTGGCACAGTTTTTGTTTTAGTAAATGCTGATCTTTATTATGTCTGAAGAGGATCCGTGACTCACAGAACAAAGTGTATTCTATACCCTCTCCCCTCAACTATCTTAGGTGCTGGTTGAAGGCAAAAATATCTTCACACTTCTTCAGTCTCCTTTTTAGAATCTCATTCCATGCTCTGCATCCATCATGTGCAGGACTGACTTATGGACCCAGAAGACTTTTAGAAGCTCATGAAAATTTCTCAATTTCTTTTAAAATCTGAAGAAAAAACAAACTTTTGGGTCAAAGAAAATGTTTTAATATATATTAATATGGTTGTCTCTATACCAATGCAGATGTTGAATATAATTTGTAATAATTTTTTTTTTTATGGAGGAATGGACCCACAAAGACACAAGTGCTTGGGGCCCCCACAAAACTACAATGCAGTCCTAAGTGAGCATGCTATAAACGCTTACGGATGAATTGAAAAAAAATGTTTGGATGTTTCAGTGTATCTCTCTGGAGACTCAATTATGTTCATGTACCCTGCAAGAAGGTTCATGAAACAGGCAAAGAGCACCGATGGTGAGCCAGGAGATCTGAGATTGAGACCTACCTCTTTCTCGTTGACTTTTGTGATGTCGAGAAACTCATTTAGGCTCCTGGATTCTATTTACTTACCACTAAAAAAGTGGGTTTGAATCAATTTCTAGGCTCTTTCTAGGTTAGAAATCTGATTATACTAATCTAGAACAGAGAGCAAGGGGCTGAAGTTCCTTCATGAAAAATTTTAGATAGATGGCAAAAGTAACATTTATTTGTTGTTTCCTGAGTTCATACTAAGGGCTCAATAAAAACCTGTTGAATAGAGAACTTTGATGGTTGAGTTTCTGCAAAAACTTTTGCTCTTTCAATCTCTGATCACAGGTTAGATGCTTGATCATCCAGGATGAGATTTGGAAGACAGATAATCGAGCCATGTATCCTCTGGTGCACCTTCCCAAACCTGTGATTCCTTCTTATTGAAAAAATTCTCAGCTATTATTTCTTGGCCAGGCTTAAAGATATCTGTAAAGTGACAGCTTGTCGTTGGATTCAGAATTAAATTGGCAACAGGGTTGGCTGCCCAGGAGCCCCATGGGCTCAGGTTGGCCTTCCCAAATGACAGCATCCAAGGCAGAGGTGCTCGTCTACTCAGCTCATGCTTCCTTTGCCCACATAGTGCTTGCAAGTCTGAGCTCTGTTGAGTCTTCTGCAACTAGGAACTGTGGCCTGGGCAAGACTGAAGGTCAGTTGATCTCCAGCTTCTTTCTTCACAACCCTGATGGGAAGGCAGACACAGTGAGTGAGAGTAACCCCCCCACACACATACATACCAATCTCTAACAGTTCCTTAAATTTTCTTTGCCACCCACAGAGGCCATGAATGATAATTGCCAGTAGAAGCTCAGATACACTCCCATTCAGATTCCTGAAAATTAATCTTAAAGAACTCTAGGAATGGTTGTGAGTTTTTAAATCATTATCTTTATAATAGCATCGATGAGGGCATAGTAGGTGAAAAGGACGTAGATCTTACTCTCTAAGACCATAAAAATCCCAAAGAAAAACATCACTTAGGAAAGAAAGCTGATGAGCATTATTTTATTAAAATATTGTTCTAATGTTGCCTTAGAAGACAGTAACAGCATTAAAACTCTGGACCTTCTTTAGCACACATATTACAGAGTCATAACAAATAGTGGACTCAGCCCCAAGGCATGCTGGGGCCTCAAAGGGATGACCTGGGGCTAAAGGCTGATTCTCCTCAGGTAGGGTTTGCAATTTTAAAGTTACACCCTCTCGGTCGATGAAAGCTCTCATTTGCGTGAGAAGAACTCTGGGCCACGTATTAGTTTATGTAATCCATACAGTGGAGAAGAGGTCTTCTCTCCATTTTCCACAATAAGTACAGAACTCAGGCTCAAATCTCAGTGCACAGAACTCTGCTCTGCTTACTTGTAAGAGCACCTATGATCTTGTCTTCTGATTTGGAGATAGATCCATTTTGACAAGAACAGCTATAGATGAAGGTTGATCCACTGGGGAGGGAGCTGTCTGATTCCAAATTCTACACCTTGATTGATTGCCCAGAGAAGATTCAGAAAACGCTGGAAGCAACTTTCTTCTCAATCTCAAGGATGTTTTACATGGAAAATGAATTATCTTGCCTTTTCAGAGCACACACAGGGAAAACTCATAAATGATGTGTCTGCTTTTCTTTCATGGCTGTAATTCTTGTTTTTATTGTGAGCTTTTTTCTTAACACCTCTTAAAATGATATATAAACAAGTGCTTTTATGCTATCATAACTTACCAGATATATATTTTTAAATTATGCCATTGATCCTGAAAAATATAAAGCCAAATTGGATATTAATGACAAGAAGCTGAACTCTTTTATCTTTAAACACAGACATTTTCAAAATTACTCTTCATCTCTGAGCCTTTACATCTTTAAACTTCTAGTTTTAAACATTTTGCTGTTTCTTTTAAGTCTTGATTAGATAGGGTGGCATTCTGACTTCTGTGGTTGTATTCAGTCAATATTTTTCCTGTTTTCTACTTCATTATCTCCTGTATTCAAAAGATTCTTCAAACAATGGGAATTTCAGCTTTTTACCAATGATTTCTATTAGACTCTGATCAAAGCAAAGGCTCCTGTTTACTGTTTATACTATAATGAACAGAATTGCAGAGAGGGCAAATTAATAGGAAGCAAGGCATACGATGTAATAGGAAATGAAAACAGACTATGGAATGAAATATTACGGCCTTAATAACAAGAGGTATATTGGAAATTTATATTATAAATGAGAATACCAAATGGATACGTTACCTGAAAAAAATTGAAATATATAAATATTGTCTTTTTGCAATTGTCTGGCTCTCCATTCTTCCTTGATCTCTAGTGAATGCCATCAGTGGGAAGGTGTAGGAGCTAGAATTTATTGATCAAGTGCCAGACACTGTACTGAGCACTTTACTTGCTGTGTTTTGTCAGTTTTCATGATGACTTCAAGAGCTGGGTATTTTTATTACCATTTTCTAAATATAGAAACTGGAGTTCAGAGATAGTAAGTAACCTATTTAGAGTTACACAATTAGGAAGTAAAAGAACTATTTATTCGAGACCTATGTTCTTTACTTTATCTTTCTTTGCTGTCTTCAGGAGAGAAATAGGCTGGTAAAATATACATACTCAATTAGCAATGAATGCATGGGCTCCATGAATTATTATGTTAGTACTACTGAAATTTTGTTATAATATACTATGAGCTATATATAATATAATATATAAATTCTATAAGTAATAATTGTTATATTGTTTATCTTTATGTAAATAATTTCTTATTACTAGGTGTCATTTTGGGGGTCAGAGATCAGTCATACATAGGTCCTATAATTAATGAAATCTCTGTAGCTATAGGAGCAATATGATACTGATATATATAACCACAATCCAAAATGCACTCTGGGAGGTCAGAGCATGGAAAGCCTCTACCTAGGAAAATAAAAGAAGTCTTCAGGGAGAAGGTGACTTTTGAGATGGTCATTGCAATAGGGGTTGAATCTGAACTTGTAGAGATTAGAAAGAAGGCATTCTAGGAAAAAAGAAAGGTTTGAGAAATAGAAAAGAAAACTACACTTTAGTGGGTGTCTTAGTTTTCTCAGGCTGCTGTAACAAAATACCATAGACTGAGTGGCTAAACAAGAGACATTTATTTCTCACATTTCTGGAGGCTGGGAAGTCCAAAATCAAGGTGCTATTAGATTCTGATCTTGGTGAGACTCTTCTTGGCTTGTAGACGGTTGTCTTCTTGCTGTGTGTTCAGGTAGCATTTCCTCAAGCAAGCATGCAGAGAGAGAAAGAGAGCTCTCGTATCTCTTCCTCTTATAAGGGCACTAATCTCATCATAAGAGTAACACCTTCATGACCTAATCTAAACCTAACCACCTCCCAAAGGCCCCACCTCCAAGTACCATTTCATTGAGGGTTAGGGTTTTAACATATATGAATTCAGGGAGCACACAAACATTCAGTTCATGAGAGTAGGCATCCACAAGGTGTAAGGAATGTTGAATATGTCATTTCATTTAATTCTTATAAGAACTCCATTGGATGGTGGTGTTGTTTGTTCCATAAGCATATAAGACACAAAATTTTCAAGCTGAACTCAACACTTCTTTCTCCCTCCTCCCACCCATCCCCCTCGTTTCCTATATTTCTTTCCATGTATCCATTGGACAGAAATGGATTCTGTCCATTATCCATTCTGTTGCCAAGCCTGACTCCTGCTCATAAATCTTGATTCCTCCCTCTCTGCCTCTCAGCTTTGTAAAGCCCTGTTGATCTAACCCCTCTAAACGCGTCTGGAATCCACCCACTGTCCTGGATGGACCCTGGCTGCCATTACCTTGGTTCAGGCTACCACCATCACTCATGCACCATTGCACCACCTTCTATTAGCTGATCTTGCTGCTTCCGGTCTTGCCTTCCCAGCCCATCCTCATTCAATACATTCCCCACACAGAAGCCAGAGATCATTCTAGAATGTAGATTTGGTTAAATTCTTCCCTGAGTAAAACCCTGTGACTGCTCTTCGTTTCCCTTAGAATAAAGGATTCCTGAACAAAGCTTAAAGAGCCTTCATGATACGGCCTTGGCTTTCTTCCTCAGCATCATCGTGGACCATTCTCTCATCCCACATCCATCCTCTTCACTCAAATGTCCCTCAGTTCCTATTTTACAGCTCCTTTTTGGCTGCCCTCACCCACCCACTTGACTAGCACCAAGGCTGAGCTTCCACCTCCCATTCCTTCACTGTAACCCAAAGGGTGGGCTCCAGGATAGCAAGAGCCATGCCTATTTGTTCACCAATCAATATATTTCAAATGAATAAATTGATTTTTAAAAACTGAGGCAGAGAGAGTGTAAGTAACTTTCCCAAGTTTAAATAGTTAATGATAGGATCGGAAAAAAATCTGTATTCAAATCTAATGCTTTTCTCATAGTATCATGGTGTCTTTTATAGATGGGTGAGTGTGGGGCATTCAGTAATTCATTTTGGCTGGATCACAGCATGCACATAAGAAGGCTCTGGGAGACAAAATGGGAAAAGAAGGCTTTAATCATATTACTTATGGCCTTGTGCCCTAGGTTAAGGAATAAGGATTTTATTTTGCAGACACAAGGGAATCATAGATGAGTACAGAAGTGACAAGAGCAGAGTAATTAGGTTTCCTTATGCCTTTCAAAAGTGAAAATGAGGGCAGAGGAACACAACAAGAAATTTGGGGTTTTGCCATGATCTTTATCTATAAAATAGTACTTACCTACCTCATATGACTTTTTCGAAAAAGAAGGTAAAAAATGTATATAGAAATGCTGTGTAGCCATAAACCTCTTTATAAGTGTCATTATAGGTTTTTTTCCCTTAATGCTTTCTAAAGGACCTATTCAGCTTTGTAGGTACTTCTAGAAGACTCTGAATAGACCCTCTGAGGAGCCATTCTTTAAAGTTTGTGTTCAGGCCATAAATGAAGCTTTCAAGCAACTAGGAAGTTACAGACCTGATCCAGGAGGAAAGAGAAGCCTCTGACTGGAACAGCTGAAAATTTCCCAGATGACAAACGGGTCGGGGACAAAAAAGGGGGGAAGTACTCTTGTTGATGGGAGACCCCTCACTAGGAAGAGCTGTCAAAAGACACTGCTGGCAACTCCTGTGAGAAAATCAACTGGAAACCAGCCTTGGGAGCAGCATGGAACATCATGGAGTAGGGACCCTATTGTCTG
Source organism: Pteropus vampyrus (assembly GCF_000151845.1). NCBI lineage: Eukaryota > Metazoa > Chordata > Mammalia > Chiroptera > Pteropodidae > Pteropus > Pteropus vampyrus. The sequence goes on along the minus strand of NW_011888796.1, from coordinate 10,239,139 downwards.
AAGGCCTCTGGCCTGGGCCGTCTACTCAGCCCAACTAACTGTGAAGGGAAAGGAGAGCTGTACTAATTATCAGGTCATTATCAGCCAAGAGGGTAACTGGAAATAACTATTCTGATGTAAATAATAATGATAACTGTTGTTGTTGTTGTTGTTGTTGTTACATTGACTAAAGAGAGTAAAAGACAAAATTCAAGGCCCAGACAGTCTGTTTAAGAAGGTATACCCGAAAAAAAAAAAAAGACTGCTTGTAAGAACACCTCCTTTGGCCCAGGGAGCTGAGAGTTTTGCAGGTGGTCACTGAGAGTGAACTTGGGACTCAGGTCATCTGAGGAAGGCCTGCTGAAGAGATTGCCTTTGGACCCACTGTTCAGATAAAGGAAGAGTGGACTGTTCAGAAATTCTGGTGAACTGGGTCAAGTCCTGGACTTAAGAGAGGTACTTGCAGGATTTCTGTAACCTTTACTTGTTTCCTACTGGTATTAAGAACTGCATGCAAAATTAGAGAAACTAGTTTTCAGGAACAGCCAAATTAATTTGCTTTTCTGGCATTTCCTAGCACAATAATGCATTATGCAAATAGCTGGTGAATTTGCTGGAACCTCCCAAACTGTTGTCCCTGTGACTAAGCTCTGGTCTGTAGTCTTCCTGGCACAGTATGAAGCAGGTAAGGTGGAAAGGCACCAGAGCACAAGTCAGATGTTGTGAGTTCTATTCCCAGCTCTTCTAAGAATAAACTGACATTATTGATATCTACAACCAACCAGTTTTCCAGATGGCACTCAGATTTTTTCTAGCATCTTGGCAATGAATATGATTCATCATCTAGTCTAACAGGTCCTCTCCTGTAAAAGCTGAACATGTAATTATGACCAAAACTCTTTTACACAATTTTTCAAAGAATTAAGGTTAAACACATTGCCAAGGAGGAAATGTTGCACATGGGTGTCACAGGCAAGATTTCCCTATGCTCCCTAAGAAAAGAAAATATAAACGGAGCTGATTCAAATTACCCCCGTTAGAGAGTGTCCCAAAACAACACGAGCTTAAAATGATTACTTCTTTCAGTCAAATTAAACTTCTTTGCAAATTCGACTGAGAAAACTGCCCTTTAATTCAGATCTAGTTTAAATTATTTAATGAATCTCCTTTCTCAGTTCATTGGACATTAGGTTTAAGAATGAATGAAAATGCTTCATGTGCCACATAATAGCTGAACAGTGTCTGCGGCAGGCAGCAAGAGCAGCCGACATTCTTGAAGAGACGGATCAGTGGTCTGGTCTCAACCTCAGGTCTGGGAAAACCATTAACCAACCAAACAACTTGAGTTTTATTTTTAATTTGATACACTGTGTTTAATGCAAAATGTATAGGCATTTTGAGAAACGGTTTGCTCAATTGTGGGGAATGGCTGTAATTCCAGTGGGTTTATCTTGCAGGCTCTGGAGGCTGCTGTTATTTCCTGGTGGGTGTCTAAGGGAGTAGGCAGCAGAATGCAGAGAATCTGAGCAAATGAAGCCTTATGAAGCAGCCCTTTGATTAGATTAGAACAGGCTGCTTTATCCCTGAGGCTGTGAGTTGAGCTGTGGGTGAAGTGCCAAATCAGTTCTTGCCTACTTTGTGACTACTGGGTCACAGCAGGAATCCAGGAGACAGAATTTAAAAGACCCCTCTGCCTGGAGCTGGTAAAGTTATGTAAATGCCACCCTGAGAAAGGGGGAGAGCATGTGTGCTGAGGGATATCCACCTCTTAGGCTCACACGGCCAGTTTCCACATTCTCTTCCTGAACCCAGCAAGCAGTCCTAGCGTGCCTGCTGTTTGCCAAGCACATGGCTAAGATAAGGTCTCTGATCTGGAAAAACTCATTTTGGGTAGGCATGATTTCTATCCAGAAAACTAAGGCATAAAATAAAAATATGATGCTTAAAATATATAGAAAGCTCAATGGGAGCATGAAGGACAGTGTGACTCGATATTTGGAAATTTAACTCTTTGCGGCAAACATATTGCATGCCATGCTCTGTGCTGGGTGCCAGTGATGGGCAAGACAGGGTCAGTCTTACCCGCATGGAGTCTCCAGTCCAGTGAGCCAAGAAGGATTTTGAGAGATGAGTTGGGTTCCATCACGGGAAGAAGAAAGAGAAAAAGGAAAGGAAATGGGTAAGGACAGACAGACAGACAGACAGAGAGGATGTTTGAGGCCATCTTTCTTTTGTAGGCCAGAGCTTTGAGTTTGTTTTTAACCTGTAGAAGCTAGAAGCCAAAGACAGATTTAAACAGGGGGAAAACTTGAGCATATCCACATTCTAGAACTATTCTTCTAGCAATCAGAGAGAAAGGAGGACGGGTCGAACGTGAGGTTACTATAGCCATTCAAGGGGGCAGCACTTCACAATTTGAATTGCCACAGAAAAGTCAAGAAGGACAATGACCTATAAAGCAGGTCACTGGATGTGGCAGTTAGGAGGTCAGCGAGGACCTTCCAGAGGGTGCTCTGGGTGCAACCTGATGGCCCTGGTTTGAAGGGTAATTTACAGGGAAGCAAAGCGGAGGCTCTAATTGTCCAGAGAGCAGTCGCTTTTTTGTGGTTGTTACTCAGTCCAGTGAGTGTGGTTTGCTTTGTGAGGAAAAAAAACCCAAGGATAACAGGAGTCCTGATGGTCCTAGAGATTTGTATTTTGATTTGCAGTTGTGTTGGCATGAGGTTTGTCCTTTTAACTGTGAGGATCCAAGCATCTCCGAGGCAGCCTTTATTCAGCTCAGTTTAGGTTGCCTGCTTTCTTGAGTTTGCAGGGAGTATTCTGATTTTAGAGTTATCAGAATGCCATTTACACATCATTCCCTTGTCCCCAGGTACTTTCTTCATCTTCTGAGGAAGAACTGAGAACACCCTCCCTGAGTTCTTACAGGGCAGGGAGGAGTTCTGAAATGCTCTACCAAATCCCTGATAATCCATTGAAAAGTCTGTAAAGGTGGAGTTACACCCTAGGGGACTTATCCTGTGATTGCCAGTTCTGTTTCTCCACCCAGTGATAGAGCCAGCCTGTTTTTCTGACATTATGACCCAGCTAGCTCTTTGCTATAATCAATGTTTCCATTCTTTTCCAAAATAAACATGTTGACCCTCATTTGCAAACAGGAAAATGAAAGTTTTCCATTGCTAGATGCAGTGCATATATTTTCGAAAACAAAGAATTTAGCAAAGGAATTTAATCTCATCTCTGGTTACTTTGTAATTTGGGGCATTAGACTTTAGAAGGTAATTTTTTTTTTTTTTCTTTTACATTCAGTTAAATTCTCCCCCACTTCACCCCCACTCCCTCCTGGCTTTGTTCAGAATTATGGAGCAGAGTGGCTTGAGGAGAATAGGACTTTATTGTATCACATTTCGGGAATGAGCCATGAGGAAACAGGAGCCAAGCTTGGAAATGAAAACGTCCTTGTAAACGACCAGCAGAAGATAGGAGTTAAAATACACAACTGCTATTGTGCCAGAAAATTGTCTGCCCTCTCTGAACGAACTAGGGAGTGCTAGTTTACATTTATACCAGGTTTATAAAATAATAAATGCCAATCTCCCTACTCAAACAAAACGTAATTTCATAACTGTTTTGAAGATAACCCTACCTTTTTGTATCCATAGAAATGAATGGCTTTATACCCCTGAAAATTCCAGATATCGTACCTGTTTAATGTAAACAGGGTTTGCTTAGTCTGGGTTATTAGTGATTTTATTTCTGAAAGAAATAACGGATTAAGAGTTGCACGGATGTCATGATCAAAGCTTACTTCTTGTTCATCAGGGGTGTCAGATGCAGGCAAGCGGTTTCTATGTCCACTGGGCTAAATTAGTATACCATTATCGCTTCAGTAAAGCTTAGTTATTACTGTGTTCTCTGCTAAAGAAACCAATTAGAATATCTGCTGGACGGTATATTAAATGACACTATTTAATTAAAGCCTAATCTCTCTCTGAATGAACAATATTTTAAATTATTGCACATTATTTTCATTCAATTACTGCAAACCTCTGTCCATTTTTAAGTATGGAAAAAACTCATTGGCACCCTGACTGCCAGGAAGAATAATTGCTGTTCTGTGCTGTGTTTGCTGCTCAGTGCCCAGTAACAGTCAATCCAGGACACACATCAATTCAGGAGCTCTTTTCATTTTAAAATATTTCTGATTTGTTTCTCAAGCTTTTAGGCAGCAAAGGGGCCTATTCTGTGATTGTAAATGGTTCCCTCCAAGCACTGGGGGGATCATGGACATCTCTAAAAAGAATATCTTTAGAGGAATAAAGCCATTAAAGAAATACAATTCTCATGCCAGGAACAGAGCTGTATAACTGACAGGATAGCAACTCATTTCAAATGAGTCTCTCATAAGGAAATGCAAGAATTAAAACGAACTCAACAGTGGATTCAAGAGATAACCTCTAACAGAAAGAAAAATTCACGTGTTAGAAGGAGAGATGAATTCAAAAGAGGTAACTATTTAAAAAAAAAATAAAAGTTGGAGGAGTGCCAAAAGGGAATAGATTTTCTTCCTTGTAGTCATTTAACTATGGAAATATGACAGTACACATTTGAAAAGCAAAAAGCAAGAACCACTAGCCAAATACCAACGATATGCTGTTTCTGTAGCTTTGTAATGTCAAAGAATATAGTGTGAGGATATTGTGTGTTTATCAGACTATTAGGTCATCTTTAAGAACCCAGGGAAGGAAAGTAGCAGTGATATATTCCAGATATTATAGAAACACAGGCCAGAACCCCAACTGTGAGTGGAAAGGTTAGAACTCAACCCTGGGACCTAGCACCATGCCTTACACAAAATCTTTTGCAAATGTATTTTAATTTCCTGAAGCTATAATCTAAACGTGTGAAAACAAAGCCAAGTTGACCCCTATCTTTTGGCTAGTCCTTGGTAAGTGTGGCCTGTTTGAATCCAGATTTTGACTTGAGGAATGGTACTAGTCCATGGTGGTTATAAAGATGACCAAGCATAGTGCAGGCATTCTCCATGCATAGATCATCTTGGTCTATATGTGCAACTTTGTGGATTTTGTATCTTTGGTGTTACTTTTTTAAGACTGTATTTTTTAGAGCAATTTTAGATTCACAGCAAATTTGAAAGAAAGGTACAGAGATTTCCTACATACTCTTTGCTCTCACACATGCATAGCCTCTCCCATGATTGACATCCTTCACCGGAGTGGTACATTTGTTACAACTGATGACCTACACTGACACATCATAATCACCCAAAGTCCACAGTTTACCTTAGGGTTCATGCTTGGTATTGTATATTCTATGTGTTTGGACAAATGTATAATGACATGTATTCATCATTATAGTATCATAGAGTATTTTCACTGTCCCCCAAATCCTCTGTGGTCTGCCTATCTATACTTCCCCATCCCCCAACTCCTGGAAATCACGGATCTTTTTATTGTCTCCACAGTTTAGCCTTTTCCAGAAAGTCATATAGTTAAAATCATGCAGTATGTAGCCTTTTCACATTGGCTTCTTTCACTTAGTAACATGCATTTAAGGTTCCTCCATGTCTTTTCATGGTTTGATAGCTCACTTCTTTTTAGAGCTGAATAACATTCCATTGTCTCAATGTACTGCAGGGTTTTTTTGTTTGTTTGTTTGTTTTTGTTTTTTTATCCATTCTGATGTTATATTTTTTGAGGACAACTTCTTAATTTTATATAATTGTTAACTGTCTACATCTAGGAAACACACTATATCTAAGGCATTGGGCTAGTTATTGTGAGTATAGATTGCTTCGGTATAACAGTGAGGCTAAAGGTGTGTATTTTAGCGTCCCTCATTTATGCATTTATTTAGCACATATTTACTGATCCTTAATGATAGTCAAGATAGGAAAGAAACCCAGGCCAGGAAAATTCAAATTCGAATTCCCAGTCCATCTTTGCTAACCATCTAGCATTGAGCAGGCTACTTTCCTCCTGTAATGTGAAGTTAAAATAGTAAATATATAATGATGTTGCTTTATGTAAGTCGATGTCATTTATCTTCTAAGGATTATAGTTTGACTCAGAGACTGGACATATATAAATATAGTAGTAATTTATTAAAAGCAATAATATGAACCAGGAAGAGTTAATGCCACTTGTGTGTGAGAGTACAGTACACCTTCACCTCTACATATACACACACATATATATATATATATACACAAATATAATTTTTTTTTTAAATGGAAGCATACTTCCTGTTGAGCATGCTTCATAATTGGAAGTGGCAGTAGGAGTGCTCTCTGCACTGGCAGAGTCTCCAGGATCAGGCCTGGAATTATTAGATGTAATCATCAGGTTGAGTTACTTATACAAAGCCAGTTATTTGCCATCTGCCATTTGGAGATGTGCCCTTAGGCCCTACTTGGATATCAGCCCATTGCTATGCAGCAGGGGAAACATTTCGGTCCAAATAACTTATCTCCTGGGTTTCAAATTCTAATGTGAGAAAGGACTGTCAAATAGATGCTCTGTCTTAATGATAAAGGGGACAATGGGCATTCATTGTCCTTATAGGCAGAAACAATGGATAGAACATGCTTGGTGGGGGTTTTAAGATAGCTGAAGAATAAAATATTTAGAAAACTTAAACTTGATTCAAAGATAAATTCTGTAGCAATTTAGCCAGGTGGGAGAAGGAAGTCCTTTTTAAATGCTTCTACCTGAAGGAGGGGTAGTAGGAGATGAGGAGTGTGTGAGGTTGAAAATTATCAAACAATGTTAAAATAATATGTGAAGAATGTTATGTTTAATTCATATTTATTGTGGTCTAACTGAAATAAAAAATGGGGAGGGGGGTTAATATGTAGAAGCTTGGGCATGCCCTGTGGAGAGGTAGATAGGTAATCATAGAAAATCATGTAACCAGAATGATTGATCAGAAAACCGCATCTTTGTTATAGGATGTATAAGAAAAGAGAGCCAACTATGTGGACTCTGTGTCCACAGTCAATGCAGCTTTTGTGATTATTTAACTCCAACGAATAAAAAGACTGAGGCCAAGGTTATTCAGCCGGCAAATGGAGGAGCCAAAAATCTGAGGTTTTTTTTCCAACGTTGTGTTAGTTTGGTAGGCAAATGGCATTAATCTCATGTGCTCTCACCTCTAGGAAGTTGACTCCCTAATCACTATCTTCTGTTGACCTTCTCTTCTCTGACCCTGCACCAAATTTTCAACTGTTCTTTGAAGATTTTCACCTTCATGTTTCTCCATCATGAGTGTGGCATGCCTATAGCATTTTATTTCCTGCTGTGCTCTCCATCCTGCACCCGATCTCCCAGTCAGGGTTCCCTCCTCCAGCCTTCTTACTTCTAATGGCATCCTTCTCTAGTCGTCCAGCCTCAAATGGTCAGAGTAACCATTGAAAATTTTCTTGCTTAAGTCATCCGTCTCTACCTTCTCCAACCAGTTCATTTCTAATACTCATTTTCTTTTTCATTTCCATGAGTATTTCAGATCTGGACTCTGTAGCCTCATGCTATACAAACCCTACTGCAGTGAACTGTAAACTGACCCCATCTTACCATCTTTTCTTGCTCCGACTCATCCACACATATTGCTGAATAATTCTTCCTAAGTCACTGCTTTTTACCCTTTTTCTTCCCTGGTTAAAAAACTTCAGTGTCTCCCTGGACCTAAGTATAGGATCTTATGTATTTATTCTTGTTGAATTTCATGTCGTTAGGTTTGACTATCATTTTAGTCTATTTGGAATGGCTTGTATGACTGATCTCTCCTTTTATGCACTTGTAGTGCTTCTGGAACCTGCATAACCAGAGTAGTTCTATTTCTCTACCCAGCTAGATTATATACCCCTTGAGGATAGGAGTCTGGTCTAGGAGTTCTCTTATTCATCTCACAGAATTTAGAGTGAGTGCTTCACACACACTTAATGATCCATTAGTTATCAGTTAAGGGATGTGGATGCGACAGTACGGAAATGTGGGAAAGGGACGAGGCAGCCTAGATGGTAAAACACAGAGGTTTTTATAAAATCCAGAAGCCAAGAAGGAGTCAGTAGAAGAGATATGTTAGAGGTCAGAGCAAGACTTACGATGGGTATTTGCTGTTTTGTCATGTGAGAGCCATCCCTTCCTGTGCTGGTACCAGCACTTCCCTCCCCACATCCTCAGTTTTTCTCAACCGGAAGCCTGTGGTCTAAGCCAATGACTGAGCATATTCCCTGTCCTGAAGCAGTGCCTGGCTCAGATATGAGGATGTCTCACCCTTAGTGGGCCAGTAATAGTCAGTACCAGGACTAAATAGCTCTTGGGGGAAACTTTTTCTTTTGTGTTTCTAAGGTAGGAGGTCAATGGAGAACTGCTAGCAGCCTTCCTGCTACCAAAAGGGCGGGCCTGTCAGAGATGGAGCCAGCAGAGAAGGGCATGGAGCTGAGGGGTGTAGAGAAACGTGGTCCACGTGGCTCCGCTTGGCTCCTAGACCTAGCCATAACTGAAGGCAATTGAGATGGGAATTTTGTGTCCCTTTCTCGAGTCAGCAGAGCCTCTTTTTCTGCTTAAGCCAGATCAAATTGGATATTCTGTTACCTGCACCTGAAAGAGATTTAAAGAGCTCAACATCCAGTCCAGTAATTTTTAAGCTGTGTTCCACAGAGCACAGGGACTCCTCAAAGTCTGTCCCCACCGAAGAAGCCCCCGCCCCCAAGCAATCTCTTGGGTGTCCAGTCTCCACACTGTCATTTTTGGCATTTGGGTTTGAATTCAGGATTCTTTGACTAAAAACCTCTTTATATTTTTTCTTCCAAACACATATTTATTCTTACCTTTTTATTTAATAGATGAGGGAACTCAAATTCAGAAACATTAAAGTGACTTTCTCAAGGTCACACAACTAGCTAGTAGCAGACTAGGGCTAAAACCAAGGTCTCAAAAATCTCACTCTTCATAAAAACATAAACAAAGACAAACAAAACTGATAATAATGGCCAACATTTTACTGAGCACCTTGTCGGGCACTGTGCTGAGCTTTACATGTGTTGTCATATTTAAATCTCCATGAAGCCATATGAAGTAGACACTACTATCATCTGCATTTTAAGGATTCAAGGCCCAAAGAGGTTAAGTCAGGTTTTGGTTATATAACTAGTAAAGGGCCAGAGTTGCGATTCTTCCCTAAGGCAACTTGGTCAAGAACTTTTGAAGCATATTTGAGAAGAGCGAGATGGGAATAAGTAAAAAGTAGTTGCCCTGTTCCATATTCCCCAGCCAACCCGAGTCCTCCTGCAGCTGTAGGAGAAGACAGCTTTCAGCATACAAAGAGCCTCCTCCTCCAGCACTGGCAGCCCACGTCTCTGTGGGAAGGCTTTCTTCTGTCTGCTCCCCACCCTCCATGAGTACACTGGCATCGACTGGAAGTGCAGGGCAGCTCACTTCTCAGGGGCAACCTTCCACCAATGGGGAGTGGAGGTCAGTGGATAATGCCCAGTCTCTCTGTCCTCCAGTGGAGTGATTCTCAGGTGTCTTCCACATGGTTTGTCAGAGGGTCTCCTGTCCCCACAGGTGCCCACACTAGTAACCTCCTCACTGATGCATGAGTTATTAGCTTTCTTCCTCCCCTATCACATGTTCCTACTGCCTTAATTCTCCTCCCAGAGATCACCAGCCAAATAAACTACTTGCACTCAAGTTTTTGTCTTAGGACTTCTTCGGAGAGGAATCCAAACTAAGACACTGATTTAAAGGGACATATTCAGATCATCTTCAGCCCTCAAACATTCTATTTAGAAGGGGAGCACTAAAGGAATTCTGCCTTGACTCTCCTAGAGAGAAGAGGACAAAAATGTGGAAAAGTAAAGATGAACATTTTCAATGGTAAGAGCTGTAAGTGAAGTTTAAAAAGAAATCTTTAAAATGCCATTTGCTATACCTTGAGAGCAATACCGTTTGACACTAAGAGCAGCAACTCCGGAGGGTTGAAAGTAGAGTCCATGCACCCTGCAGCCCCTGGGTGAGGGGACGACAGGTGGGAAAACGCAGAGAGGATTCCTTCTTTGTCCGGCGGTATGATTCAGACCTCCCCTCTTTTTGTGCATGCACCTCATTCAGACATTCAGATGTTCCTTGTGCCACAATATTTCAAAGGTTCTGACAATGGAAGGTAATGTAAGCATTACCTTTTTGTATTTTCAAGGAGCTGACTATTTGAAGTCTAATCCTTCAGTGTTGGTTCAAATAAGTTTCCTCAAGGAGCTGGTTTAATCAATTTTTATATTCACTAGCCAGATACAAGATTTTGGTGACTTTCTAGATGCTTTAAAGTCATAATCTCATTATTTTGGGATTTAGGCCTCCCATTTTATTTAGTTTGATTTTTATCTAATGGCTTTTCTAACTGAAAGTGATAGATGGCATACATTTGTTTCTTAAAAGAATAAATACATTGAGGTTAATTTGCCTAAACATTTTTGAAGAAAATCTTGAGATGCCTTGAGATAATATTAAACATCTCTCTGCGTGTCCCAGTTAGGGTCGAGAATGGGTGCTCTAGGATTCAGAATGGGGGTTCTCTCTAGTTTGTTTAAGGTTTCAGGGAAGGGGCTCTTCTTGGAAGGGCCGAGCAAGTGCAAGGCTAATCAGACTGTGGGCTGCCCCTGCCCAGCCCATGTGTAAGTGGCATCAGAGTCAGAAAACTGACTTTGCCCAATAGATTTGCCCAATAGATTGCGTGTGGATGGTCCCTAACAAATATTTACTAGATCAAAACGGATATATATCATAAGATATAACAATCCTTAAAAAATTTACAATTAACATTAAAAACAATTAAAAAGTTATAAGTGAAATAAAAGAGAGAGCAATGCCCCTCCACTCGAATTTACGGCTTGAGGGTACGCATTTGTATGAGTGTGTGATGGTCCCTGTACACGCACATGTTGCGGGACTTAATGAATATATGAGAGTCTCATATCATCTTACCAAACTCTTGTGTGCTTCGGACAATGCAACTACCCTGTTTCTGAAGTCAGATGAATTCCCTCAACACTATGCTTTTGAGTTTGCTCATACTGGGTTTAAATACTGGTTCTCCCTTAGCAGTTGTGCTATCTAGGGCTAGTCACTTAACTTTTCTCAAACCCAGGTTTTTTTTTTTTTTTAGATGTGAAATTAGGATGATAGTATATCTTACCCGTAGACCTCTAGAAAGCAGAGCCCAAGGCAAGGGTTAAAGTGCTAAAGCTTTATTTGAAAAGCAAAAAGCCAGAGCCATGCAGGCAGAGAGAAAATGGGAAGAGAGATGAGGAAAGATGAGAAACATGTGATGCAATGTGCTACTGTGCCTGCCACCACTTTACAGTAAGTTGTTCAACAGAAGTATTCACTAGAGAGTTTATGATCAGAAACCACATCTCAGAGCCATTCCTGGAAGGGGAAAGAAGAGAGACCTATTCATTCGCTTCCTTCCTAGTTCCTCTCTCCTGTTGGTCAAGTTTTACCTCATTGGCAATGACTTCTCCCCGACTTCTGAGCTGTGTCATCTAGCCCCTTGGCGACCACTCAGGAATCCAGATCTGATCTTCTGTAGTCTAGCATTTTATCTCAGTGTGCCAGTGGAAGGAACTTCAGAGAAGATGAGGCTCAGCATGCGTGATGTGGACTCCATTCAGCCAGTGGTGCTGGGCAAGGGCACCAGCGATGGTGTCAGCAGTGGTAGTGTCTGAGAGATGTCTTTAGGGAGAAGGAGGTGGTCAAGAGAGTTGGGAAACCACACAGTCTGTGCCCAATACATACGATTATCTACTTCGTTGGACTTTTGTCATAACTGAGTTCATGAAAAGTATTGAGTACCTTACGGTGGACTCTGAAATAGATGACTTGAGGTGATTATTTGCTTTGCCACTTGTCAACTATGTAAACATAGCCAAGTTACTTATTTTAAACCTCAGGAGCCTCACTGTAAAATGAAAGATAATAATTATACGATTGTATAGATTTGTTGGGAGTACGTCATATGGGGTAAGTGGTCCATAAAATGGTCAGTGATGGTGGTGATGATTAAGAATCAACAGTGCTTTCATGTAAAGCAAAAATTTTCTTCCCTGGATCTCTGGATTCCTAAACTAATTCTTCTTTAATGTCAATTACGTAAAATTGTCTGTGAGGAAATCATTGGTATCTGGCATTTTTCAATTTTGTTTCCTATTGCATTGTTGTTGTGGTTGGATTATATTAAATTTGATTTCAGTTTTTCTGAAAACCTTGGTTGCTGGAAATTTACCCAGTGTCTGAACAGGACAGCAGTGACTACTCTAAGAGTATACACACACAGACCATCAGGCAGCGAGATTGCCTAATAAATCTTGAGGCTGGTCTGAAGTTTAATGGCTTTGAAGGCAGCCAGAGTTGGCCAGTCATCCAAAGACACATCAACCTTATTAATAAGATTTTTGTGGAGTCTTTATCTATTTATGCATCAGTGGGCACCACAGCAAAAGAACCCATCTCCGTGCTACCCATGAATATATTCGGTTCCTAGTTTCTGCAATACTTTCCGAGTACAGATGAATTTGTGTCCTCGACTGTGGGTGAGCTAAGTGAGCACCATCACTCAGGGCTGAAATGTCTTTCCTTATGAAAAAATAACTTATTAAATGTACTTGACTTTAGATACCTTATGTGTTTTCTTTGGGGAAACTGAAACAAGTCACTGAAACAGCTTGATATATATCCCAAATTCACTAGATCTGTAGGATAAATCCCAGCAAACCAGATGTGAGTGGACCCTGAGTACCTGTGAAAGCTACCTCTGATTCACAACAGCAGGCATGGAGGTGCAGGAGCCAGGGTACTTCCAGTAAGGGTGTACACAAAGCCATTCCTTCAGCCTGAGATAGTCCTGTTCCTCCCTACATGCACCCATCAGCCTATAACAGACCCCTAACTACAGACCTATATATATATGTGTATATATATATACACATACTTACACATACATACACACACAGACCTCTCAGGTGTTTCCAAAATATGTTCTTTACCTGGACTAAAAAAAGCAATTCTGTATCAGGGGAAATAATTTTCTAGCTGGCTAACACAGCTACATAGCAAGAAGATACTAGAAATTGGTTAAAACCATGGATCTAGAGCCACTCAGACATGAGTTAGAATCCTGTTATGACACTTACTACTTTATGACCCTAAACAAGCTACCGAGTCTCTGTGATCCTTAGTTTTACTATTTATAAAATAGAGTTGATGATGATGATATACCCTTTAGGAAGTACTTACAGTGCCCTGAGAACTGTGCTATGTGCTTCATGTACTTTCTTTCAACCATCTTCACAATTCTTTG
>NW_011888796.1:10207248-10224973 GCF_000151845.1 Pteropus vampyrus | reverse complement strand
TGTGAAAGCTACCTCTGATTCACAACAGCAGGCATGGAGGTGCAGGAGCCAGGGTACTTCCAGTAAGGGTGTACACAAAGCCATTCCTTCAGCCTCAGATAGTCCTGTTCCTCCCTACATGCACCCATCAGCCTATAACAGACCCCTAACTACAGACCTATATATATATGTGTATATATATATATATACACATACTTACACATACATACACACACAGACCTCTCAGGTGTTTCCAAAATATGTTCTTTACCTGGACTAAAAAAAGCAATTCCGTATCAGGGGAAATAATTTTCTAGCTGGCTAATGCAGCTACATAGCAAGAAGGTACTAGAGATTGGTTAAAACCATGGATCTAGAGTCACTCAGACATGAGTTAGAATCCTGTTATGACACTTACTACTTTATGACCCTGAACAAGCTACCGAGTCTCTGTGATCCTTAGTTTTACTATTTATAAAATAGAGTTGATGATGATGATATACCCTTTAGGAAGTACTTACAGTGCCCTGAGAACTGTGCTATGTGCTTCATGTACTTTCTTTCAACCATCTTCACAATTCTTTGAGGTATATACTATCACAGTAGACAGTGCTAAGTTGTAGTTACTATAAGGCCTGCTACAAATGCAACCAATTCAATACTTGGGTATTGAATTTTCTTGACATTGTTGGGAGATGTTGTAATTCAAGCTGTTCTTTGTGCATCACTGTTACTCCAGAAAAAAATTTCATTCCCAGTCCCAGACACTGCTGCTAGAATGTGACAGATATTCTCACCTGCTTTCTTGAGGCACCAAAGACTTTCTTTTTTTGTTCCAGTGTTATACATATCTTAGATGTGCTGATATAAAGGATATTTTATTTCATCATTCATTTTTCTGAGGGTTTTATAGTACATGCAATTTTGTCTTACATTATTTAGGGATGTTGATCTGCTCTATCCCAGGTTTACTTAATGAAAAGATCTGGATCAAATATTGCTTTAAAACTGAACAAAATTTTTAAAACATAAACAAAAATAAAAGCAACAGTGACAAAAATAATCTTCCCAATAATCCTGTAAAAGTTTTCTGACTTGGGTATTGAATTTTCTTGACATTGTTGGGAGATGTTGTAATTCAAGCTGTTCTTTGTGCAGCAATAGCTTTGTGACACTAGCTGTATTTTACCAGTGATCTGTTCCATTGATGCAGGTGCCTGAAGAGCAGCAGTCCTGATCAAGACAAGGCAGTCAACCTGTAGGAAAGTAAAATTTCTACCGCCGAAGACAATATCCATTCTACCCTTGGCCATAATTTATTAGTAGTTTGGGTAGTAATTTAATTTAACCTGTAATGCATCGCTTTCCAAATTACAGTATGCTAAACATCTAGAAAGGTATCTTATACAATCAAACAGGCTGCAGCAACCTTGGAGTGTTAGTTACTGACATAAAGAAGCATTTTTATTACAGATAGTTTCATGTATTGCATTATAATCCAAACTCCTGAACCCATCCTGAGAAACATCACAGACACAAAATTATGCATCCTTTCCCAAGACGGCATAATTATTTTAGTTAAAAATTGTAAAAACTTTCTGTAACCTATTAATTGAGACTTAAAAAAAAAAAAATCAGGCACAGTTGCATGTAAGTATTTGCAATGTATAACTATCTTAATTCCCATAGGGAAGTGGATATATGTGTAAATAACCTAAGCCTCAGAAACTCTGCACTGCTTTTGGTACAAACGTGACAGAAGAATGACTTGGCTCATTTGAGGATTTTGAGGGACAGGAGTTTGTTTGCTCACTCTGGGGAGATTCGGTTTGGGGCTGTAGTTTGGACGAGTCCCCTGTCGAGTACTCTGAGCGTGAAGCCCTGTTTGAGAACACTCTGGTATCCTCTCCTGCGTGCAGTAAGACTAGGCAGAACCCAGCTTGCACTAATTTTAAGGAAATCTCTTCTGAGAGACTGTGACACCTCCACTCTCTCCCTAAGCCAAGGCTGATGAAGAGAGAGGGAGCCAGGGATGCAGTGTCTTCAGCCAGCTCAGTAAAATGGAAAGAAGAGAATTTGCAAACTTAGTGCAAATCAGAGTCACAGAGGCCCTGTAGGGCCTGTTAAAAACACTGATGCCCAGGGGCCCGGCCTACAGATATTTTGACATTGGAGTCTTGTCACGAAGCCTGGATCATATATTTTTTGGTCAAATTTATTGAGGTATAATTTACAAACAACATAATGGAGTCATTCCAGCGTTCAGTGACTCCTAGCAAACTTGAAGCACCTTTAGGATTGTGTCCTACCCTTTTTCAAGCACCCAGTTACAAGCACAAGGTAGATGCTCTGTGGATATTTAAATGAATTTTCAAACACCAAGACTCATTTTGATACACTTTATAAATTCTGTTATATGTACATTCTTATACTGGCTTCTTTTCCCTAGTTTCATGTGTTTTTGCCACTATTAAAATTTAAGTTTGTAAGTGTAGACACAGAATCTATTTCTTGGTATAGACCTTCCCCTTTCTTTCAAATACATAGAATAACACCCTGAAGCTTGTGGGTTTTCCCCCTGGGGCCTGCGGGCTTGCCTAATAGGAACCACAGAATGTCACTGAGGTCCTGTTAGGTCTTTTTTGACAGATGAGGAAACTGCAACCTCAGAAAGATGAAGTAGCTTGCCCAAGGACACTCAACTGATAAGCGACAAAAAAAAAAAAAAAAAAGAAGGGCTGGAAACCAGGCCTTGGTATGGCTAGCATTCAAATTTTCAATGCTGTTTGCAAGGTTAAGTGTAGAGCTCTGAATGTGGATTTGCAATTTATGAGCGAGTAGGTGTGGGTGGGAGAGGGCATGGGGTTGGGCCTGAGAGTCTGGGCAGTGGTGACCTTTAGTGCCTCACATCTCCTGAATAGGAGTCCTTGTTTGCTAGTCCTCACAGGCCTTTTCTTGCTCCTTCAGCGTACGTATCAGCCATTCCCTTAAAACAGTGACACTCATTATAGCTGGCAAACAAATGGTCAGGAACTAGGCAACTCCGATTATTGAACTCAGCATGTGAAATCATTTAATCAGAGCTCACAAGACTGAGAGACAGTATTAAAAAAGAAATAGGCACCCTGTCTGGTCCCCAGAATGAACCCTTTTCAGGAAAGAAGAGAGCTTATATTATATATTGTGGCAGGAAGAAGATATACTGTAGTATTTCAATGAGAAAGGGGCTGGATGGTAAGAACTCGGAGACTAGGATTCCACTTGAACTCTATTCCTGATTCTTTTCTCAGTTTAATTTTAGAATAATTAATTATTCGTATAACTCAATTTCTTCTGCAGTAACATAGAACCACTGCTATTATCTCTCATGCTACTGCCCTGTAACCTGGAGTAGTACTTCTGCATCCTCTTGCATTCATCCAAATTGTTGCAGTTACTGAAGGACCAAAACCACTTATAGATGGTATCAGCTGCAAGGTGTATGCCATCATGGCGGTTCCACTGTGCACACAGATACACTTAAATGTGTGCATACGACTTCTAAGCCATAAGTGCACATTTAAAAAGTAATGTTGTGTTCACCACATTGCCTTTTTCTTCATGGTACAGGCAGCCTTTTGTTAAATGTGAGATTATAGGGGATGAAGCACTGGGCTGGGAAATGCAGTGATTGGTAAATACATTGAAGACTGTTTCAGAGATGCTAGAGGTGGTAACGGTTCTTCCTTCGTATCATTTCTAGCTTCTTTTGGTCACCACTCGAGAAGGAGCCATCCAGAGCTCAGTGTACACGGGAGCAGGAGGCTGCAGGGCACAGCCAGCCTTCTTACCAACCGCCATTGCTTGGAATGTGCACACTCGTGGTTCCACATGCTCCCTTTCTGTCTCCCTAGAGGTGTTGCTAAAACATATAACATTATTTGGAAAACACTTGCTCTGTTTCTCCTCAAGGATCTTTCATATTCTTTTCTAAAAAGAAAAAGTTAACGCTTCCTCCTGACAGATTTAAAGAAATAAATGCACAATCGTGGGAAATAGAACACAACTTCTAGTATATGTACTGTCAAACTGAGCACTAGGACACAATTTATAAATGGCCACATGGAATATGCTTTCCTCAGAACATACAGAGGCATGGGCTAAAATCTTATAACTCCATTAAATAAAAATAATTTTGCTTGAACACTACCCAGAAAGCCCCATATATACTTTTTTTTTGTTTCGTTTTTCTCTTTCAGCTCATTGTCTCTCAGAGATAGCTTTATAAGGCTGCATATTAGCCGCACATTGCATAGACAGCCAAGCTTGGTAGTAGGCAGTGTAGATTGTACAGAAAATGTTATAGATTCAATTCATTTTTATAGTTCGTGCAGCCTTCAGGAAGGCTGGACCTTGAATTAGTTCTTTTAATTGGGCTTGATGAGGATTTTAAGGTGCACTGTCTCTCTTTTTTCACTCGAGTTGAACTTTCTGGGGTCTGATGTCAGTGAAGGAAACTGGAGTCATTCACCTTGCACAAGGCATCATATTCTCACTGCTCGGATAACAGGACCTGGAGAGAAAGCAGGGCTAACAGGCCAAGGGTAAGTGGCGAGCATTAATCATGTCAATTTGATCTGTCGAATAGAATCATAGAATCATTAAGTCGCTCTTTTTTTTGCTCTCATACAAGTTTCTTTTTCTGTTTTTTCTTTCTATTTGTCTCTTTTTGTAATCTCTATTTTTTCTTTATTTTTCCCCAGAAAAACAAACAAACAAACAAACAAACAAACATTTAAAAGACAGATTTTAAGAACTCTAACCAGGAAAATCCATTCCTAGGAGAAACCATACTGAACTACAACTTGACTTTGGGCCTGACACAGCTAAGAAATGATGTTTTTAAATATTCTGATCAGGGGCTTAGAAACAGAAGAGTATGATTAACTTTGAGCGGATGTGGTAGTTCTAGCCACGTAATTTTAGACATTCTAATTGGCAGTTTAAAAATAGCAGAGTTGCAGCCTCCTATTCTATATTATTCCTTTTGACTGAGCATTGTATTTAAGGAGCCTTAAGGTTTCTGGGGCCAGCCTGGGAACTATGAGTCCATGGCCCTCCTCTGCCATTTCCTAGGCCTGCTCAATTCTGCCCTGAAATACCACAAGGGTAATAAAACCTTGTGTTTTCTTAGGAATGCTCCCAGCCTCCAGCTCACAGACATTCCCTTCTCTTCTCTAATAACTAGGTGCTCAAGGGATGTACTTCAATGATGATATTCAATTAAATCCATTTCTGGGCACCTTAAGCTTCCAGCTGAACCACATCATTTTCTTGCCAGGTAATAAGTACTTTAGGATGTCATCAAGGAAAGGAAAACACTGATTTCAAACAACCAATTATTTAGCAAATTCTTTCTCATATTTGTGTAAGCCAGCGTCCATAAGCTGAAACAAATGTTTGTTCCTTTTCTACTGTTTCAGTTGGCAGCAAGACAACATATCAGCGGACATACCCACGACAAAGCTGCATTTTTTCCTTTCGCATTTCCAAGGAGCCCTAAGAGTCCCGTCTGGTCAGGCATGAAGTTGCTCATCTTTATCTAATTTCAGACTCTGAGTTTCCCTTCTGGGAGACACTTGCTGCGTCACTGAGGGAGTGAGAAGCAGTGGTAAAATAAAATGCTTCGAGCGGTGGAGCTGCCTGTGGCAACTGCAGTTCCCTTGTCCCGAGAAGAGGGCTTGGTGGGACCTGTGTTGGGAGATTCTCAGTTGGTACCCACATTCCCTGTGAGATGTGGTTTATCATCCCTGCTTTGGATTTTGTTAACAGGGAATCTTGCAGTTTCCCAACTAATGATGCCACAAGTCTATAAATCCTAGAGTGCCAAATCTCTGGAATAGCAAGCATCTGCTCTCTAACCTACACTAATAAATTTCCCTGCCCATTGGCATCCGGGGCTTCAGTGCACAGAGAACACTGCTATTTTCAGGGCACCTTTCCTGCTCTTTCCCCCCAAACAGCCTAGCATTCACTGCTTTCTCATACCTAAAACCTCTTATAATGCACCACTTTTTTTTTTCTGGCTGGCTGGATACAGAAAGTGAAGCCTGCTTATAAGAGGCTTGTCTTTCATCCCAAGATCTCAGAAATACATGAGGAATATTAACTGAGGCATGTGTCCCTCTTCCGACTACTCAGAGTCTTCTCCTCCCATGGAGCCAGTTAGGAGGATA
Organism: Pteropus vampyrus; assembly: GCF_000151845.1. NCBI lineage: Eukaryota > Metazoa > Chordata > Mammalia > Chiroptera > Pteropodidae > Pteropus > Pteropus vampyrus. The sequence continues at coordinate 10,218,779 of NW_011888796.1, read as the reverse complement.
AAAAATTCACATGAAAACAGTCCAGTCGCTCTCTCTTTTCTGAGGACTCATAGTAGGAAGGAGGGCTTTTGTGCCCCAAGGAGAGGTGAAGAACAAGTGAGTGCTCTCCTGTCACAGGCCAACCCTCAAGCATTACAGGCATTCACAGTCATCTGGGGGACCTGACGAACATCTTAGGAGAAGTGAGATGATCTGTACTCTAAGAAGTGGTAATACCTCTTCTCAACAGTTGATGGACACTCAGATGGTTCCTAGGCGGGCAAGGCTGGGTGTAGTGGAGAGGAATCACTATTTAAATGACTTGGCAGGGACACTGGTCCATTTTCCTTTTATGATGTACCCAGGGTAAGTGTCTGGAACACCAGGGGTCCTGCAACTGCGAAGATCAAACGTGTAGTCATGACCGTTTTTCTATGGACTCATGGAAACGAGCAGTCTTTTCCAGATCCTTATTAAATTACATAGTTCATGCTTCCTTTTAGCTTTAAAAGGCATCCTCACTACTCTTTTAATTCTCTGTCTTCTTTGCTTCCTGCTAACAAGGCCTTTCGCATACTTGCGGGTATTGGGTTGTGAGCCATTTTCCCTCTACTTTTTATTTGTATTTGCTTTTTTCAATTAGTAGATTTTGTTTTTAAGACAGTTTTAGATTTATAGAAAAATGAGCAGAAAGTACAGAGAGTTCATATATACCCCCCTTACGCCCCGCAATTTCCCCTATTACTAACATTCTTTTATTAACATTATGAACAGCAGTGCCAGATGACAATAGTTTTTGAAAAGACAAGGGACTTTCACCCACAGTGTCTCATGTAACAGAGACTGTTTAGGGAATAAGTGTGCCCCTAGAGCATGAGTGTTAGCTAGTGGTGGGGGTGGAGGCAGGTGAATAAACCCTCAGCTCTGGTTGTCAGAGACCAAACCCATGGGCAGGAAGGACCCACTCAAGGAATGGGGATCGAGTTGGATTTCCCAGTGCCCAGTAGAGGGAAGTGGGACTATTTCCTATGGCTGCTGTAACAAATGACCACAAACTTGGTGGCTTACGATACTGTAAATTTATTATCTTATCGTTTTGAAGGTCAGAAATCTGAAATGGGTCTCACTGGACTATTAAGGTGTCAGCAGAATCGTGTTCTTTTGGATGCTCTAGGGGTGAATCTGTTTCATTGCCTTTTCTATTTGCTACAAGGTGCCTGCTCTCCTTGGCTTATGGCCCCTTTTTCCATCTTCAAAACCAGCAATGGCTAGTGGCGTCCTCCTCACGCCGTATCCCCCTGACACTGACTCTCCTGCTGCCCTTTCACTTCCGAGGGCTTTCATAATTAAGGTAGGCCCACGTGGATAAACCAGGATGATCTCTCTATTTCAGGATCAGCTGATTAGTAGTAGTCTTAATTCCCTTTTGCCAATAAGTAACATAATCACAGCTTCTGGGGATTAAGACATGGACATTTTTGAGAGCCATTATTCTGCCAACCATATGGGGCATTGTCCTGGAAAATTAGAGACTGGGATCAAAGCTAACAGAGCATCACAATCTCATCCTCCTCAAGAGTAATTAGAAACAGGGCTCAACCACCTCAATCAGCTCAAAGATCACTTATTCCAGGAAGCCTTCTATACAGGAGACACTAGAAACATGTGGCACTTGAAATGTGACTTGTCTGAACTGAGATGTGTTCTAAGTCTAAAACCCACACCAGATTTCAAAGAGTTAGTACAAAAAAATGTAAAATATTTATTTTTACAATAATGATTTTTAAAATATCAATTACACATTAAAATAATATTTTGATATATTATGAAATTAATTTCTCCTTTTACTTTTTTAATGTGTCTATAAGAAAGTCTAAAATTGCATCTCTGGCTTGTATTATATAAACGTGTGTATATATTTTTTGACAGTGCTGCTTTATAATAGCTCCAGGCTGAGCCAAGTACTTCCCTTGTGTGCTCACGCAGTCCCTTATTCACACCTCAAACATTTGCATTATAGCATCATTATCAACGTGTACACTTACCTGTCTTACTACATGATGAGTTCTTAAAAAGGACAGGGGCTGTGTCTTATTAATCATTGTATCCCTTGTGTAAGTGTAGTGTCTGGAATGTTGTATTAATAATCATTATCATAATCATAACACTTACTTTGTCCTTATTACATGCCAGACTCTGTTCCAAGGGCTTAATATAGAAAATCAATTAATCCTCACAACACTCTCTAGCTGTGTGACGTTAGGCAAGTTATTTTAATATTTGTGCCTCAGTTTCTTCATCCATAATATGAGACTAATAATAGAATCTACCTCATAGCTATTCATAATATGAGAATTAACCAATTATTTTATATATAAAAGCATATGTATATACATTTATATATATATTATATGCATATTATAGATGTATGAGTATATACAATATTTGTGAAAAAGCTTAGAATGGGACCTACACATCATAAGCACTATAAAAGTGTTAAATAAATATTTTGAGATAGGTACTCCTCTTATCTCCATTTTAAAGATGTCGGAACTGGCATAGGGAGGTCGAACAACTTGCCCAGGTTTATACAGCTTATTAGTTTCGAAGATGGGATTGGAACCCAGATAATCTATACCCTTCAATACTATGTTGTACTGGTACTTAATAAATATTTGAATGAATGTGTGAAAATATAGGTGAATTGATGAAAGTGCCATGAAGTGACTTATGCAACACTACACAGCTAGTTGGAAGGAGAGTTGGTCTAAAACTCAAACTCCTAAAATTAAAGGTTTAAGGGGAGGGCAGGGGGTGGTGAAGAGTTTATAGATTGTGCATATAGATTAATGAAACTCAGTTTGACAAGACTGCTATCTTCCTAACATCTCCTGAGGGAGAGAATGAGGCCACTGATGAGAGAGAAAAGGAGACTGTGAACGTACCAGGCTGTATGTGGTTAAGGCAGATCAAGAGAGGAAGCATAGATGGTAGTGTTTATTTGGCTGCAGAGGAAGCTGGGGATAGGTTTGAATTCTGGCAAAACTTTAAAGATGGAATTTTCTTTTGCTTAAAATCAGGCCTACTTGGAGAGCAGACTGGAACTGGTCATGACCTAGAAATGTGAAGCCCTGCCTAGCAAGCTTGGAGCCAAATGGAAGAGAACAGGCTATAGAAGAGGGTAAGAGGGATTGCTGCTCCTATTTCCAGGCCCTGAGCATGCCACCTACTTAGGTAGAAATACCCCGCACTCACTTTGCCATCTCTTACCTGATAATCTGATTCTAGAGCAGCAGGGACAGTAGGGAGACCCATGGATCTGCCCAGGATTTTCTGCACACAACCCACCAAGGGGATGTACAAGGCCTTAGTAATGAGATAGAGTTTACTAATCATTTCTCCCTGAACATTGTGGCTTTGCACTTAAAATGATTCAATCCCTGTAGCTCAGGCATAGTTAATCAAGGCAAAATGTATATGTTAACCATCGTGATTTTTAAAAGGGAGACTCATTTTAGACTCTGACTGCAAAGCCAAAAGTCAACATAGTCACATCGAGGAGTTGTTTGGAGCCACCAGTAAATTGCTCACTTCTAGTACATGGTATTAGAGTCTTCTCTAGATGCAGCTGGGTCCGTCTCGGAGAACTGCCAGCCCGGCACGTCCCCACTTGTAATCTCTCTGGTTCCATCTCAGGCTATTAAAAAGTCGAGGTCACTCTGCAAGGCATGGCCTGTAAATTTCAGGCTCCCAGCCTAAATGTGCACAAAGCAGTATGTGTATGTCTCCAGGCTCATTTCCCTGCCACAGGAGGTGAGGGAATCAAAGGCAAGGGGTTGGTCTTTAAAAGGCCTGGAGAAATTTATGACTCAATTTAAAACCACTTGTAGTTTATCAAAGCAAAGGAAATGGAATCGCAAGCTTCAGGGCAGGAACAGATTTTCTGTGAGAGAGAAAGAAGAGCCTGTTCTTCTATCCAGTCTCCCATGACAGCGAAATCTTGCCCCAAATCCTACAAATTTGGCAACAATGCACTCTTTTTTTTGACATGACCACTGATTAAACAGAATTTATAAATGTCAAGACTGCCTTTCTAATCCTTGACTAATTGGAGAGGCCAAGAGCCTATTGGGATGGCTCAGTGACAACATACAGCAGTAGAAACACAGAGCCCAAGAAGACTTAAACCTTCAAGTTTTGTCTCAGACTTGATCATTTACCTGCATGGCCTTTGCCAAGACAACTGTTCTTCATGAGAGGAGTGAAAAAGAAGATCCTTCAGTTAAATGTTTGCTTGTTCTCTCATGGTGTCCAGGCGTCCAATTTGCAAGCCACACATCCAAGTACATTGAAGCACATAGTTGGTTTCTCTAAGTATAATCTAGGCTCTGGGAGATAGATGTTGCACATTTTTGATTAGGTGGTACTTATGGCTGCTAGGAACAGAGATCTGACTAAAGTGGCTTATATACACAGCATTTATTTCTCTCACATATCGAGAAGTCTGGAGGTAAATAGAGATGGCCCTTAGTTTAGTGGCACAAAGATGTCAGAGCCGGGGTCTTTGTGATTTGTGAGGCTGCTGGAGCTCCAGCCATCACATTTGAACTTCAGGCAGCAGAAAGGGCAGAAAGGGATAAAGGGACTTTATTGAAAGCTTCAACCAATGACTGCTGTTAACATCACATCTAGATTTAAAGGAGGCTGGAAATTTTAAGGTATTTTTCCCTGGTAATTACTTTTTGCCTTCTATAACTGAAAAAAAGAGAGGGAAGATGGATATCGGGTAGGAAACTAGCAGTTTATTTCTCAGTTCACAACCAGCAATTCGGTAGCATGGGAAAATCAAATCCATCCTGAAGGTTCATGTAAATAGAACTTGTGTACAGTCTGATAAAACTTTTCTCAGCCATATGTGTTTATTGTTTACTCCTCTTTTCTTTCTTTAGATTATTTATCTATAAAGCCCTATTGCTCTCCTTAAAATCAGTGGTCATTTCTTATTTGCTCACTGATTAGCAAAGCACTTGGTCCATAAGGTACTAAAAATGGTATTTATTTAATTGAATTCTTTGATGAATAGGGACTGAATTTGATTCTGGGTGGCAGAAATAGTTACACAAACACTGTATGAAACATCCACTGATATTTTCGATAGTTTTAGGCAAGAAAAAATTACTAGGGAGATATGACTTCTTTTTTATTTGTTTATTTAAGGAATTTGGATTTTATTTTTAGAGTGAAGAGACGTCTTTGGAGGATTTTATTTTATTTTTTCCCAACTTTGAGAAATAATTCACATATATAATTGTGTATATTTAAAGTGTACAATGTAATGAGTCGTTTCATCAGGAAACAGTGAGAAGGACCATATTCTGACCAGATTGGCACCCTGATCTTGAACTTCCATCATCCAAAACTGTCAGAAAATACATTTCTGTTGTTTAACTCACTCGGTCTATGGTATTGTGTTATGGCAGCCCAAGCTAAATAAGACATAAATCGATGTTTATAGCAACATAAGCAACCCAAGTGTCTACTGACAGATGAGTAGGTAAGCATAACATAGTATATACATACCATGAAATATCATTTAGTTTTAAAAAGGAGGGGAATTCTGACACATGCTACAACATGGCTAAACTTTGGGGACATTATGCTAAGTGAAATAAGGCAGTCACAGAAAGACATATACTGTATGATTCCACTTATATGTGGTAATTAGGGTAATCAAAGTCATAAAGACAGAAAATAAAATGGTAGTTGCCAGAGGCTTGAGGAAGGAGGGAATGGGGAGTTACTGTTTAATGGAGACAGAGTTTCAGTTTTACAAGATGAAAAGTGTTCTGGAGTTGGACAATGGTGATAGTTACACGGCAATATGAACGTATTTAACACTACTCAACCGTACACTTAAAAATGGTTAAGATGGAACTGGTGATTGCCAGATAGAACATGGGGTTGGGGGGCTGGGTGGAAAAAGGTGAAAGGATGAAGAAGCATGAATTAGGAGTTACAAAATAGTCACAGAGATGTGAAGTACAGCATAGGGAATATAGTCAATAATACTGTAATAACTATATATAGTGCCAGGTGGATACTGATCGGGGCATCACTCCATAAATTATATGAATGTCTAACCACTATGCTGTACACCTGAAACTAATATAAAATAATATTGAATGTCAACTCTAATTGAAAAAAAAATAGTTAAGATGGTTAATTTTACATCATGTGTATTTTACTACACATACGCACACACACGCACACAAACTTAAAGAAGTATATGTCTTAAAATATTTTAATATTTTACTTAAATATATTACATATTTTTATATAAATAATATAGTATATACGATATTTTACATTATACATAATATAAATTAAATCTATATGTATTTCAAAATAAGTATATCCAGCTTTGTACCAAGCAGCACTGTTCCTTGAAATGGCTCCTTATGCCTCTCTCCATTTCACTAGCTTTGTCGGTCTGGGGTCCATTGGCCATGGCTCTCTCCGCTTCTGTGTAGAGATCACTGTTCACCATTCTGATTAGGTCAGCCTGGGGTGGCAAAACCAAACTGTTCTCACAGTGATTATAATTAGTGTGATGAGGAGCTCGAACAGTCTGGTCCTGTCAGGGGACTCTGCTGAGCTCTGGGTTACTATAGTGCCAATGAAGAGAACTGTTTTGCCCTCAAGCTGTGACCATATTCACTGCCAGCCCTTCCTTCTGCTGTCAATCGGAAAGATGACATGTGGTCGTCTCTTAGTGGCCACACGTTAAGCCTCATCTCACAATGGGCACTTGGTCTAGAGCTATCCTGGGCATTTCAAAGTGACATTGCTATTTCCTACAAGCTGAGACCGATTAATCATTTCCAGCCAAAGGTAAAAATTTACATTTCAATGATCAGCAAATTTTAGTACATTTGAGAAACTGGGCAGAGATGCTCAACCCCCATCCACAGGTTTTGTTAATGAATTTGGCAGAGAGAAGTTGCATTCCTAGGTGAAGTATTAGAACAAAAAGGACCTGTTTTTTTATGTAATGAATTGCTGAGAAGTTATTCAAAATGTGACTTAAAAAGCATCTTGCCAGGGAGCAGCTCAGTTCTCTGAGTCATGAATTAGATAATGGGCTTTTATAAACCCACAGAGGGAAACCCTCTGAGGATTTATGTGGGTGAGGAGAAAATGTCTGTCCAAAACTGCCACCTTCTCCCAAGTGCTGGGGCTCAATGCAGAGGCCCAGGGACCTTCATACAAATGCCAAGGCCAACTGGACCACTGGCAAGGGTGTGACCTGCAGTGCTGGCTCTGAACACTTGCTCAGGCTGGCAGTTGCAGATCTCACCAGAGTGCATCCCCTGCCCTGCCTCAGGAAAAGAAGTCATTGGGGGAGGAATGGTGAGGACGACAAGGAAGGCTCCTCTCTCACACCGTCACCTTCCTAAAGATGTGGCCTCTGTCTCCAATCCCCAACCCTAATTCAGATAAGAAGACTTGAGCCAACCATGAGATTAAGCCTGATAGCTCTTATGTATATAAGGAGAGAATGTTTGAAGGTGACTCCATAGAAACTAAGCTCCATATAATAGAAATAGAGTCCCTTTCATAGATAGAGCTCCAAGAATGAAAGAAGTAGTGACTAATCAAGAAGATTTCAGACTATAACAAAAGAATGTCATGATGTCCTCTAACCAAACTTTCCTTCAGGTCACAGGTACTTAGGGGCTCATGGAGTTATTCAGTGCATGACTTTTTTCCCACTTTTTCCCCCACCTAAATGTTCTCTGGTACCAGGGGTACAAACTCTATTTCTACTCCCACAGGGAACCTTGCCTTGTTTAACTTTGATTACTCTTAGGTTAGCTGCTGATCTTGACCTGAGTGTAGCTGGGATTCAACTATGCCTTGTGCTGCTGCCCACTCTGGCTGTGTGTCCCCTCAGCTTGGAGCTCTGGTCTGTCTCCCAATAATCACTTGGGCATGAGGATAACCTGAATGTGACATCTGTCAGCTCAATGATGGCCAAGATAATCTGGCAACACCTACTTTTTCTGATTCCCAAAAGGTTCCAAAAACTATTTAGCAGTGACTAGTTATCACAGAAACCATGAAGGATTTCCTCTGTACCCTAAGTTTACATGTTGTTTGAGGGGGAAATATGCAAATAAGGGGCAAGATGGTTTTCCTTATATTGCAGCCAGAAAGATACAATGAATGAGAATGTCCTTAAAGTATTGTACCAAGCCACCCCATTATAAAAATTTTAAAGGACAAAATTTCCTTTCTATATGGTACTGGGCCTGGAGATGTCATTATTCTGGGATCGAAAGCTCCACCCCACCCCACCCTATATTTCTACATCCAACAGCTCGCACCATTTTCCCTTCTATTACTCCAAAGTTCAATAAAATGTAGACCTAGGAACTCACATCACTTCCTGGGAGCTGGAAGGGCAGACTGATAGTAACAAGAATTTTGGTGTATCCTGGAGGTGTGGGCTGGAAGCTGGTTGGCTCATTTGGTTAGAACACCACAGCAAGCAGACTAAGATCCCATCGCCAGATGGCCCAGGCTGCACTCTTCCCATCTGTGGCTACACTCATCACTGCTAGTTTTATGTATGGTCACATTGGGATGATGAGTGTGCGTTTATGTCATTTATGTCATAATGTCATTAAGTCCCCTTTAATTCAATAAGTCTGTATTGAGTACAATGCTCAGTATCGTAAGTGCTCTAAGATATGAAAATAAAGTGTCAGTTTATAAACTAGTCGAGGATTGCTTCAATTTTATCTCTTTATTATAAGGCTCTCTCAGCTAATATCTTTACCCTGAAATTTCAGCTCAAGTTTCTCAACCATTGTGATCCAAGTCAGCAAGATATTAGCAGTTATACACCTTCTAGTCATTGTAATCTGGAACTCATGTGGCAACTGTGTGTCCCAGATCAAAGCCATTACTCCCTGTTTTCCTGATTGTGCTTTTATTGCCTTTGTTTCTTGATTTATGCCTAAGGTTCCCTGTTGGGTGTGAAATTTTTCTTTAAATATTAAACCACTTCTCTGAGGTTTGGAGACTTCACTTTGCCTTTGCCAGTACCTATTCTTGAGGGAGAAACACTGATCTCTCAGGAGTCATCATTGATGAGCAGAGCACTTTTTCACATTTGGGACTTCGACATGGTCACCCCTTGACTTGCATACTGTCATCTGCCTATGCCATTTACCACATCAGGAGCACTGGGCTATTGATATCATTTGGTCAAGGCTGAGGGCCATTTGGATGACTGGCACACTATCCTTCTTGATCCACACAGGGTTTTATCATGCCCTGCCTGGCCTCTTCTCTCTGCCCGGCTCACACCGAGATCCCTGCATGAACTGGAGCTGAAACTGCTGAGATATAAAACCCTGTGACAGACAAACTCTATCGTCCTCTTTATGCTAGGTATCAGTACTGTTTCTTTCTGATATTGGTGGCACCCAGTATCACAGTCTCTCAAAGCACTTTCTAAATCAGGGCTATTTCATTCTACCTCATTATCCCCCAAAGCTTTTAAACCCAACCATCCAATCTGTGTAGAGCAAAGAATTTTAAAGTCCTCATTTCTACACAACTTTGGTCTTCTCAGTCATGTAGCTCTAGGTTGAAAAGCCAGAAGAAGTTTAGAAAAGATATTAAAGGAGTGAGAAACCTGTGTCAACAATAAGTGTTAGTTCTACTATAAGTTTAATTAGTACTACAGTGGTAAAATATAATTAGCTATAAAATATAGTAATATGAAATGGATGAGACCTAGAAAACATCCATAGATGTTGAAAGTAACACATTCTTTGCCCTTCTTATTTTTAAAGTTCTTAAACTGCCCTGTAGTAGATGCCTGTTGTCTTTTCTTACTAGGGGTGCTTTTTTTCTGGTGATAAAATCCTTCTTCTTTTTTCAGTTCTCTCCTCATGCTCTACTCATGCAGCCCTGGCTATAAAGGCAGCATATAAACCAGGCCTTGCTAATCAGAACACTCTACTCCCCCAGACATGGGATTGGTTCAGGGATGAGCACGTGTCTTATGCCAGACAAATCAGAGGCAATCTATTTTGGGGTAGTAATACTAACATTAAAGACTATGGGAAACTTTAATTGCTGAGAATCATTTTGTCCACCATGCAGAGAAATCCTGTTACCACAGAGGGAAGCAAGGCCTTAGAATATATTGAAACAGACATTATATTTCTCATGACAGCCCTTGACCCAACCATGCCTGAAACTAGCAGATCTATGCTCCATGGACTACTCAGTGGTACAAACAAGTGAGTGATGCTTTAATTAAGCTAGTTTAAATTAAATTTATCTCATTTTAAATAAAAACTTCTTGACAAGTATCTGCCTTATGTTTAGAATGATGAGGATTTAGCTTGGGATGCAGAGAAAATTATAAGGATGTCAATGGTGAGTGTCAATATATTCGATAAATGGAGAACACACTTGCTGTGAGTTACACATAAGGCAATTTCGCAGCAATTAATGGAACCTAGCTTTTAAAAGTATTTCTTCTCTTTCATAGAAAGTTTGACATTTAAACATAAAAGATTTATTTAACCAGAGTTAGGACGTGAAAACCACGGTTTTCACACATGCTGGCTAAGGTCATTGGAAATCACTGCATGATCAAACAAACTTGAGGAAAACACAACTGTTTTTTTTTTTTTTTAAACATTTGGAACTGAAGCGAAATGAATCAAATGACAAATCTCTCTGCCCTTCTACTTTGTCGTAAAAATACGAAGTGCTGAGGCTTATCATCAAAATGAACGTGCCATGATACATAATTTATTTTACCAATGGGATAATTTGCAGGCACTGTAAGTTGGTTAAATAGAACAGAAAAATCAAAAGCAACAGTGGCTTGAATAGAACAGGAGCTTATGTCCATCTCAAATGAAAGAAGTCTGAAAGCAATCAGACCAGAGCTGCTATGGGGGCTCTACTAAGTCATCAGAGGCCCTGGCCCCTCCCAGCTCTCTGCCGTGTCCTCCCTTACGCTCTGAGATGGTTTGTTGAGCTCCAGACATTATATTCTTGCTCTAGACAGCTAGATGGTTGTAGGGACAAAGAATGTACCTCTTCCTTTGAGGAGATTGCTCAGAAGTCACATGGAGCTCTATGGCCAAAATGTGGTCACATGGTCTCTCTTCACTACTTTTATGGCATGGTGAAAAGTCTTTCAATTTAATTAGGTGGCAATATGCCCAGCTAAAGATCAGGGATTATATTACTAAGAAAAGGCAAGAATGGATATTTGGAGGGGTGCATGATAGAGTAGGGCAGGAATTCAGGGATTCTGTATCTTTCAAAGCTAAAAGATATCAGTGCTTTTTAAACTCAATATATCTGAAAGGAAACTACTGAATTGTTCATGATGCTGGATACTTGGTCTCTTACTCCTTTGAAAAATGTGTTCTAGCTTTCTCTGCCTTGTCTTTCACAAGTCCCAAAATGTATGCACGAAAACTTGACATTTCTATTCCCCAGGGCTTTTTATT
>NW_011888796.1:10201353-10206088 GCF_000151845.1 Pteropus vampyrus | reverse complement strand
GTAATTCATCTAGAACACCTCACAGAGAGAGTTTAAAATCGTGAATGAATAGTTAAAGGATATGGCATAAACTTAAATTCTCCAATACGTATTTAATAGAAGTTCCAGAAAAAGGAAAGAGAAAGAATGATAAAGAGTAATTATTTGAGGAGATAATAACTTTGCCAGTTCAAAATACATTTCTGCTACTTTTTATTAGATGTTACTAAAACGACAGTAAAATTATTAAAAGGACATAAATCTACTAAGTTATAGATAGGAGAAAAGAAAACAGATGCAAAAGTTCAGAAGTTGAAAAGTAAATAAATTATAAGAGATTTGGCATATGGGAGTTTAAATCTAATCCAGAAAGGAAGAAGTTAACAATACCCAAACTGATTTATACCCCAAAATACAAAAATGTTCAGAAATTTGAGTACTGGTTACCTATAAAAGGAGAATTGGTTGAAAGTCTTTATAAGAAGCAGTAAGATTCCTAGTCCTCTCTCTCACCAGGTTCAGCCAGGTAATACCTCTCCTCGCTTTCTAGAAGAAGACTAGAGTTTTTGTTTTTAAAAAGGTTTCCTGAAGGACTTTGGAATCAGAAGAAAGAGGTATAGATGAGATAGTTCAAGTACAATTTCAAATACTGAATAAAATATGTTTCTAAATTGAAAGAACCCCTAAATTTCCCCCCCCCCCCAAAAGACTCATACCAATGTGTGGTATTTTGAAATCTCTGGGCACTAGAGATTAAGAAGAGATCCTAATATATTCAAAATACTATTTTTTAAAGTTAAAATACAAAGTATCAGGAATAAGAAGATTTAGATTGGTCAATAGCAAATTCTAAGTGTATGATTTAAAATCTAGAATGACATATCCAGCCAAACTACTAAGCAGATGTAAAGGTGGAATAAAGACCTTGCATTTGAGACATGTATAATCTCAAAAAATTTCCTTTCTTGCACCCTTCCTCAGGAAGCTACTTGAGGATATGTTCCATCAATATTGGAATATTTTTGAACATTTTGTTCACATAATACCCAGAATAATTCTGAAATTATGTAACCCCTAGCACATTTTTATATTGACATCCAAAAAATTTTATCATAAATCTAAATATAGTTGCAAAGGTGTAATTTCCAGCAATTGCCAATATTGACATCTGAAAATAAACCTTTCCATTGTTCTTTAAAAAATATCCAAAGGAAAATTTTTGGAGGTGAAGCATATGTTTATGGCATAGATTGTGGTGATGGTCTCACTGGTGTTTACTTATCTCCAAGCTCATCAAGTTGTATTCATTAAATACATGCAGCTTTTTGTATGTCAATTATACATTAATAAAGTGGTTTTTAAAGGTGGTTCTCAAAGGAATCTAAATATCTTAGTAATTTGATACCCAATGTTATATGCTTAAAATAAATACATAGTTGTGTTATGAATAAGAAAAAGATTGTCTCAAAGATATAGCAAAGATAAATACAAAATGAGAAAAATACATAAACCCAGCTTTAAAAATTAGAAGTTTTATATCATTCCTTTTTCTCTTTTAACTTCCTCCCCACAGAAATTTATTTTAATGTAGTATTTTTGCTTAAAAATCTTAGTTATCACTCCATTATATTTTGCAACAAAAATGCATATATAAGGAAATTTAATTTTTTAATTCCTTATGATCAAGTCTTTAAATGATAAAATATCTTCTGAATTAGTGATCATTATAAATATTAGAAATATCAAGTTAATAAAAAACAACAAGAATGCATTACAAAGTTTGATAATTCAATAAAATGCACAATTTTATTGAAAAATCTATCTCAATATGGATAAGGAGTTTAAAATTTCCAACTTGTTCCTTCATCAGTGGATGGATACACTTATTGCTAAAGTTAGTGCCCTGGCAGTAAGCAAAGTCAGGAACTTAGGGAGAGCAAACAGATGGGCCTGACATTGGCCTATGTTCTTCTGGTGAGACACTTGGGTTTCTGGTGTCATCTCCTAGCATTGCAGAAACCCAGAAGGAAAATTCCCACTATGCTGGAGGATTCATCAGCCTGATCCAATTAACGGGTTTGTCTCAGAGACATGGCTTTCCCCCATTTACCTATTAATATGAACCTCCTATTTGTATTGCTTGGAAATAGGATTTTTAGCTGCAGCCCTACACATATTTTTTACATCTACAAGTGAATGCAGTCAAATAGCCAGTTATTTTTTAAATTACCAGTTATTTTAAAGTTTCAGATCTAAGCTGTCTGGGAAATGCCATATGCTTTCACGAGGTATGGGTAGGTATGGCAGTATGTGGGCACACATACCTCTTGTAATGAGGTATCCATTTTTGGTCTCATTGCCCCAATAACAGATCTAACTTCCTTCAAAACTCATACAAGCAGCACACACCAAACTCCAATTACATACCTATCACTTGATCTCAGCTGTTCTCAAGTTATTAGTTATATTCTGCTGTCCTTTTTTGTTTTTTGGGGGGTAGGAAGGGAAGAAGTATAGAGAGAATCAAGAAATTTATTGAAAAACTGAAAGCAACAAATGAACAAGACGAACAAACAAAAACTCATGGACAGACAGCAGTTTAGTGGTTACCAGAGGGAAAGAGGAAGGGGAGGTGGTAGATAAGAGTAAAAGGGGTCAAACATATGGTGACAGCAGGAAGTTTGACTTTGTGGGGTGAACCCACAATGCAATATACAGATGATGTGTTATCGAATTGTACACTTGAAACCTATACAATTTTATTAACCAACATTACCCTAATACATGTAATGAAAAAAAGAAATTAATTGAAATTCCATGTGGTTATGAGAGGATTAGCTAAGCACCAAAAGCTGTATACGATTTTATAAAAGCATCTTATAATCAAAAACCAGGATATAGAGACGTGATAGAACATCCCCATAGAAAGAAAGAATGAGAAAGGATTTTTTAAAAAAGATAAGTTAGACTCCAAAAGGCCCTAGGAGATTATTTATAGAAACAGCACCAGACAATGAGAACTGACAAAATTATTTTCCAATGTTAGATGGTCTGGTATCACTGAGGGAACTTTCCATCTGATTAAAAATAATTATTGCTGGCATTAAATCCAGTTGGAATTGCCCAGCACGATTTATCTTCTATTTCATGCTGCTACCATATGCCCGACATAGTGGAGCAGAAACATGTTCTTTCATTCTGATAAATAGTACTTTGTAAATATTTAGAGATGGAAGCTCTGGATTGTCGAACAGTTCTGACAGGGAACATATGCAATGAGCCCATTATTCATGTTTCTGACAGATTCTAGTTGAGGTGTAGGGACCAAAAGCATTCATGAAGCCAGGTAGGGCTCTCCCAGAAATCTTGTTCAAAATTAACAGCAATTGGTGGAGTGTGGCTGGGCTCTCCAGCATGAACTGTGCTTTCCAAGGTGTACACATACCTTGGAATAAGACATTTTGCTGTCTGGCTAGTGCTGTATAAGTTGATAAACGGCCATATTTAGTAAGCTGGCTTTTTCTGGAACACTTGATTCAAGAAAGAAACCATACTCGTTGTGACCTTATCTGGAGAGAGGGTCTTTACAGAGGTAATCGTGTTAGAATCAGGTCATTAAGATGGGCCCAAATCCAGTATAACTGGTGTCTTTTTAAAAACGGAATTTTTTGACACAGACATGTACAAAGGGACAATGATGTAAAGAGGCATGGTGAGAAGACGGTCATTTACAACCCAAAAAAAAGGTTTGGAACAGCTCCTTCCCTCATGGTCCTCAGATGGAACCAACTCTGCCAGCACCTTGATATGGGACTTCTGGACTCCAGAGCTGTGAGGTAATAAATTTCGTTGTGTTTGCCAGCCAGTCTGTGATACTTTGTTACCGCAGCTCGAGGAAACCAATACAGAAAGAAACCATACCTAATGGTCCTTAGGCGCTTCTATTTGGGGAATTCGAGTCCCCTTAAAGAAAGTTGCTTTTGACTCCACTCAAGAGGCTGGAGGTGCTTGAAGGAATTCTTGTTCCTCTCTCCCCTCCTGTGAGGAGGAGGCGCTCATCAGATCGCTAACATTGAGCGGGTAAATGCTCATGTGTAGCCCAGCCCATCATGTCTTGCTCTCCCTACAACTGTCAAACCCTCAGATAGCCTCCTCTTTTCTCCACTCTGCTTCCTTGTGGAAAACTGCCCACTCCATGCAGTGGAGTAGTCACCTTCCCCTAGACCTTTCCTTGGGCTTCATTCAAGGCAAGGAGTAAGAATTCCCGGGTCAGCCTCATGCTCAAGCTGGCTCTCTGTCCAGCATCTTCAGTGACAAAGTTAGTAACTTGTCTTTTGTTTCAGTCCCTTGTGAGAATACTTTGTTGTCCAGGACTCTAGTATTCTGAAGGAACCCCTTAGAGATTATTTCAGGTAAATATTAGTTTGTGGGGTCCTTGACTCTTCTAGGGATTAGAATTGGTGCTTGTCCTGATTGTTTATGTATGGGTGTGCCGCCTCCCTCACCAATTAGAACATTTAGAACATAAATAGTAGTAATTATGACATTCAGTTACCATTGGATTCAAGTTGGAATTTTCCGTTCATGCCATTTATGGACATCTGACATTTTCCTCAAAATGAGAAAACTGGCTAGATTAGCATTCTCTCTGTAATTGTTGGTGATGTTTCAAGAAGCCCATGGAAAATTATTTTCTAACTATTTCTAGATCATTTCCAATGTACTTTTATTTTTAAAGGAACATCTCATCTATCCC
>NW_011888796.1:10163473-10199663 GCF_000151845.1 Pteropus vampyrus | reverse complement strand
ATGTAATCTAGCAGTGTCTTTTGTCTTCCTGGATACTTCTAAGAGGCTCCTTATCTAAGCCCACATGGTTCTTCGATAGCAGTCAATTCTGCCTTCCATGCCACCTGGGACACAGCGGTCTCTGAAAAGGCTGGAGGCTCTAGAGCAGAGGACACAGCTGTCCCTTAAGAACACCACTCTGCCATTTCCCTTTTAGGTTTGTCCATCTCCATTGGAAGCTATAAGTGTTAGGTCTTGAAAACCCTGGGACCTGAAAAGCTCAATCCCAATCTAGTCTCAGTTTCTCCTTCACCCTAACTCGCTATCTCATTTCTACCTCCACCCCTCCAAATACTTCCTAGTAAACTCTCCCCTTTGGTAAATCCCATGTAACTGTCTTTTAATGAGCCTTCAGAAATACATCCTGAGGATGGGCTGCGTGGGTAGGATTGCAGACAATGGACAGTTCTCTCTTACCTACTCACCTAATTATACCCTCATTTGGCATTCACCGTATAGAGCATTGTAGTTATTACTTGTTATCCTTTCAAGTTCAATGTCTCATCTACCCAACTAGATTATAAGTTTCTGCAGACATTTACCATACATCGAAAATCTTTATATTCCTTACAGTGCCAGGCACACAATGACTTATTTTTATTAATAGATGGAGAAAAGTAGTCAGCTAGATGGCTTTTATTTTTTTCCATTTTCTTTGCTGAAACTGCTAGTAAGCCAGGTTTTCTCGTAGAGACTTTTTTAAAGTTGAAAGAAATTCACTATAACCTCTAAATGCTATTTATATCTTAGCACCCAGCTCAAATGCCACTCCTTCTATAAAGTCTTCCCTGAGTTCTCTAAATAAGAGTAATCTTTCTTTTCTATAAATTCCCAAAATATGTTAAGCCTTTCTTTCCTTTTCTAAGCCTTGATTCTAGGTATTGAGGAGGTAGCTGTGTGGAGTGGCTAAGAGCATAGATTCCAGAGCCAAATTACTTGGGTCTGAAATCTAGCTCTGTTTCTTCTTAGATTTGTGACTATAGGCAGGTTTCTTCGTTTGGAAAATAGTGGTAATTACAGTACCTATCTCATGGAAGAATTATGTGAGTTTATACACAGAAAGCACTTGAGACAGAGCGGGTATTCATTATGTCTTAGCTATTAATACATACTGAGTTGACTTATGGTAATTTAGACATCCATAATCACAATAGTAATATAATAACTTGGAGAAAATGGAAAGGATATATGCTAATAAAAATGATTTTTAAAAATAAATCACTGATTAAACAAACACAATAATCAGAACTAAACTGATAAAGTATTTTCTAAACAAGGCCCTTTGATGGTCTGCTTTAAAGAGGAAAATAATCTGTAGTTAGCATATCTTTCGCAGAGTGCTTCTAAAGTGTCTAAGTATTGAAAACAACTTGCTCTGTCCAGCACCTGACAGCCTTAATCAGCTTTAAGCAATGTATACTAGATATGTGTACAACATCTTACAAACCAATGAAAGGGATGTGGGTCTACATTTAACAAAAGAAGTCACCATATTGTTCTAAATGAACCCAGTTAAATGATGTCTAAAGGATGAAAATCACTAGTTTGCCTCCAGATTAATGAAGTTTTCCAGCTTTGTGATTATTTATCTGAGTCTACCAAGTACAAATAACCTAGAATGTCTTCCTGGATCCTTCTAAGAGGAACTGAGTTATTCCCAGTTTTTCAAAGGATGGTAGAGATGTGGTTTAGGTTGAGTTCCCTGGGAAAAAACTTTGAGATGGAGGTGTGTTGCTGGGGGCTTATTGGAGAGTGCTCTGGGGAACAATACCTGGAAGTGAGGGGAGCTGAACTGGGCAGAAGGAGGAGATGAATGGCGATGAAGTTGCCCCAGAGATCTCTTTTGATCTTGGAGAAAGCTCTGGAGCTTGGGTAGCCCTTCAGATTTACTCAAATTCAGATTTACCACTGCCAGCACACACACACATACATGCACTCACACACATGCACTCACTCACACACACGCTGACCAGCCTGAGAAAGGAAGGGGGGTATAACATGGTACAATATAGCTTCCTTCAGCTGTTGGCAATTCCTAGAGGGTAACTTAGCCATGAGACTTCATCAGCCAACACTCCAGGAAACTGAGGGAATGAATGCCCAGATCATGAAAGTGGAATCTGGGTGCCACACCACAGTATCTGCTATACCACACAAAAGAGACAGCAATGGCTCTCACTTGATTTTAAAGTTCTGGCTAATAAACAAGGTGACATAAACCCTATCAGTAAACGTATTTGAGTGCTGAGTAAGTTATCTTTGTTTTTATTGCCTGGGGTTCTTACCTGGATATTGGAGATACTAGATGAGGAGTGGTCAAGATGTCTCTTGGGAAAAAAAGAACTACCTCCATCTGTTTTAAATAGAATATTCATGCACAGCCCCTGTCAAAGCTTATGCGGCTCTCATCAAACAGACTCCCAAGCCCTTGTGATTTTTTTCCCTCAAGGCCAAAAGAACAGCTCATCCATCCCTTGTCTATTGAATTTACCTTGCTTCTCCATGGGCAAGAAAGGGGGAGAGGTGTCAATCTGGCAATTATGTGGACAATGAAACTCATAGGTTATTCTTTCTCACTATCAGATCTATACTGAAAACGAGAAAATGGAAGATATGCCTTTGTACTGAGGACTTGTGCACATTTTAATCCCTTGAGGTATCATAATATAATGCATTTGTTTCAAATCTGATTAAAACCCAAGTGTAAACAATGCATATTAATTGATCCAGTGAACAATAAATTTCAGTCCCTGGATTGATTTTTTCTGAGCAAGCCAATAAAGTGAGTAAACCTTGCATTATTTATCACTGGCCAGCCAATGTAATGTTTAAGTCAACAGAACTGGTGTGCTTTCTGTGTCTCTTCAGGAAAAGTAGCAGGCTGATTTGAGAAAGATCAGGATACAGCATTAGATTTTCACTCTGAATCTTTTAAAACTCAACCGAAGGGCTATCCACAGCTTTTTCTCTCCTTTCTCATCAGGTGAGTACACACGTGTACAAGGAGATAGCCCATCCGTAACCTTTGAAAGAAGACAATAGACCAAAATGAAACTAAGTGTATTTTTACCAATCAGATGAGTCATTTTTCCCATGAGGTTAATTATCACTAATGGCTTTAATTAAGGAGCCATGCGAGGTATTTATCTTGGAAAATGTGGATCCATGTGGTTTGCACTATTGGATTTTAGCTCTCTGCTGTGATTGGGCTCTTTCAAAACACCCTATTAATGTTAAATCTCTGGTGCTATGTACTAAGGTTGTGATGCCTGAGGGCATATATTACAATGACATTGCCCAGGTTTAGCTTGGCATTTAACTAACTGTGGAGCTAGAATTATTCTTGTGCATTTGAGGCTTCCAACTTGGAATTTGGAAGATAAATGAGTCAGTAGCATCTATTCTCTAGCAATTAACTGGTAATTGGGGTATTTAATCAGAATACTGACTTGAAGGACTTCAGCCTGATTAGATGCTGTTGGCATGAAAAAAAGACTCAACGTCTAGTTCATCTCATTCATATGCTATATTCACACCCTAAATCCAGATCAAACATAAATCTAGCTTGTCAATGAATATTTTACAAATAAATGGATAAGAATAAATAGATAAAAATGGTTTATAGAGATTTAATAGATTTAGAAGCCAATCTTCTACAAAATACTCAGGTTAATAGTATGCATTCTACAATTATTTATTATGCATCTTCTTGATGCAAGAAAATTGTTGATAGGTATGTAAACATGAATAATATAGCTGTTAAATTCAGGAACCCTCAGTTGGCCTAAGTTTTATTTCAACCAGAATATAAATCAAGATAAATAATTGTCCTTTAGTTTCTTCTCTGAAAACCAGATAACTACCACGCTTCATAATTCACACAGTGAAGATACAACAGACAAGTAAGTTTTTGTGATTTGCACAAAATAATCAAGATTAAGCACATAGTAGCAAAAATCAGTAGTTTAAGCCTGGCTGTACATTAGAATCACCTGGAATGTTTTCAAAAACACAGTGATTCCTAAATCCCACCCTAGACCTGTTAGATTAGAATATCTGCTCCTAAGACTCTTGTGTCTATTTCTCAAGTAGCTTAGGTGATTTTAATGCATTAAGAACTGTTGACATAAGCAAAAAAAAAAAAAAAGTTTTTTATTTAACTTTAAGAACAGAGTTGTAGCAAGAAGACTCCTAAGGGTCTGTGAGGCCAGAGGAGAAATAGTTGTGGGTATAAAGGGGTGCAATGGAGGTTGATGCACAGGATCCAAGAAGCCAACCTCTGGCCACCTGAGTCTGGACGTGCAATTGCCTCTCCACTCATGAATACCTGACCCTACTTGTCAACAGAAAGGCCTCTACTTACATCTGCCTCCAAATCTCAGATAAATGTCATCTGAGGCTTTTTCACTTTTGCGCAATAAGAAGACACTATAAAAGGAAGGTGGAATGGGGGTTGATTTAGGCAATGTAAGTATTCCTCACAGCTAGCCCTAGGAGATCAATCACATTCATTCTCTTGGTTTCAAGTACTATCTAAATGATGATGCTGCTCAAATCAATATCTGTAGCTAATACATCTCCCCTGAGTTTCACATTTATATATCCAACTGCCTGCCAGACAAACCCACCTAGATATTCCAGGTAATGCAAAGTCAACATATTCCCCAAATGAACTCATCTCTCTTGCTACACTTGCCTCTCTTCTTGTGCCTCTAAATGCTGTGAATGTCACAGTATCCACCCAGGCACCCAGGCTGTATTCTGAAATTATATGTTGGGCTCCTTCCTTTGCCTCATCTCCCATGTCCAATCTCCCGGGACTATCTGCTCAGTCTTCTGAAACTTTGTCAATTATCCTGTTGTAGTTTAATCCTCCATCATTTCTCACCCGGATTTCTGCGATTATTTTCTAATCGATTTTCTTAGGTCCAGCCTTCAGCTCCTCAAATCTATCCTCCATACAGTTGACAATAACTGTATTTAACACAGACATGATCACATAAGCTCCCTGCTTAAACTTCTTCCGTGGTTCTTCATCACAAATCACAATGGCCTTAAACTCGAATAGCACATTAAAAGTCCATATGAAGCCAATTAAAGACATATCTTGGGATCTTTAAATCTGTCAATACCTGAGCCCCTCTTCAGACCAAGCAAATCAGAATCTCTAGGGATAAGGTTTGGGAATCAATTGATTTTAATGTGCAGCTAGTACCTATTAACCAAATTCTGTAATAGTGGCCCCAAAACTTAGTGGCTGAAAACAACCACAGTCTTGTTAGATCTCACAGTTTCATGGATCGTGAAGTTAACGGGGGTTTGCTGGGGCAGTCTCCCGCTCCACGTCAATATTTCCTCACCAGCAAGCCAGCATTTCTGGAGATGTGAAAGTTCTGGCAGAAGGAAACCAATACCAGGTGGAAATCTGACTCTACACAAAGGTGCGAGGCACGCCTGGGAAAACAACAGTTTTTTTTCTTATTTTTATTCATTTTAAAAGATAACTGACCATCTAAAACCAAAATCTTAACAATACGTTGTGAGATTTATAACATATGTAGAAGTAAAAGGTATGAGAACAAACAATAACAAAAGCCTGGAGGAGAGAAATGGAAGAATATTGGGATAAGGTTCTTACGCTATATGCGAAGAAGTATAATGTCACTTGACATTAGACTGAGGTAGGGAGAGCAGCAGGAGGAAGAGATTATGGAAAGACATGAGAAAATTTTGGGGGATGACAGACGTGTTTATTATCTTGACTGTGGTGAGAGTTTTATAGGAGTGCAAATATGTCAAAACATCGAATTGTATACTTTTTGTGCAACTCGATGTATGCAATTGTATGACAATAAAGCTGTAAAAAGAAGAAAAAATAACAGGAGATATAATTTCACAGTCATCTGACTTGCAAAATTCAAAAAGACTTCAACAGTATCAAGTGTTGTCAAGGATATGATTGTACATTGCAAAAGGGAGTATAACATTTGCACAATCTCTTTGGAAAGCAATTTGGCAATATCAGGTTGAAGATGAACATTCCTTCAACTTTATACCTCACTTTCCGGTAATTACCCTAAAAAACTGTTACACATTATGTACATTTTAAGACATGTATAAATATATTCATTGCGATGTTGTTTTTAATAGCAAAAAATTATAATTGACTTGCATGCCCATCGAAGAGGAATAATATGTTTACACATTAATTATGATATATTTGTATATTATATAGCACAAGTAATTGTAGTACCATCATATGATTAAATGCAATGAAGTGGCTTTTTTTCTGACTTTCATATGAAAAGTAACCACCTGGGGATCTGTAGGTTTGGGGTAGGGCTTGAGGTTCTGCCTCTTTAAGAAGCCTCTGGTGATGCTGCTGCTTCCAGTCCATGGTAATTTTGTGTAGCAAGACAATATTGCATGAATGAAACAGATGTATCTGTATTAACATGGGTAGGTCTAAAGACATAGAGGGAAAAAGGAAGTTGCCAAAAGATTTGAATAGTATGATAGCTTTGATGTAAATGTTTAAAAATACGAAGCAGTACTATACATTGTCCATGGATGTGAATGGACATAAGATTTTAAAGGAAAGATTAAAAATATGGGTGTGGAGGGTAAGCAACAGGAGAAGTTAACTGTAGAAGAGATGCAAAGAGAATAGTGCTGGAGAGGGAAACAAGACCTTCCCCTTTAACCATAATATTCTATTTTATTTATATTTTTAAAAAGAAGTTAAAGTCTAAAACAGTAACTTTTTTTTTATTAGATGTGCACACAAATGTTTTATAGGATTCTGAGAACTTTAACATGATTTAAGCCTATGAAAACAAATGCAAAAGAAGATTAATATCCAAATATAACCTATTACACAATTCAACTTCCATAAAAAATAACAGTGCTAGAAATCTATACACCTAATGCTGAAATAGCTATGTTGCCACTGGGTTTTAAAGCCAGAGAGTTTCACAGATGCCTCACATAATTAGGTAGAATCTCATTCTGATTATGCATAATATCTTGGTGGAGACCCCAGCATCCTCCCTTTTTTGTGGCTTTGGCCTCCCTAAGCAAATGCCAAATAGGATTTTCTTTCTTTGGGCATCAGGTCATGCCCCAGCATAGTTAAAGTTTATAGAATGGAGGTATATGGCTGATGCAACTTGATTGTAATATAATATTTTGAATATTTGTGGTAATGCTGTGCTTGAAATCTAAGTGTGGGAATGGCAGTAGCCATGATTTTAAAGAGTGGGTTATTTTTCTCTGGTCA
The DNA here is from genome assembly GCF_000151845.1 of Pteropus vampyrus. Lineage (NCBI taxonomy): Eukaryota > Metazoa > Chordata > Mammalia > Chiroptera > Pteropodidae > Pteropus > Pteropus vampyrus. The sequence goes on along the minus strand of NW_011888796.1, from coordinate 10,192,345 downwards.
CTTTTGATGTGACAAGACAGGTCGGCCTTCATGACTGATGATTCTCTTTCTGAGACAGGTCCATATTAGCTGGCCCTCTGAAAGGAAGGGCCCAGAGCAGCCTGAGGAATCAGGTTAGTTGCCTGATCTGTTTTACTGCCATTGCAGCTCCTGAGACCTTTAAACACTCAGGTTATTTCTTCCCCAAGTGAATGAAGAAGGACCCAGCTTCCCAGAAACCCATAGGCCATCAGAACAACTGTCAGATTGTACCTATTCCTGCCTTAATTGATGAGAAACTTCAGCCCTTTTATTTTATGTGAATCCTCTCTCTCCTCTTCCCCCAGCTCAGTCATGGGAGGACAGCAGGCAGCATTAAAGTGAGTTTGGTTTTGGTGTGTTCTCTGAGTCTCCGATTTTGTATAAAGGAAAAAGATCACACTTCATTTCCAAGACTAAAAAATAGACCCTAACCATCCTGAGAGATTCAGTTGGGTGCAGGGGACCCTGCAGCAATGATGAGTAAGCTCCAAAGGGTCAACTACTGTGATCAGTGTCAAGTGAAGCCAAAAATCTGCAGCCCAGGGCCCTGGCAGGTTTACAGAGTTGACCCCCCGCCTCCCTCACTGCCAGAGGTGGAATTTGGCCTCTGTTCCTGTAGACACCTGTGGAGGTGGGCATCTACTGCACCTATTGTTTGGGAAATTGGAATAATGCCACTGTACCTTGAGGCCAGAGATGTTGTCACATTTTGGCAAAGAGAGAAGAATGCTCTTCTGTATTTATCCCAGGAGGGGTGTGGGAAAGAGAAGGAAGGTTGTCAGAAAGGTTTATTGAGCCCCAGAGTGCTATGCTACTTAATATACAGTTCATTCCATTTCACACAACTAAGCCCTTTTTCTACAATGACAAATGCTTTTACCTGGATTCTGGTATCAGCTGCTGGGCCATTCCTGAAATCACCTCTACATTCTGGCTCACTGGGCCAGATTCCTCCTTCTCTGTGATAACTTCCCTCTAAAGACTCTGCTGTCCTTTGGTTCTTGTTCGGGCCAATCAAGTCCATCAGACATGGACTGTATGGTGTGATTCCCAATAGTGTTCAGCATTCAAGTCTTTTGTTTTTTCCCAGGAGGCTTTGGGTCCCCGTATAAAATAGTGACTATAAAAAGAAATGTCAGGGGAGGGGCAGTGCCCAAATCTACTCACCAGGGGCCTCAACGCTTCACTTCCTATCTAACGAGATTCCTATTGTAAGCACATTGACTTTGTTTTTCATGTGTTTCCATCGGATTATCACATAAATTCTGTGAGCTGTATGATGTTATCCAGATATTTCAAGCTAGGCTCAGTGAATTGTAATGAAACAGTAGTTTAGGGAAGAGTGAAATTAGTTGGAGAAAGGAAGATGAATTAAGTTTTGAAGGAGAAAGATTTGGAAAGTGACTGTGAAAAGTGAGATTTTAAATTGTGAGTCTTTGGGGAGGGTCAGTAGCTCAAGTGAAGAACTCAAAGACAAATGAGCTTGGGTACACATGGAGAGCAAGTCAGGAGACTGGCCTCCTGGAACAGAGCTCATGTTGGAAAATAGAGAGGTGGGATGAGTCTCCAGGAGTCTTCAAAGCCAGGCAGGGGTAGTAGGCCAGAGAAATCCAGTGTAGGTTACTGAGAAAACACAGAAAGATCTGCCTCGTATAAAAAATGATGTGGGGTTGAAGACATGGTCCAAGAGAGTGAGAGGAGAGAAAGAACATGGGGAGAATAGATTAGAAATTACTGCAGGGAATATCTGGTTGGAATGGCGAAGAAAGAACAAATCATAGGCATTTTAAACAGACAGTCCATAGTAACAGAAGATAATAAGACTGTAAGAGCCCAAAGTGACTTGAATCCTCCTATAGGTGGTATAGTTGAAAGGAAGAGCCACTTTGGAGGAAAAACAAATTCTCTTTAAGACATGTTGAACTTGAGGTGACAAAAGAGTTTGAAATCCAGCAAAAGATAAATCGTTAAAGAATCTGTTAATTATAAAGTTGGACTTCGACTCCTGCGAAGGGCACTTTAAGACCGAGTCCCTATATTATAAAACAACCCTGCAATGCCTGGGATTTTCCACAGGTAGACATGGGTGAAACGGTCTCAGGGATTAGAAATAAGAAGAATAGTCACTAGAGTAATATTCTGGACTGTGGGTCGATTCTATTGAATGTCATTAAGACCAGAAGACAAAGATGTTACCATAGCAAGAAGCAGCTTATTCATTTCTTGTTCAAGCATATCATATCATGCTCAGAAGTATGGACACAATGGGTAAAGAGAACAAGTGTCCGAGGTTTCTAGATGTTGAAGGCTTTGGATATTATTTCAGTAAAAGATAGAGTTTATCAAAATCCCAAAGTTTTGATGGGACACTTGGACCACAAGTTGAATTGATTCAGTAATGTAAAGAGGAGAATTGCTATGACAATTCGAACTATGTTCTGGAAAACCATTTTGAATTGCTGGACAGCTTATAGGTTTTAGTGTTGCAAAGCTAATCCTGGAACTTTAGATGTTCAAATACCTCTGGATTAGAGGAAGAAGAAATTAGAGTTTGAGACTTGGAGCAGGGATCATCTGGAATGTGTGGGAGTGAGGGACCAGGGGATGGGATATCTCTGCACCAAGTTGCCAGTGTGAAATCTTGGTGGAGGGAAGGGCTGCCAGGATATCTAATGTTCAATTTAAAATGGCTTGGAATCTCATACTATTATAGACTCTTCTTTGGAGTAGACAAAGGTTTGTAAAGGACTTAAAATAGGACTTAAAATGTATGAACCACAAAATAAAAACTGATAAATTTGACTTCATCAAAATTAAAAACTTTTGCTCATCAAAAGCCAGCATTAAGAAAATGACTAGACAAGCACAGACTAGGTCCAGAGATGTGGCCCTTTAGGAGACACGGAATAAGAGTTCAAGCCAAATTTGTCTAGATTTCAAGGGGTAGGGTGATCCCAGCTACTATACAGGTTGTGTTAAGAATAACCTTTACCCAGAACATTCTGATATGTCCACTGGGTTCGGATCAGCAGTTGAAAACTTTGTATTGGAGCTTGAAAAAGTTTTTCGTATAAACTCTCAGTGTCTCTTATGTTGTACTCTACAATGAGATTCAGTAATGACATAAGTCCAGTCATTAATTTTTTTCCTGCTCTTTGTAAAAGCTTATAAAACCGACGTCTCTTCCTCTCTTTCTTTCCCTCCACCCCTCTCCCTCCTCTGCCCACCCCAATTTCCCTTTCGTTTTCATCTTCTTTGTATTTCCTTCCTCTTATTTTTCACTTCTTTATAACTTTTCTATCTTTATTGCGTTTAGTGTTATTTTATGTAAAGCACTTCTTCCCTTGGTAAAAGGGCCACAAACTATGCAAGAACAAAAATTCGGTTAAGATTGCTTTTACAACATTAGCATTTTTTTAAATCATCCCAAAAGTGAAATTTGGACTTCAAACATTGGTTTAAATGGTAGCACCAATCAGAGTGAATTGAATCCAGATGTTATTAAATTATTACCTGAAAAAGAAGAAAAACTAACCAAAAATCTTGCTAATTTATGAATGAGAGCTTTGAATCAATTTATACAACACAGCTGTCAGGATAGTGTTCTCCTGTTGCTACATCTAGGTTTGTAATGTTTCATAGTAAATATCAACAAGTAATCTTACTCCAAGCATGCACAAGTGCTGAGCACTCACATGTGCAGAAAAACCTAACTGTTATTTTCATGCTACTTTTGTTGGGAATTTTTTAAAAGTCTGAACATGGTAAAACAAAAAGACATAATTTTGAAGCAGACATAAAAATCTGAAATTCTCTCTCTAGAGATCAAAATTAGGCAGCTTCCAATGCAAGAAATAACTGTGGTTACATAGAACCCTTTGCCTCTCAGATTATTTCTCTCCATCCATTCCAGGGCTCCAAGAGCAACTTGCAATCATGGATAGAAAACATTTGAGAACTTCTCCTAAAGGGGGTTATTTTAGGGAAAGTGGGGAAAACTGGTCTATTGGCAAATTCATCAAGGGATTTTTTCAGCCTCAGTACTATTTGTCTGTGAAATCTTATGTAGATGGTGAAATTATTTTAGTCTACTCTGATGTCCTCCCAATTAGTAAGAAGGAGAAAGAGGACGGGGGGAGGGGCAGGGAAGGAGGAGGAGGGAGAAAGAGAGGGGGAGAAGAAATTGGACCAATGAGTTGTTAACAATGCCAGGATCTTATTACACGCACTATCCAGATATTTTGTAAGAAGCCATAATATCCAGATGATGTCAACAATCGTATTTAAAAATAAAAATAAAGAAAGATATCCCAAATAAACTAATGATTTCTGGCAGCAAACAGGAAAAGGAAAAGGAAGGTAGGGAGGGAGGGAAGGAAGGAGGGAGGGAGGGAGTGAAAAAAGGAAGTTCTCTTTCACTTTGAAAGGAGAAATTTTATTGAAGAATGAAATCCATTTATCTGCCACCAGAAGCATTAGTTTTCAGGACATGGGTCACTGCTTTGGAACAGGATGCCAGCTGTGTGCCATACATGCTGTTTGACAAGAAAAGATTCTGCTTTTAAACCTCAGATTGGTGTCGTATCACCAGGAAATCAACCAACTTGGAGGTTCAAGGGTGTCATCTGTCTTTAAAAACTAGGTGAACCATGGAGTGAAAGGTGAGCTCCTTGGCCCACAATGCTAAGTCATGGGAAGGAAAGCACTTGACCCACACTCTCACATTCTCACCAAGCACAAGATGGTCATGACGCCCACCGTTGGTGAAACACTGGGATGACAATGACGAAGAACATACGGCTTGAGTACTCTTTCCATGTCATTGCAAGCTCCTAGAGGATAGAACACACACCTCTGTCCTACAGGGGTAAGCACTAATAACTGTAGTGCAAAGAAGGAAACTGAGGCTTTGGAAGATTAAGTAATGTGTCTAAGTCAGACAAGGAGATAGAGGCAGAGCAGGATTCAAACCCAAGTCAACTGACTACAGTTCTTAATCCCTAGTCTGCACCCCTCCCACTGTGTGGGGGGAGGGGCAGCATTAGGACTACCCCTTGTTGTTTCCAATTTCCAAAGGTTTTTCCGTGATCCATTAATCAACTCTTATTTCCCCTCACCCTCAAATGGTAACGCAATGAAAGGCGAAGATGTCCCTGTGAATTAGACAAAGAAAAATAAAATGCCAATCTCCTTAATACCAGCAGCTTTTCACTTCAACAAAAGCCTGAAGCTCTGAAAAGTCATGTGAGGATGGAATGGAGGGGCTGGTAGAAGGAGCAGAAACGGAACCACCAGGATGCAGGATTCAGGATTCATTTTTTTTTCCTTACCAAGGAATTTCTGGTTTTATTCTGCAGCAATTCTGTGCTTCTTTTAATGTAGAGAAAGGAAGCAGTAAAGCAGAGAGCTGAAGAAAACTCCAAAGTGATTGGAAATAGCCAGGCATCTAAGAGATTTCAGACAACAGGAGGAAGGAAGTGAGAGAAGGTCATCACTTTTGCTCTTCTAAGCTCTTGAGGGAAGAATCTGCTCTGTGTATCTGATTATATATGGCTAACTTTCCAACCCACAAAGATGGATGAATATAATGATGTGTTGGAATATGAACCATTGTAGAATTAACTGGAAAAAAAATCTTCCCTTTCTTACCTCAGTATGTAGTTTTAACCTCAGGAAAGCATATCTACTATCTATTGGATAGTCACAAAGGTAAATAGGTTGTGATAATGGCTGCAAAGCACAAAGGGTACAAGACAGCAAACATAAGGACTATATACACTAACTCAGAACCCTGGCGGAAGGAAGTGGTAAGCTGTGAAAGGGCAGCAGCTGCTGAGAGGATGTCCCTGGGGCAGGAAGTCAGATGTGCCACCAGCCTCCCTGAGTTGTAATCCTGTCAGTCTCTACCTAACTCTGTTTCTAGACTCCAACCCCCATCTTCAGTCTCATCCCCATCTCTTAGATCAACACTTGGATTTCAATAGAGACCTTTGCAGTTTTAACAGCTGATTGAAACCCTTTGTGCCCTTGAAGACCTGACTTTTTCTAATCGTTTTAGTCTAATCATTTTACTATTCAAGTCTACCTCATTCTTTTGAAAAATGTCAGCAATGAATTGTTACATCCCTATTTGGTTAGAGTACTGATAGAGAAACACCCAGGGTCAAATCAGGGTAGCCAGTGCCTTAAACTTTGAACCAAAACAGGATTTTTTCCAAGAGTCCAACTCTGTGCAAAAATGGCTTTGCGAGTATGGAAATCAAACTGTTCTTTCATAGTAATAAGTAAAATCAAACAAAATTTGGAAAGAAATTTTTTTTTGGTGATTAATTGTGTGTTCAAGTATTAGTCAGTAATCCTGAGAACTATATTTTTCATAGGACTTCTTTGTCATGATGTCATTTTTGTATTTTTTTCTTGCAACACTTGTGTAAATATTAGAAACCTTAATAGGAAAAGTGGGATTAACTGAAGGTTTCGAGTTAATTCTTTTATGTACTTCCTGCCCATGTCATAAACTGGTAACAGTGTGGGTGGCCAGAAAACTACAAGTATAGGCTAAGCATATATTAAGAAATGATGTGATAAAGGTGAAGTTTTTAGCTTTCGGGGAAGTTTTCATTCTGCTCTTGCGTTGTTTGCATTCCACTCAAGATTCCAAATAACTTGATTTGGGGAGAGAAAAAGAGCTTTATATAATTTGTTGGCAGTTGACAATGCTTTTGTGTCCTTTATTTGGCAAGGGGAGTTGGTAAAGTGATAATACTATTTTTTGAAGATACATGTGACTGCCCTTACTAATCAAAGGGTAACAATAGAAATGTAAATTTAGGCATGGCTCCAGACCCCTAACAGCTGGAAGTGATGGAATGGTCCATTGGCCAAGAGGCCCATTGGGATTTATAATTGCAGAAGGCAATGATTGTGGGCAGCTCTATTAGGACAACATAGTCCCTGAACCTGAGAGACCCAGAGACCCAGTGAGATGAAAGTGTCATAATAAAACTAAGATGTTGCTTTGCCTTTTTCACCATTATCAAGTAAACTGGCTTTTCTAACTATATAACAGAAAGCAGCCCATGAGAACCTAGGTATCTTTTTAAAAATATGTCACTTTCTGATATATTTATGAATTATAATAAAGAGCTGTATACATCTTTAAAAATAAGGTGAAGTTTTTAATAAGAGTTTGGCAGTGATATGGGTGATAGCTTAGGAGGAGGAGCAAACATAGAGATTGGACTACCATTGGAATTCTCAGAATAGAAACCAATTCTTGCTTGAAAGGAATGAAAAGAATTTTTCAAATGGATTAATGTATAACTCACAGAAATGCTGGGAAGTTTAGAGAACCAGACTGAGGAAATGAGCAGAACTGAAAGGGGGGCTACCCAGCCAGAGCCACAGTTGAAATCACCCCCTCGGAGCTGGTCCGGTGAGCACGCTGCCAGCACAGCGGCTGAGCACTGGACACTGTAGCTGTAGCTGGTCCGGCATGCTAAAGTCTCCTGTGTAGCACTGAAGACATCCACTGGCACTGCTGCCACTGCCACTGCAGCAAAAGAATTCTCGACCGTTTCTACCTTTGTACATTATAGCACCAGATTTGGTATCTGGGATAGGTGCTTCTGACTGGACAAGCCCAGATGCAGGCACCTGAGCTCTAGCTGCAAGAGAGGCTGAGAGACAAGTCATCTGCCTTTTGGCTTCTACAGAAGCAAGTGGTTTCTGCCTCTAATGATTCTGAACCCAATTCCAATGGGTGGTGGTAGTGGAGAGGAGTTTCCACACACCACCAAGCAGTTCTCTGACACCAGCTGGGTGTCCTACAATTGAAAATTATCTTCCCAGAGTTAGCATCAGATTCCATAGGTTAAGGACTCAGTCCCACAAGACTGCTCTCTACTTCAGATATCAATAGAAAGTCCAGGTTGTCACCTGTTCTTCTGACCATCTGGATATAAATCAGAGGTTCCCATGACCAGGGGGTCAGATGCTCAGACATTTTTCTTACTAGATTACTGGTTTATTATAAAAGGATACAACTCAGGAATAGCCAGATGGAAGGGATGCATAGGGCAAGGTATAGGCAAAGGATGTGGATCTTCCATGCCCTCTCTGAAAGTGCCTCTCTCACCAAATCTCCCATGTTCACCAACCCAGAAGCTCTCTGAACTCCCATCTTCTGGCGTTTTTATGGAGGCTTCATTACATAGGCATGATTGACAAAATCATTGGCCATTGGTGATAGATTCAACTTTTAGCCCTTCTCTCCACTTCGGAGGTTAGGGGAGTGGGTTGGGGGAGGCAGGGGGCTAGAATGAGCCAATCCTCTAAATCACATGTTTGGGTCCCTTGGCAAACAGCACTGCCCCCCGCCCCCCCCCCCCAAATCCCCTTTGGTTACCTAGAGGCTTTCCAAAAGTCACCTCATTAACATAAAAAAGACACCTTTATTGCTCTCATCACTGGAAATTCCAAGGGTTTTTAGGAGCTCTGTGCTAGAAATGGAGACAAAGGCCAAATATGCATTTCTTATTATAAATCATTTTATCATAGCCTCCCATCCAGAATCATACAATGGAGATTTCTCTAAACACAGAAGAGGAATTGGTTAATTATGGACTAGCTAGATGATTGCAGAATTCCAGCTGAGGTGATGAGAGTATGAAGTTGGATGGTCACAAAGAAAAAGAACTCCAAAGAGCTAACCCAAGAGATCAGTAAAGGAAGAAACAGCCTTTGTGATGTATTGTGTACAGACTAGTAATGATGGGGAATGAAAAAAGCTAATTTCAGCCTTCTGTCCTGGAGAAGATGAGAGGTTGGTAGTGCTGACAGATGAGAACTGAGAGAAGAGGAAACTGAAGGATCATTGTGAAGCCTTATTAATAGGCCCTATGGCTTAATTATTCTTGAAGTTAGTGGTCATATAGTAGTAGATAATACCTTCAGCTAGACCCATTCTTTGAAATGATCTATAAAGACTAATTATATAATTATAACATTTTCTTGTGTGAGTCCTCTATATATTGTCATTGGTGGTCTGATATTTTTGTGGGTCTAGGATTTCCTAAGCCAATGTTCCCATGTAACCTTATAGCCTGCATCCTACGGCCTTTCAATATTTGTTACATGCATTTAGAAAACTCAAACTAGAAACCTTAAAGAATGCTTTATTTCTCTTAAAACTGTAATGCTTAACACCCAAATGAATCATGATTTCCCATTAAGATTCAGCATGTTAAAAGACTCAAGAACACATATAATGCAAACACAGAAGCACAAACATAGGATAAATAAATCTATATGGCCACTGACCGCCCAAGCTTTCCCCTCCCAAGAAGAGAGATATTCTCTGTCACAGCTCCAATGGCCCTTTATTCTCCTAATTGGAGATTGGTACTAGAACTCCATATCTATGGATCAGTTGATGTGCAAACTTGCTCATTTGCATTTTGCATCTCACTGCAACTTTTAACTACTCTAGAACTTGAAATTTAGAAAGTATAGTGTTTTCATCTTTGTCAACATTAAAAGACCAGACTGAGTGCCATAGCACGACTTCTATGGTGTCTCCTTTCCTAGCTATGCTTTCCCACCTCTTTCTATATGCAGAGCTCACTTATGCAGTTCAAATCTCCTTGCTTTTAAGATGAGAGCAAGAAATTGAAGTCTCCCCAGTAATTTTAAATTACACCTACCTAAATCAAAGGAAAGATAAAAACAGTGTGGCTGAAAAAAAAAAAACACCCTGCATTTTGCATAATTTGATGATCCTACTAGAAAACTCTGTAGAATCTTTGCATATGAGACCTCTTCCACATGGAACCTCCTACACCCCCAGGCCACATCCCTTCATCTAGTTAACTCCTACTTTTCTATCTATCAGTTTTCAGCTCAAATGCCATTTCATCAGCAAAGTTGTCCTTGACACCCCAGACCAGGTCAAGTCTCCTGCTAATTTTCTTTTCATAACATTTAAGCTTGTACTTGTAGATCTGCTTTCCTACCACACACGAGGGAAGGTTTATTTCTGTGGTTTTTTTTATTTGTTCTAATATCTTGTACAGTGTTTGGCATATAGTAGTTGTTCAATAACTATTTTATGTATGTACATAAGTATGTATGTATGTATGTATGTTTGTATGTATGTTTGTATGTATGTATGTATTTACAACCAAACGTGAGTCAGAGTTCCTGAGTTCTAATTTTAACCCTGCTTCTAACCTTGGAAAAATTTTCTTGTGACCTTGGAAGGGTTCTCTTCATCTTGTTGATGTTGATTTCTTCATCTCTAATCTTAGCTAGCTCAAATCTTAGGAACTTCTGCTCCCCATTTCATGGTCCTGAAATGTTGTGTGCAAATACATTTTTTGTAAATTACATAATATTAAAGTTTGCCTCTTAGAAAAATTCTATAGTAAATTATTAATGATAGGCAAAGGTAAGATACCATCTCACCAGTTCAAGCATATATATTATCAGAATAGATAAACTGATTATATTAAGCTGGGAGAGGATGCTTATTTTGAGATGTTTGTAGATTTCCTGATTTCCTTAAGTTATCAGGTTTTGGGAAATTCAAACTTAGATAAATAACTGAGAACAGGGGTGGAATTAGGAAGGGGCATCTGTTAAGGAGAATTGAAAAGATTGTTACAGAGCCAACTGGTGAGGAAAATAAGGAAATATTTATATATACTCAAATACATAGGCCTGGGTGGGTAGTGAATCCCCTTGAAAAGTGAATGGTTGTATGTAGAATTATTTTATAAATTCGAGCTTTCATCTAAAGAGATTCTGAAAGCTCTCTCCAACCACATTTTGATCTCTCTGCGTGCTTCTTTGCATCAAATTTTTCATTCTACAACCTCAAAGCCTGTTTCAGGAAGATGCTCTAGTGCAGGGGGACAGTGAACCCTAAAAGCGTACCTAAGCAGGAATGCATTTCTGCCTCTGAAAATGATCAGAAGGAAATATCCTAGGCTAATATTTGAAATTCAGAGGAAGGCTTTTGACACTTTTGCCAATGTTTTTAATCAAATGTTTGTCTAAAAAGAGCAACTGCACCCCAACCATCCCTGAGCTGTATCTCGTTTTGCTTTAGGATATTTATCATTTTCTGTTCCTTCCTTGGCTCTGTTTTAATCTCATGGGAGTTTTCATTAAAAACTGATCTGCAGAGCAGGAGTCATGTCAATGTTATGAATGGGGACAGGTTTCTGATAGCATCTCCAGTCGGTGTGGGAGAAGACGTGTGCTGAACCGAGATGCTGGGTGAGAAGCAAACTAGAGTGAGAAGCAGCTCTGGGCAGAGCAGGAAGTGGCGATTGTCTGCTCATGTGGCATTTCTTAGGTTTGGCAGCTCCATCCTGTAAACCAGAGCCTTCAAGAATCAATGCCTAATGTATAGTGTGGTGATTATAATTAATAATTCTGTATTGCACATTTGAAAGTTGCTATGAGAGTAGATCTTAAAAGTTCTCATATCAAGAAAAAAATATATAACTATGAGCAGTGATAGACGTGATGAAGGATCATTTCACAATATATACAAATATCAAATTATTAAGTTACATACCTGAAACTAATATCATGTAATATGTTAATTATATCTCAATTTAAAAAAAAGTAATACAGGTAATACTAGCATTCCTGAAAGGTTTTCTATAGATTACATTTTTATAGACTGACAAATTTTCTAATGATTAACTGTTAGAACTATGTACTGTTTTTTTAAAACTAATTTAGTGCTAATAAAATAGCCTTCTTTAAAAATAAAATGAATCAATGCCATTAACTGAAAGAGAGAAAGGAGGCCAGACCAGAGTCCACTGCTCTAGGTCTCCTCTTGTATGGCCCTTGGGGGTATCCTTGGGGCTGCAATGTAGCTTTCTCTTAGCTACCAGTAACCCTCAAGGTCAAGCAGAGATTCCAGTTCAAGATAGTCAAAGGCTGCTGCTTCCTGGCTCCTCATCACTCTTATATCTCTCCTCTCCTTGCAGAATTCAAACTAAGAGACAGAGATAGGCTGGTATAATAAAACAATAATAACTAGTATTCATTGAGTGGTTCTGGACTAGAAAATGTGTTAAATGTTTTGTATACATTCCTTCTTTAATCCACACAGCAACTTTAAGAATGTGCAAATTCTTTTAAACCGAAGCGCAGAGTCAAAATAGTGGTTACCTCTGAGTGTGTGTGTTTGGGGCATGGGGGGTGGATGATAGGGTGGAAGCATGAAGAACTTCCTGGGATTTGGGAATGTTCTATTTCTTTATTCAGGTGATGGTTACATTGGTATATACATATGTAACAACTCATCAAGTTGTACTCTTAGTATCTGTCCATCTCTCTGTATATATGCTGTATCACAATTTTTGAAATTAGAACATAAGCTCCATAGGGCAGGATTTCATGTTTTGTTCATCATACTATCCCCATCACCTACAGGACCTAGATTATGTGTTCAGTACGTATTTGCTGGATGAGTGAAGGCATCAAATCTAGGTTTGCATCCTATTTAATCATATTTATTTCTTTCCATGTTTTGTTTGTAGCTCTTAGTTAAGCAGGAGTATGTGAAAACAGAGGCTGAGAAGTTAAGTACCTATCTCAAGATAACCCAGCTAATTAACGGATGGAAGCTTACCAAGTCTGTGTGTTAAAGCTCCACACTCTGTTTCTTGAGGAGACAAATAAGATTTATGGGAATGGGGACGTGACTGGAGAAGAGGAAGGCCAGATTCTTGACCTAAGTGCCATATGGTAATAGAGGTGGCAGCCAGGGAAAGGAGAGGGTCAGATTCCAGACTCAGAGGAGCTGCCTTTGGACTCAGGGAGAGTTCTCTGATTCTGAGGTCAGTGATAGTGGCCATAAGCACTATATACGTGCAGTGAGGGGATCTTCGCTGAGGGCCCGGAGCTTAGTATCCCAGCATTTCTTGGAAGTCAAATCAACTAGATATTGTAGTGGATGCCAGCATAGCCCACACTCTACTTCATGCCAAATAGACTGTAGTACAGGTGATAAAAAAGCAGACAGGTTCAAAGAAAGTGAGAAGAATTCAGATTACTGTTGACTGGGCTCTTCTTCCTCTCCTCTTTGACCAGTCAGTTCCTTCTTTCAATAGGACTTAAATAAAATAAAGAAATCTTCTGTGATTGGTAAGACACGGCAAAGGCTGTTAGGACCTTTGGGTCTTGTGACCCAGGGACATGTGATTGTCAGTTATGAGTTTAGGCTCTTACCCCCCTGCAGTGTTCTTTCCTGCTAGTAGGAGAGAGAACATAGATGCACAAACAACTACAACAAAAGAGAATATAAAACCCAGCAATTTCACTTCTGGATATTTAGACAAAGGAAATGAAATCACTATCTCAAAGAGATATCTGCAGCCTCATATTCACCGCAGCTTTATTTACAATAGCCAAAACATAGAAACAACCTAATTGTCCATCAATGGATGAATGGATAAAGAAAATGTGGTATATATACACAATGGAATATTATTCAGCCATTAAAAAAGGAAATCCTGCCATTTACAAAACATGGATGGAACTTAAGAGCATTATGCTAAGTGAAATAAGTCAGACAGAGAAAGACAGATACTGTATGATCTCACTTATATATGGAATCTAAAAAAATAAAACTCACAGAAACAGAGAACAGATCGGTGCTTACCAGAAGCAGGGGGTTGAGGGTTGGGAAGGGGGTGATCAAAAGGTACAAACTACCAGTTACAAGGTGAATACTTTCTGGGGATATAATATATAGCACAGAAACTACAGATGACAATATTCTATTATATATTTGAAAGTTGCTAAGAGAGTAGGTCTTAAAAGTTCTCATCACACACAAAAAAAATATTCGTAACTATGTGAGGCTATGGATGTTAACTAAATTTAGTGCGATGATCATTACACAATATATGCATATACCAAATTGTTATGGCGTACACCTTAAACTAATACAATGTTATATGTCAATTCTATCTCAATAAAAGTGAAATAAAAGAGAAGTTAAAACGTCGTAAGAGAGGTGTTGGTAAACATTTCAGGGGGTTAAATGAGAGAGCTGTTGAGAGATCAAGTAGCTAAAATTTCACATAAACAAAATGTGTGCACACAGGCATGCACACACACACGATTACCTGTTTCTGTGGCCAGGAGCAGAACCCATACTTGGCTGAATGGCTGTATCTTTTCTCCTTTGTATCTTTCTCATACTCTGAAAGCTAATTCTCCAAGTGCCAATCAGAAAAAGAAGCCTTCATTTGTGGTTCCTGCCATTTTATTTATGGGCAAACTCTTCAATTCTGAATGGTGCCTGCTTGGCTAAAGAAAGTATGGTGCATGGGCAGGAAGAATGAGGAAAAGGAATACAAAAGGAGAAGAGGGAGGTGGAGTGGAGGAAGAAAAAGAAGAGAAGTCCCTGAGAAGAGGCCTTTGGATGCTCCTGCCTGGCTTAAAGTCAGCAAAGGAAATATCTTGAGGTTACATCTGTGCATTGAATTCTCGTATATACGGAATATGCACTATCTATCCTATCGCACTCTAATAGAATATAAAGGCCAGGAATTTAGAAAAAAGCACGTGAACCGTGGGTCTGAGTTTTCTCCTAAATGGCTCTCTCATTTGTCCTTCCCTGCATTCTGCTTCTGAGAACATGGGTGACAAGACTACGCTCTCGGCCCCAACTTAGGCCACAGGGATGAGGCCACACGCTCGAGAGGGAGGAGTCGCAGGGAAACAGAGCTGCCACATTAGCCCTGGATTCTCTCCCTCCAAAGAAATATAATCCTACTCGTCTAAGACACAGCTATTGTGGCGACCTGTTATTCAGAGTTAAGCCTCATCCGAACCGAAACAGATTTTTTTTCTGATACAGCATAGTTTTCTTAAAAACTGAAATTCGAAAACCAATTACCAGATGATTACCATTACACACGATGAGAGCTGATGTGATCATTCTCTCAATTATATTTTAAATCTTAAAAGCAATTTTGTACTTTAAACAATACAGAGATATTTTAGTAAAGAATGAAAATTTTTCTTTGAAACTCTCATCTTCCTCCTCCCCTAAATTCCACTATCAGCATCCACAATTGGCACTGTTAAGTTCAGGGAATCTTCTGTTAGGACCTTATCTAGACATATACAAACATATGTAAGAATTTCACAATATACTTCTTTTTTAAAAATGTGGTTCTACTGTGTATATTATTCTGCCTTTTTTTTCTCCCCCACTTAACAATGTATGAATAACTGTCTGTACTGGTGTATTCTCTTTAACCGCTTTGAAGTACTCCATAAGCATGGATGAACCATAATTAATTAACTAGTTGCCACTTGATAGACTTTTACATTATTTCCAGTTTTCAGCATCATAAACAATATTCAATCAACAACCTTGTGCACAGGAGGGATATTTTGGTAGGACAGATTTCTAGAAGTGAATTTTCAGGGTTTTGACCTTCTGAAGTTGATGTTTACATTTTTTAAGGATTAGAAGTCACATAGCAGTTTTTGTTGTTTTGCCTATCAGGCATAGCTAAAAGATGCAGAACTAAAGAATGAGAGAGGGTTAGTGCAAAGGTGAGTGTTCATGTCAACATCTTATCCTTTTCAGCATTAGGAAACTGAAAAAGAAGAAGCTTCATAAATGGAAAGAGAGCCTGAGACTCCAGTGAAAAAACAAAGCCTATGGCCTTGGGGCCAGCTAAACTGATCAATCTCAAGTCTCTTCTCTACCCAAACACCCACATTATTCTTTCTGGCTTGGTGGACATTAGGATCTGGATCAGGGAAGAAAAAGACCTTCCCAGCAACAATTATGTAATTCTGCCATTTGCTTTGCATTTCTCTTATCATTACTAATTTTTACAAACAATTCAAAATCTCCACCGTGTGATGTTCATTTTCAGAATGCCCAGGGATCTGTCTACACCATCACCTTGCCTTATGGTTCTCATCTGCACAATTTCCACAAGAACAATAAGTGAAACCAGCCCAGAGCATATTTTGACTGAGAGACTGAATCTATAAAGGCCAACTATTTTGGGAAGAAGGCCAGAGGCTTCCTAACCAAACAAGTACAAACTTCGTTTTCTTTTGCAGTCAACAATTTCCTTTTGGTCCCAGTCTATTTAAGGAGCCTCTGGAATAGGTCACATCCTTCTCAGCATATTGTTGCTCAGCAGAAGTCTGTGAATTATTGACCAGTCCTGAAGCCTTCCAACTCTGGACCAAAGATTCTTGACCTTTCTTTGGTCCATGGATATATTTGGCAGCTTGCTGAAGCTGGAGAGCTCCTTCTCTAAAGATTTTAAATACTTATAAGGGGGATTATAAATGAGTTGTAACATTTTAACACAGTTGTTAAAATGTTAAAAATAAATGTGTTACATAATGTGTATGTTTTTTGTTACTATTAATAGCAAGTCTAATAACTACTGTGATTCTGAAGAAATGATGTGTAAATAATATTTTAAGATGTCTGAAATAACTGAATATGATATGAATACATCTGTGATTTCTACAAATTCAGAGGTACTGTTAATATCATTGTTGTCCGTTGCCTACACATATAAAGAAAACTCAAAATATTCATTAGAGCTTAGTGAAAACAAAGATACAATTTAGTTCATAGACTGTAAACTTTTTGGTTTAAAAACTCCTCCTCTAGACCTATATATTCTTTTTCCTGTTTGACCTCTTATCTTAATGTCTCACAGTCAACTCCAATTTAAAAGGTGGAGAGAACTTGTCATCTTCTACTCTTTCCTCACTCCCTACTTCCCCCCTATCTCCATGGACCATAATCACCCAAACCCCAAATTCTCCTTCACCCTCTCAGTCACTCTCCTCCTTGATATTCCTTCTCTGAGTCTTCTCTTGTCCCTTTCCACTTCTAGTCCCTTAGTTATATCTCACCTGGACAGACCCTAGAAATAATCTGCTTGCTGTTTTGCCTGATTCAGTCTCCTGCCCACCAACATGTCCTCCACAATGCTGTGCGAGTGACTGTTTCAGAACACCAGTATGTTCAGTCTCATTATGCTTAAACCTTTCCATGATTGCAGGATAGAATCTAATCTTCTTAGTACAGCATAGAAGGCCTTCTGAAATCTGGCCACCACCATGTTTTTTTGTCCCGGTCATTTAATTCCCTCACCAAAATTCCAGATCCCAATTGTAAGGAAAGGCTTGTATTTCTCTCACACACATTCCACGATGCTTTGTGCTTCCAGGGACCCCTTTCTGAAATGCCCTTCTTCGCCTTGGTCTCCTGGTCTGTGCTAACTCATTTTGATGCCTTTTATCAACCTATACCCCAGCTATTGCCTTCGTTTGCGTATACACACACACACATACACACACACACACACACACACACACGCACAAGCGCACACACACACGCACAAGCACACACACACACGCACAAGCACACACACACATAGACTGACCATTTTCTTCTTAGTTTCTTCACCACATCCAGTAAGTACTTCCATTAATAGCAACTGTAAAATTTTATTTGGCTTATTTTCTTATGTCTTTTTCTACTAGACACTAAGAGTCCTTCTAGGGCTGGTACCATGTTTTTGTTTTTGTTTGTTTTCTATTTGATTCTTTAATACCTAGCACAGTATCTAGCATATAGTATGTGCTTAATAAATTTATGAGCTTTTTAAAAATAAATAAATAACTAATGAATGAATGAATGAATGAATTTGTGAAAAGAAAAAATGCACCTATGATTTCTTGCATTTAAATAAAGTGTCAATTGTAGCACTGACTCGTAACTAAGAATATTGTAGAACTAAAAACAGAAACACCATAATCTCATTTATTTTACCTCTGTAATCTGGTTTATTTTTCAGCCATTCTGTTGAGTGGACTCCTCAGAGATAAAGGAACTAAAGGATGAAGGATTCCGCTTTGGGTCTGAAGTGTGACAGAGAGAATCCACGACTCCATCTTTGGTATAGCTGCTGACTTGCTATGAAATATGTTCTGAGAAGTATAGTCATTGTTGGTTCCAGTAACTTGAATTTTCTTGCAAGTGAGTAAGAATTCCAATTTCCATTTGAAATAAATTTCAGGTTTGGAGGTCACTGAGTAAGTTTCATGATCTCTGACGGAAAGAACCCCTGATTTGGGCTTTTCACTTTATTACATCTAGGTTTTCTGTCTTCTGACAACAAATGCCTGACATTCTTCCTTCACGACCTGGTCCCTCACTCTCAGAATGCATATTTCTTCTTAAAAATGTGTTGTTATTCTCCATCTGCTCCATTAATTTATAGGTAGCCAAGAGATAGTATTAACCTACTCACGCAATTATTTACTAGTTCTGCAGAACTTCTCCCCACATGTGTGTAGCAGGGTGAGGTGTGTGGTGAGGATGACTCCAGCATTCTAGAATGCTTTCAAATGAGGAGGCAAATTTGACTCTTTTGCTTTGTTCAGTTCTGTGCTCAGTATAATATTATTCTATGGGTTGATAAAGAAAAGAAAATGTTTGCGAATTTTTATGATTATTATTTAGGGATTGCTGTCTTTGGAAACGTTATTGCATTAATATCCTATTACCATATGCCCTGAGCCGACGAGATTTTCCTTTGGCTATAAACTGTACGTGAACTAGGTGGGCAGAGTAGTGGCCTTCAGCACATTCACTAGAGCATTTGAATTCCTCGTTAGGAAGACCCTCATTATCACTAACTTCAGAATTGCTGCCAGTTATAAGATAAATGTAGTGGTGCCACAGTCATTCATCAAAGGAAAGGAGAGAGCAACCTTTGTCATCTATTAGAATGAGATGAAAATGTTAGGTGTTAGCTCTGTTAAAATGGTATTTACACCCATGCCTACCCTTTCAAATTCAGAGCCATAGCATTGCTAGGAGTCATATGACTGAGCTTTCTGCTCCTGCACTCAGGGATACTTTATATAATCCAATCTCTACTCTCCAAAAGTCCAAAGCCTGTCATCATCACCTGTTCTCTGAGGCACTTCTCATTCTGTGCCTTCCATACTTCTAAGGACAGGAGACAGCTTTTGCTAAATGTTGTTAGAATCCACAGACATTTAGTTGCAGCTTCTTAAATTAAAAAAAAAAAAAAAATCTCCTACCAGCACTAGCTATCTTTAGCAAGGTCTCCCCTTTTACTTTTTTTTGGGAGGGGGGGGACACAAAACACATTTCTCTGGCTAATTAGTATTTCAAAAGCAAGCTCAGAGACAAGTCAAGGAATACAGAAAGTTTTTAACATATAGAAATGTTTTGTTTTTGATATAATAAATGCAGTTCAAACATTTTAAATGGTTTAAACACTTTCTACTTTATCAGAAGCAGGAAGGAGGTTGGGAAATGGATCTGAGGTCTCGAATTCTTGACAAGCATCCTTCATAGGGCCTAGAAATCCTGGTATGGATGTGGTCTCAATCGCTAAGGATGAAGATTCAGCAAGGGATATCACAGGAGTGTACCCATCAACTTGACTTCTTGTATCTCCACCTTCACATTTATCTACTTGTCTCCCCTCTGCCAGCCTTCTCCCACCCAACCCTACGACAGGGGCTGGTTACTTTAGAGATAAAGAGAAAGAAAGAGTGTCCACTGGGCCAGGGGGTTGCATGCTCCAAAGGAATCAGCAAGAGGTGCTGGGCCATCAACTGAGGTTCCATGGAGCAAAGCCACTGCTGGAGCTCTGTGCCAGGGAGAAAGTCAGGGAGTACTAGGTTCCAGGGTCCAGAGCCAAGCACACAATGTGTCCAGAGATGCCAGGCTAAAGGAGGAAGGGAGAGGAGGTTGCAGCCACTAATCCCAAAGTCCAGAAATGCAAAGTCAACCGAGGCTCAGGGCATAGCATATATGGGCTTAGATGAAATTGGGGAGCTTACTATTTTTGTGCTGCACTTTGTGTATCATAAAGTAGTCAAGGACTTTCATGCATAGACACCAATTCTCTTTCCTGTGTCAGAAAGAGGCATCTCTCCATTCTGTATGCAGTTGATATCCTGGATTCCATGTCCTTCCATTTCCCCTACAACCATGCTGTCGATTATTCTACCTTTGGTATCCTCAATCTTTCTCCACTGGATCTTTCATATAAACTTATAAACCTATTCCTTTTTTCCCACATCAGGAAAAAAATGCTCTCCTAAATTCTGGCTTTCCCCTAAATGGTAAAGTAAGAAAGAATGAAAGAAGGAATGAATGTAAGAAAAGAAAGGAAGGAAAGGAGGGAGGGAGGGAAGGAGGGAGGGAGGGAGGAACTTTCTTCTTGACTTTGTGTTTAAGAATGTGTACATAAGTTGTAAAGCTGTTTTTAAAAGCTAAGAAATGATTATTACAAAGGTCAAGATAGAGAGGAGAGAGAGAGACCATACAGTTGCTTCTGGGCAATTGATAATATTCTGTATTCATGTGTTTATTTTCTTATCATTTGTTAAGTGAACACATATATTATATGGAATTTTCTGTGTTATATTCTAAAAATTTAAGACTTTTTTTATTGGAAAAAAAAAAAGAAACAGGAACAAATTCTGTGCTTGAGGTTTTGTACCTTCATCTCTTATCCATCTTTCCCTATGAGGGATTGATTTTCCTCTCAGGTAGGTTCTATACATAGCAAGAAATTTTGATGTGAAACACCTCACAGTTTGTAATCCAGAATGAATAAAAAATAGCTTTCCTCTGAGACCTATAAATCAAATCTCTGAATGACATTCATTACTCTGCCCTGGGTTCATGCTCACATCCAGTAGTCTGCTGGTAAGCCAACGTTTGGTGGGGAGCGGCAATAGGGTTTGATGTGTAGTGTCTGCCAATTTCTATGGTGTAAATACCACCACCATGGCAGGTTTTAAGCTATTAACATGAAGCCACTGTGAGCTGGGAGGGCCAGTTTTAGCACATCACTGTTACATTGCAGATAAAAACACTGTGGCCAGGTTGACGAGATGTATATGCTACTCTTCTTGGGTCATAGGGCAAGCATAATTTTAATAGGACACCATGAAGATTGCTTTACCAGAATTGCACCAAGTGGGAAGGGTGGCTAGCCAAAGAATAAATGAAGAAATAGCACCGGAGAAAAAAGAATGAATGCTGCATAGTTAAAAACAACACATGCCCCTTGGACTGTTTTTCTTTTCTTTTTTCCTTTCTCTTTTTCTCTTCTCATTCTGTATTTGTTTGTGTGATCTCATCCACCCACATCTGCATTGATGTTGGTGAAATAATAATTTCCAAAATCTACATCTTCAACTCCAACTTGGCTTCTGAGTTCCAGCCTCACATGTCATCTGTCAATTGACTATCTCCATCTGGATAGCCCCAGCAACCACAAACTGTGTATATTCATAATCGAATTCATTCTCTCTCCCCACAAGCATATTCCTCTGGTTCACTAGTTAGATATTTGAAAATCATCTCTGACTCATTTCGCTCTCCCTTCCTCTTCCCACCCCTGCCCCTGCAATCTGGTCAGCAAGCCCAAGTTTTATTGATTTGTGCTTTAAACTATTTGTGAGATATATGTCTTTTTTCTCCCTTCCAGTCCCATTGCCCTAATTCAAACTCACACTATTACCTTGACTCTTACAGTAACCTGCCACCTGGTTTCCAAGCCTCCTCCCATCAGTTCAAATTTTAAATAATGTAACCTTTCAGAAATGAAAGGACTATGGCCTTTCCCTGGATCAAACTCATTTAAAGGCCCCCTTTTCCCCCTTGACCATCCAGACTCCTTAGCCTGGTGCACAGAGCCTTTGACTGTCTATCCCAATCCCTATCCGCTGGTCACATCAGGCATCTCACACTCCTAGGCCTAGACATGCGCTGTTCTTTCTGCCCAGAGCTCCTGTTTCACCCACTCGTCTGCCTGGGGAGCTCTCACTCATCTTTCAGTGTCCAACATAACTGTGACTTTCCCTCACCACCCACCCCTAGCTCTAGAACTAACTGCTGCATTGTCTGTGCTCCCACATCTTGCGGTCCAAACTTTAATTATAATTTTTATGCTGTAATATATTTAGATGTATATTAATAAATGTTTTTTGAATGAATGAATTCTAGGTGTATAGTGAATAGAAAAGGAGTATGGATCATATCCACCAAGCTCTGGTCTTTATTTTGGTGATCCAAAGCCCTGCTCTGCCTTAGAGACAATAAAAGTTCTGTTTCAGTGTTAAAAATAATAATAATAAATCATCAGGGCAGAGTCTTGACAGTTAGAGCCATATGTTCATCACACAATTGGCTGAAAGATGCTGACAGTTCAAGAACACATTTTCTTTTATTAAAAAAAAAAATCTGTATTTATGTCTCATGTCCAGATGAATATATTTCCTCTTATTTCATTTATAAACAGGTATATTTTAATTTTGAAGAAATATTTTTGAGACTACCTTCTGTCGGTTAGCAGGCACAGTGCTGCATGATGTAACAGTGAAATCTTTTCGTAGTAAAGCTGGCATCACCATGAATCCTGAGGCATTGTCAGCTTTTTGTGTGACTCAGTCTATTCAAGTACAGAGGCATTAACTCTCATTATCTCTCACTTTGCCAAAAGACAAATTTAGGCACCCGAAAAGTCAAGTTTGACTTAAAGGAAAAGAATGTGATCAATGTGCTCCTATTTCCTGCTCTACTTTCCAGGACACATGTGCTTTCCTAAGCAGGATTAAGTAACTTCAAGTGAGAAGTTAAGAGAACCAACTACTAAAGAAATAATGATCTTGTAATATAAATGGTAAGACTTAAGGAGAAAAACTAAAACACAGAACCGAGAATAGACTGTGGAACAAAAGTTGAATCAAACTGGAGTGTTTTTTTTCAAAGTATCATGTCAGTTGTAAATTCTATAGAACAATATAGTTTTAGAATTTAAAATGCCATGCCATAAATAATTCTCTTTCTTGATATTGGCATTGACATCTGAGTATCTGCAACATGAAAATGAAAACCGTCCATAAGCTTCGACTAAATTATGAGATCAAAAACTTGACTCTAGAGTGAAGTTACTTATGGCCCAGTCTTTACCCACTATGATAAAGATCTATGACAGAAGTATGAAATATATGGAATTTTTGTTGTTTTTTTTCCTTCCTCTCATGTTGGTCAACACCAACAGAGAATTACGGCACTCATTATTGTGATCTGTTTGTCAGTCTTTGCATCTTCAGTACTACATTATTAGGGGGAGCCACCAATAATCCATCACTATTGGCCCACATTTCATTTGGGGATGCAGCTGGAAGCAGATGGTACATTCAAACTGGTAATTTTAGGGGGTGTTTGAATGCGGGGACTCTTGCTATCCCTTGCCACTCCCACACCTCAAGGGACAAGTGGTTTGGCAAATCCAGAAAGAATGGCTGTATGGAGAGGGCATTTGACAGGAGCTGTGATTTTTAATGGTAAAGCAACCACGTCATTGCAATCTGGCGAGGAAAGAGCTGGGGAAATGAATACCCGAGCCTCACTCCTCTCTCACCCTCCAGTCTCCTACCAGTGTATTCTATTCATCAAGCTCAGTTTATACAATCTGTCTCAGTCAGCCCCCTGATTCATGGAGTAGAGTGGAGCAGATTGGAGAGTAGATCTGGATGGACAATAGAGTATAGCTATAAATGGCAACATGCAACCAGATTGAAGGCATGTTGCCATTTATAGCTACTTTATTGTAATGTCTTCTGCATGTAGGCGCAAAGAGAAAACAAAACAGGATGGGCTGCTAATGCTAGGAAGTCATTAAACTTTCGTGGCTTCATTTCCCACTAGTTAGGTAGGAGTGAGCCTGTAGACCTCTGAGATGAATGATGCAACTCTCCAAGTTTAACATTCTAAACCAATTGAATTGTTGGCAAGAGAATGCCAACCGATGTTGTTGGAAAGATGTGATAGACTATTTTGTTCCTAACACGTCTCAAGCAAAGCACCCAAGGAAATTTTTTTCTTTCTTTTCATCTGTCTGCAGATGGGATCCTTGCTTCTCTGGAGTCATCTGCAAATGTTACTGATTCCCCATTTGAATCCTCAGCTAGGAGAGAAGCATGAGCCTTTAGGAGAGTTTATTCATATCCAGTCTATATATTTTTGCTTGAAACCTGATATCTTGACTTCAGAGCCAAGTGTCTTGTGATCTGCCATCATCCAAATGTGTTTTAAAGACGTCATTCCAATGGTGTTCTCTTCTGCTGCAAATAAGATGTTGTTGGGTTTTTTCTATTGTAGAAAATGTTTTGTATACCAGTTTTCAAAAATAAAAAATCTAAAACTGTCCATGGAACATTCTAGGAGGACTCTCAAGAGTGGGGAAGGTCTTGTCTAAGTAGGGTGTGTTTTGGCATCTCGCCTGTATTTAAATGGTCACATTAAGAGAGCAGCTTGTGGGATTTCAGCTTAATTGAAATACATACTATTAATGCAAAGAAGAATGGAGGAAAGAAAGGAAAACTGATATACGAAATGAATTTACTGTATTACTTTTCATCCTCTCTTTGGGTACAAGGATAAGTAAAGCAAAGAGGTGCAAAGATATATCCTATATATAATTTATCACTATTTCTCATGTGGTCATTTAAAAATTTATTCAATAGATGTTTATAGTCAATGTGGTCAGCGTATCTCATTTACAACGTTTCATCAGGAAAACTAAAGGAAAATCTTATGGGATATTTTTTAGTTGTATTTAAGAACATTTGTCTCACTTTAATATTTAAAGACTACAGTAAAATCTCTCTCTCTCTCTTTCTTATACTTCATGTTTGAAGATCTTTACATCTTTAAAAATAATAAGCTTCCAAGTACTCTTGTGAAATTTGGTTTTATTCTCCCTGGGCCAGAGAAATTATGTGAGAGAACTAAAGGCCTAAAGCCATGTGACATGAAAAGGACTCCCCTCTTTTCTGTTACCTGCACCTCTGCCTTCTCGCTGACTCTCTTCTCTCCCTGTTTCCCTCAGCACTCCCCAGCCCTCCTTCTGCCCTCCTGTCTCAGACCTCTCTCCTGGTTTCGTAACCCCTAGATCTTCACAACATAGTTCACTTTTATGTTTTCCTTCTTTGTTTTTCCCTCAAAACACATGTTTCCTACCTTTCCTGAGCCATCCCATATCTCACCTTTCCCTTGGGTTCAGCCTACCCATGAGAAATATACCATATTCAGCATGTAGGGAGTAAAAGGGTGATTAAAATATGGTTTTTCAGTCTAATGAGGAAGTTAGAAATACACACACCCAACCATAGTTCAGAGTAATAATACATACAATAATAAGTGCTGAAATGGGAATTTTTATAAAGAGAGGCCTCCCAAGGAAGAGCTGAATTCTGACTAAGGATGGATGAGACTGAAAGGCTTCATGAAGTAAGTGGCATTGAGGATGGGTCTCTATCTGAGGAGGAGAGTAGCGAGGACTCCAGCCAATCAGAACAGTCATGGCAGAGGATGGGGCTAGAGATATACCTACTCACTCAGGGGAGAGGGATGGCTGTGGGAGTGAGTCAGAGCTCTGAGGAAAAGAACAAGTGGAAGAAGGAAAAAGCAAAAGGCAGAAGCTTGGAGACCGTCTCTATTTAAGGAAGAGAGACCAATGAAGGGGCTTAGAGAAAGCCATTGGGGATTGAAGGAGAAATAAGAATTCAGTGACAGGGACGCTGAGAGACAAAAGAATTTACAAAAGAAGAATGGCTAATAATAGTTATGTGGAGAAAAACAACCAACATTCGTGGATTACTTACTGTGTGCCAGACATTATAATAAATTTCCTAACAAAGCTGAAAAGTGGCAGAGTTAGGAGTCGTACCTGGGCTTGACTGATGCCACCACTCTTATCTCTGCAGATGCCAAATGGAACAAAGACTTAGACCACGCCATTTACCACCGTGATCAGGAGCCCGCTGGTGATGTCCCAAGTGAGAGATTTCAGTAGAATGGTTGGGACAGGTTACAATAAAAGGAAATAGAGGTATCATAAGTTTTGAATCTCTTCCAAAAAGTATAGCAGTGAAACTTAAGAAATAGGGCAGTAGCTTAAGAAAAGAGGAAGATTTTTTTTAAAGAGGAGCTACTGAGGCATTATTGGTTCAATATGAGCTTAACTCTGTGAGGGAAGATTCCCAAGGAGATGGGAGGAAGTGGGGTCAAGGACACACATAAACAGATTATCGTAGGAATGATGAGGGACACCGCTTCCTGCCTCTGAGATAAGAGAAAGAAGGACAAGATGAGAATTAAGCAAATCTGCTACAAAGGATAGGGGAGCTGAGGAAGTTCGTCTAGGCTGGCCTCCATCTTCTCCTTCAGATTGACCACGAAAGGGGTAGGGAACTCTGAAAATAGAAAATAGAGTGACCACTGTGGAGCATGTGCTTTGAAAAGCTGATCTGTACGAAGTAGTAAATGTCTACTTGGAATGCCTGGGAAGTGTATTTGGGACACAGAATGCAGAGCTGAAAAACAACACTGCTGTAAGGTAAGATGGGAGTTGTTTTGGAAAGTAAAGAATCTCAGAGAGGAAAAAAAAATGCAGATTCACATTCCCATTGAGTACCTTGACGTTTTCCCTTACTGATTTTTTTTTTGGCTGAGAATACGTTAACCAAATAGATTGGGCATATATCTACCAGAGAAACCTCTGATAAATTAAAAGTCACCTTAGCAGAAAGCGATGTTCCAAATACCCATGGTACAACAAAGGGTTCTTTGTAGCATAAATCCCCCAGAACAAGGGCTGAAGGAGGAGTTTCTCAATTACCTGGAGAGCCAGCTTAGGGACAGGGCAGGAAAATCCTTTAGCATTTACTGACACAGCATTTACCTTTCTGAATTGATCCCAGAGCAAAGAATAATGAAAAGAACATGGCCTGAGGTCTGAAATCCCAAGGTTCGAGCTTGTATCCTCTACTTACTAGTGCGTGGCTTTGGGTAAGTTATTTTCTCTGGACCTCATCTCTGAAATGGAGATAATAATATCTACCACATGGCGCTGTCAGAATTCAATGAGGTAACAGATCCTGTTTCCTTTCCTTTCCCTACCTGCCTGGATGCTGAAAATCTCACCTTCTAAGTTGCAGAAGACTGTATTTATTATATCTGTCATAGTTTTATAGAGTTTTCTCACAGAGATTTAAGCAGGACTTTTTTAAAAAGTGGCAGAAATTATTTTATTTTTGTTAAGCAGAGAAAAAGATGATCAAGGAGAAGTCCAGCGTAAATCTGGGGAAACGCTAAGATGCAGGCACCTGCGTGGAATTCCCCTGGGGTCTCTTTTTGGTCTAGTTGTTACTACTTCCGCCCCCACAACATGCTCTCCTAAACATCTGAGAAGTGATTTAACAGAAAGGGGAACCTTATGGAGGAGAGGAAAGGCAGGCTCATGAAATTGAGATAATGGAAGGTTCAGTGTCTCTTCCCCCAGGAGTGACAGGATCGGGTATGTGAGACTTTCTCAGAACCATCTAATCTGGGTGTCAGAAATTTGTTTCTAGAAAGACAGGCGTAGTCCTAGGATAGCAGGGCCCTTTACTCTTCAGACTATGATAAGTTAGGTATAAAACTAAGAATAGCAGCATATCTCTTAGGTTTCCCAGTCACAAAATTCTTGACATTGACATTCCTTAGCTTTGAATGTTAGGAAATAATCTCTTTGCGTAAAGTGCACACTACTTCAGTAAGAAAAAGGAAGTCATCGGAGAACTGTCACAGGTTCTGCCTTATCTCTACCAACCCACCTGCCTCTGGCCTAGTCTCTGCCTTCTCTCCTATTGCTACGATGACCTGGCCTCGCTCCTGTCCATGACCAATGTCTCCTCCTGGGCACTATCCCACCCCTGGCTCCTACCCCAAAACATTTGCTATGGCAATTTTTCCACCTCTCTCCTGCACCTTCAAGTTTTCCATCTCAACAGGATCATTCCTGTCGATATACAAACATGCTGTTATTCCTGTCATCTTAGTAATAACCCTCTTATACCCCATTTTTCTCCTTCCCTTTAGAGAAAAGCCTTTTAAAAGAGAAATCTGTTCTTACAACCTCCTCTTGCTTCTCTGTCCCTTTCCTCTGAACTCACTCAAGGCAGGTTTGGGCCTTGACATTTATCAAGGTCACCAGTGAGTCACTGTATGGCTAAATCAAAAGTAACTTCTCAGACCTCATCTTAATTGACCTACAAGCAGCATTTAACCAAGTCAATGCCCCTTTCTCCTTTAAATACTTTCTTCTCTTGACTTCTAGGTTCTCCTGGTATTCCTTCCACCTCCCTGGTCAGGGGTTTTCTTCATCTCTCCAAACTCTAACTGTTGGACTTCCCCAGGGCTCAGCCCTTGGCTGTCACACTTTTCTAATTACATTTACACTCTTAGTAAATATTCTAGTCTTATGTCTTCAAGTACCATCTCTGTGCTGATGACTCCCATAATTGTATCTTTGCTCTAGACCTTTACCTTACACTCATAAAATCATCTACCCACTTGACATCTCCAATTACATGTCTATTTAGCATCTCAGACTTACCATGTCAACACTGAGCTCCTGGCATTCTTCCTGAAACTACCTTCTCCTACAGTTTGCAATTACTGGCTATTCCATTCTACTAGTTCTAGCCAAAAGATCTTAAGGGCATCTTTGATGCTTTCCTCTCTCACACCCTGTACATGATCTTGCAGCAAGTAATGTTGGCTCTACCTTCAAAATATATACAGCATTCAGTCTCCTGTTATTGTCCTGGTCCAACTCTCCATCATCTCTTACTACTGCAATAGTCTCCCTGCTTGCACCCTCGCCCTGCTTGGTTTCTTTTTAATCCAGCAGCCAGAGCCATCCTGTTAAAACATAA
>NW_011888796.1:10157508-10163423 GCF_000151845.1 Pteropus vampyrus | reverse complement strand
CATCTCTTACTACTGCAATAGTCTCCCTGCTTGCACCCTCGCCCTGCTTGGTTTCTTTTTAATCCAGCAGCCAGAGCCATCCTGTTAAAACATAATGTCCAATTATGACACTCCTTGTTCAAAATCTTCTGAGGGCTTCTCATCTCATTCAGAATAAAAGCCAAGTCTACACAGTGATCCTCTGTTATCTCTTGACCCCATTTCCTACTGATCTCCTCCTCAGCTATCCCAGTGAAGCCACACTGGTCTCCTTGCTGTTTCTTAAATTCACTCGTGGCATGCTTCTGCATCAGGGCCTTTGCATTTGCTGTTCCTTCTGCCTCAATTGCTCCTCTCCCAGATGTACTTATGGTCAGATCCCTCGCTAATTTACTCAAATATATTAATCTCAAGAAAGCCTATCCTCATTTTCTCTTTCAATTTTTCCTCTCCTTGACATTTATCTCTACCTAACTATATTTTACGTACCTTATTTATTGTCTTCCTTACTAGATGTATGTCCCACAGGATTGGTAATTTTTCTGTATTTTGTTCACAACTTTATTCCAGCACCTAGAACAGTGCCTGACACATAGTATCTATTGAAAGATTGAATGAACGGATTTTATTAATTGAATGTATTTGAAGAGCCAAAGAGATTGTCATCAAATTTGAAGAAAAGTATTTGAGGGACATGGTGGCAGAAATCTAGTGATCTGGAGTATTTCAATTCATGCCAGAGATATCACCCAGTAGCACCCTTACCCATAGTAATCAAGAAGGAGATTATCAGTGATAGCATTTTCTTAGTTGCATGCTGATGGGAGGCCTCCAGTCAGAGAGCTTTCTGTTGCCAATGAAAAACCAACTTTGTGGCTCCAATGTTAAGAATAAAACTGTGATGGTCACCTATACCAAGCACGGAATCTTGGGGAGAATGAAATCACTCATTAATGATTTATAATATGAAAGTGATGGGATGACATCTTGGGGACACAAGGACAGGCATAGTGTTAGGGTCTTGGTTATGGTTGTCGATATGGATGGGAAGATTCGTTCAGTCAAGTTTGTGACCCAGTCACTTTTCCAGAGCTCAGAAATGTGAACTGAATTAGATTTAATGTTTCTTTTGTATGAATGAAACATAGCCTCTTTTTGTGTTTGTTTGTTTTTTTGTGTTTGTTTGTTTGTTTTTGAGGAAGAAAGCTGTACTTTAAGTAGCTAGATATCAGAGATTTATGGATTATAAATATGATGTAGCAGCTGAAATCACAAAGAAATTTGAAAAAATTTCCCTCTCATCAAATATTAATGAAATGATTAGCCATGTGATGTTAGATAAATCTCTTGACTTTTTGCAACTAGAGTGTCTGCATCTGTAATACGGTAGAGCATGCCAGATGATGGCTAAGGTCAATTTTCTACTCTTATATTCTTTTAACATGACATCATCTAACCCTTTTTCCTGTAAAATAAGATAATAAAATATGTCCTATATAGCTCATATTTTGCTTCTAAGGATCAAATGAGGTGCTTTTGAAAGCTCTTGGTAAACAGAGATAGTTTGCCCATGCAAAACATTTATTACTATTCTCTATTAGATTGATACATTTAGAATGTCATTGTCCCCAAAATACTTTTAGGACAAGATAAAGCTCTAATGAAGAGCAAATTTGACTATGCTAATACATAAAATACTTGAACAGTTATCCTTTGAATTAAAGTAATTTTTTAAGCTTTATCAGTTATGGTTGTTTTGGTTGTATGTGATAGATAATATAAATATCAGCCCACCTAAAAACCTGAATAAAAACTGGAGAGTCCAAGGGAAATCACCTTCAGGTGTGGCTTGATCAGGTGGCTTAAATGATGTCACCAAAAACTGATTACTCTCCTTTTCTCACAATAGCTTCCTTTATAGCAGGTCTAATCTTAGGCCTTATGTAATCATAAAGTGTCTTCCAGCAGTTCCTTGGGCTACATCCCTCCAAGTTTGAATACAACAGAAAATAGCAAAGCCTTTGTATATGTAGTATTAGCAAACATCTGGCAATTCACATACAAACCTCTTGAACCAACTTCTGTGACCAGGAGAAATATGATATTTTGATTAGTTTAAGCCTGGGTATAAGTTCTATCCTAAGGCCAGGAGTGGACCCCTGCCCAGCCTCCCTGGACTAGGATAAGAAGTGAATCCCCCAACCAGAACTGGTTCATTGTTCCAAGAAAAAAAAAAGGGTCATTGCTGAGGAAGTAGGCCATGTGTGTGCATTTCATGAGAAAAATATAGGCATCAGCTCTTGCCATTGCTGCTGTATACTCTCTCCAGTTGCCAAAAAAGCATCACACCCTTTTACTGTGCCAATGAACATGGCACTGGGAGACCATATTAACTTTTGTTAATAGAAAGCTCTGAGTTTGTAGAGTCAAGCCAAATCTCTCTCAAGAGCCTATGTAGTTAGCGGTGTTTATCTTGTCCTTGCTTTCAGGTAAAGCTGCCTGGAACAGATCAGCCATGCCCCTAACAGCCATGAAAAGTGCTGTATCCTTCACAAGTGCCAGTATGAATGTTTTGGGGGGCACCCAAGTTAGGCATCACTCTTACACAGTTCGGTGGGGGAGAACTCAGTCTATCCTCCAAGAGCAAATTAAACACAACTTTGTGGGTTTGGTGGTTAGCTGCCAACAAGAAGACTGATCTCTGAATTAATAGGTCATGACAGGATGACTACGGAGTTCTTGGCAGAAAGCAATATTTTCAATACTAATGCTCCTTATGGCAAGAAAAGGCATCTATGCTAAGTGGCCCATATTCACTTATAGTATTTACATAAAGGATCACCTCTATTATTTTATTCAATGCCAAGCTTTCCCAAGATGAAGGAGATGGTGGATACTCAGCATGAATATGGTAATGTAGCTCTGCCACTACAAACCCTGTAAACAGTTTAACTGTGGAGGATGTACCATCAACGTGACAGGTTTTCACATGAGATTATGGTCTCCTATGAATATGAATTTTCCTCTGTGGCATGAGAGAACAGAATCTTATAATGGAAGCTTTGCTACAAGAAGATTTGGTTAATTTGTCAGACTGTTAAATAAATGGCCTCTTACAATTTGTTTATAACTCTACTGAGCACAACATTTCAATAAAGAAGGAAAATTTTAACTGCCTGAAGGGAGATGGAAAAGAGATTATGGAGTCTATGTTGGTGGCTGACATTTATCTCATTTCAGGGACTTTATTTTTTGGAGCAGTGAGGAGAAAATGGTATGAAAGTTGCTTCTAAAGATTCTGGGGGAACCCCCACATCTGTTAAAATAATTGAGCTCTTAGCCAAATCAGAGTCTTTCTCTCAATAGTTTGTATTAGAAATAGATATCAAAGTCAGTCAAACCAGTCTTGCCTTTTTCCTACCTTCGTTGTGATGCATCTTGATTTAATCTGACACTTAACCATCTCTCCTGTGAAGGCAAGATTAAAAAATGGGAAAGAATAAAAAACGCTAAGGTACGAGGTTTACATTATTTTCTTTGCAAACTGTTTACCTGCCTAAAAATTTTGCTTGTGTTGGTTTGTGTGATTGCTAAGTTTTGTTTGGCATTTGCCACCAGAACTACCATAAGAAAGTCTGGCTAACAGTGATGTCTCACAAGCAACTGCTCCAGCTAATTCCGATGCTTCCAACAGCCAAAACCAGCTGCTCTCCACGAGAGACTCATCTCTGGCCACATCTATACTCCTATATACAAACACGTGAGAGGGGCGGGCTGAAGCATGCCAGCGAAGCTTTTACTTATTTATAATGGGATTGGCAAACACATCCAGAACAAGCTTTTCCTTGAAAATTTCTAAGGAGATAATCATTTGCTATGTGTCAGATGTGGGTGGGTGAGTGTCGTGGTTAAGTGTTCAGGTGCTGAGATTAGGTGGACCTAGCTAAGCCCTGTACTAGCTGTGTGACCTTACGCAAGTTATTAACTCTCTCTGATCTCTATTTTTATCATTTCTAACATGAGAACAATACTAGTACCTAATGCAGAATTGTCCTGAGAATTAAATAAGGTAGTGAGCATAAAATTCTTAGCATAGTTTCACACTCATATTAACTACTTGCTAAATGTTAACTATTGTTATTATCCAATATATCTTAAACATTTGCTTTTGCTCATATGAGTTAAAAACTATAAAGACAGGTAAAAACTGTAATAATGTTGGAAGATGCTTGTCTCCATGTTTTCAGATATTTAAATAACCAATCTGTTTTTAAAATATATTAGAAATTCAAGGTTTTAATCCCAAGAGACAATTAGAGGAATTTTAATTTGGGAAATATCATTAGGCTTGTTCTAGGATTACCCTATTGAAACGTATCATTAGTTATTTACTTTTACTTTGAATATACTGCTGCAGAAAAAAATTTCTAAAAAGTTCTGCACACTGCTGTGAAGATAAAATATACATGTAAACTCTGCTCAGTTATCATGCACACACAATCTGAAGGAGAATTGATTTTTCTCTCCAACCAGAAATGCTACCTCTTTGTACTACTTCTGGATTTGCTGAAATATTTCTCTTAACAGAGGCACATCTGAAATATTTCTCTTAACAGAGGCACATTTAAAATGTAAAAGTTTTGTCTTCATGGACTTGACAGAGCCCGTTTTATCCTGGGGACACAGGGAGGAGCCAGGAGCCCCTTTGCTGAGAGGAAACGCCAAAGGCCCCAGCTTCTATTGATTTGTAGATCAGTGCCAGCAGCCAGTGGAGAAGGTGAGGGGAGATGGGGTGGCAGGCAGCTGCTGCAGGCCACACACATTCTTTTTGCCTGGCAGAAGGGTTAACTATCCTCTCCCTCAGATGGTGTAAAACAAATTATAAATACATACACACACTCTTAAAAATTATCATGCAGGTGCACAAGAAAAATAAAGATTCCCTTTGCTCTTATTTTAAGAGAAAAACACTCTTCACATTTCCTTTCTGTGAAAAAGAGACATAAGAAATATTAAGTAGGAAAAATAGGTGCTGAGACAAAAAATATTTTTATTTCCTTGGCCAATGACCTTTGAGAAATTAGAATTTCCTTTGGAGGAGTAAAAATAGAAAAATAATAAGTAAAAACTAAAGCTTCCTCTGGCTTCCTTTGTTACCCACACATTCGCAGCAACTGACCGAGTTGCCACTGCAGGACGATTTATAGGCAGTGATTGTTGAGTTGTGGTCTCAGGTGGTGCATTGCAGGTCACCAAGGCTTTGGCCTGCAAATGGAAGGAGAAGGCCATTTACCAGTGTGGCGTGTTGCTAATTAGTGGCAAATTTGGCTGGTGCCTCCATGTGAGGAAGCTTGAGCTGACTCTGGCCCCATCTGCTGTGAAAATAATGGTGACCAAAATTTTTTATGTAAAGGTTTTTCTTTCAGAGGGAACTCCTATTTGGTCTTTCACGGGAAACTGAACTACAAAGATTTTTATTCTCCTCATTGCAATTATTTATTTATTTTTTGGTTTAATGTACGAGAAACATATGATGTTTTTGTCAGGGGGCTCATTAAAGAGCCCCCAAATCTGAGGAGCTGTTCTCTGTTTCCTTTGTTAAGCTGATTCTCTCTCTAACTCTGAACTCTGCGGAAATTATTTTGGAAAATGAGATCTAAACGTAGCTCTGCAGGGTAAAGTAGCTTGCCTTTATTCCATCTACTTTTGTTCATCTTTTTCTGCTATGTGGGAGCCAGACCTCCAAAAACAGATTTATTGCGGATTGACTTTTCTTGGAGAAAATGTTCTTATAGTGGTTTCTGAACTGGGAAACTCGTTTTTTTTTGTTTGTTTGTTTCTCTGTTTGTTTGTTTATTTATTTTTTTATTCAGGCAGCAATTGCTCATGTTTAATCATATTTACCTGGGATTAAAAAACAGAAAAAAAGGAAGTAA
>NW_011888796.1:10154650-10157458 GCF_000151845.1 Pteropus vampyrus | reverse complement strand
GGAAACTGAACTACAAAGATTTTTATTCTCCTCATTGCAATTATTTATTTATTTTTTGGTTTAATGTACGAGAAACATATGATGTTTTTGTCAGGGGGCTCATTAAAGAGCCCCCAAATCTGAGGAGCTGTTCTCTGTTTCCTTTGTTAAGCTGATTCTCTCTCTAACTCTGAACTCTGCGGAAATTATTTTGGAAAATGAGATCTAAACGTAGCTCTGCAGGGTAAAGTAGCTTGCCTTTATTCCATCTACTTTTGTTCATCTTTTTCTGCTATGTGGGAGCCAGACCTCCAAAAACAGATTTATTGCGGATTGACTTTTCTTGGAGAAAATGTTCTTATAGTGGTTTCTGAACTGGGAAACTCGTTTTTTTTTGTTTGTTTGTTTCTCTGTTTGTTTGTTTATTTATTTTTTTATTCAGGCAGCAATTGCTCATGTTTAATCATATTTACCTGGGATTAAAAAACAGAAAAAAAGGAAGTAAACAGGAAAACACTCCCTCCGCCCCGCCCCTACCAATAAACCCAAAACAGCATGTGGCTTTTCTCAGATCCCATGTATGGATTCCAAATATAAGTGAGTAAACAAAGGTACAGACCTTCATTTTTTTCCTCCCAGTTCCTAAAGGTCTAAGCAGAGAAATATCCATTCTTTTTGTTTTGTTTTGTTTTTGTTTTTGTTTTTGTGTCATCTAATTTATTCTTGGCTTTTCTTAGAGCTTTCATGCATAACCTTCATTAGCTGGGTGCTTCTAATAACTCCCAGCAACTCATTTTCAGCAACATTTATTTAAAAAGTCAAATAAAAATGCAAGAGTCGTGTACCACTTGCAGCAGGTAACCATTTCTGTTAATTAAGTCATTTTGATTTTATTCCTTTATGAATTTTACCTGTATATACAACCACTCAGTAGCCAAAAATAATGAAAACTCTGCAAGAACGTTTGCTGATGGGTGCACCTTTGAGTTTACAAAGATTAATGATTTTAAAATTGACTCTACAGACCACTAGTAATGAAATTGACCATATCCAATTTTGAAAGCCCTAAGACCTGAGAGAAACTGCAAATTAGCAGTGAAAAGGTAGTGTATTCCTGCCGGTGTGAAGGCCAAGCTGATAGTTGTCCAGTGAAGTGTGGAGAATGCAGCGGGTTAGGTTAATACTGTAGCACAAGGTTGAAAGTTAACCCACACATGAAGCGTGTAGGCAGACTTAGGAGACATTCAGTTTCAATTCCTGAAGAACTTGAAGTAGTAATGGGACAGTGACCATAGGATTATACTAGTTATAGTTATCAGTTATTATACCCTACCAGCATGAAATAGGAATATAAAGGAGGAAGTAATTTAGGTTAGTGTCTTGCTTCCGTTGAAGCAATAATAATGGTAGCAACAAACAGGCTAATATTTATTGGATATTTGCTATGTTCCAGACACAAGGTTTAGCATTTATTGCACATTATTTCACTTAGTTCTTACCAGAACCTTCGGTGGTATACAATATTATTATTGTTCCCCTTTTACAATGGAAGAAACTAAAACTTAGCAAGTTTAAACAACTTGCTCAGTTTAATCAGCTGTCAAGTAGTGAATATGAGAGTTGAACCTCCATCTATGTGATCCCAAAGTAAAAGCATTTAGTCACTATCTTTTGCTGCCTCCATCTAGAACACTGCTGCTCTGTTTCATAGAATTACATGACTGGGAAGGCATAGCCACGATGGCCACTACGACCAAGGCTTCAGTCAGTCATTTGAAGCACTTTTAAATAACATCTTTAGCTTCTTGTGAGAAACTTTCTCTTTGTTTAGCAACCAATTAAAATTCCTCATCCTGTTCTTTCAAACTCTCAGCTGTCACATCCTTCCCCCTATGGAATCAGAAGCTCTATCAAACTCTTCTTTCTTCAAAAATAAATAAATATATAAATAAAAGCAAAGATAAGTCTATATACCTCCTTAGTTAACATCTCCAAGCTACCATCCATGTTTCAGTGAGACCCTTACATTGTAACATTTGAGCACCTTCCTGGCTGTGGCATGTGACCTGTGGTACTCGAAAGCCTGTCTCCATCGATCAAGTGACCTTAAATGCTAAGGTTCAAATCATTGAGAAGTAATATGTGTAAGCTCTCTCTTTCTGTTCTCATGTAAGTCAATTTCCCTTTCAAATATTGCATCAGTGGATTTGTAATTCGACTAAGGAAGGATTTATTCAAGTGTTTTCTCAAGCACAAGTTTTCCTCATCGTTATGGGTTGAAAGGAAAATGCTATTTTAAAGACTTATTTTTATGAGATCTAAAACATGTTATGCTCTTCTGTTTCTCTCCTCTTCCCTCTCTCCGTCCTATTTAGCATTTCTCAATGGCTTTATTCTCAGCAATACAACTTTTAAATTGAACATGTGCTTTACAGTAACAAAAGCTAAAGAGTAGAGTGTATAATGGGTTGATTTTCAATTTTCTTTTCAAGAAAAATTAAGAAAGCTTGGCTCAAGAAAAAGGGCAATCAGAAATAGAGCATTCTGCTTATTTCAACACTCAGCGCTGGGTGTGGTTCCTTGTATTCTTCTTCTTTGAATCCTAGTACATATTTCGGATACAGCCTCACCTGTGCTACCATTCTGGCTTAGCAGTCAGTCTTGGCCAGTTTCCAAGTGAATTCTATTTCTGTGATATATATTAGAAAAACAAAAGTAGTTTGTCATCTCAAGCACTAGAAAAGAATGCCACATCCCTCTATCATAATCCTCTCTCTTCTATATTTCTCTGCTACTTTATTAAGTTTCGGGGCAGCCAGAATGACCATA
>NW_011888796.1:10137291-10154600 GCF_000151845.1 Pteropus vampyrus | reverse complement strand
AATGGAAGAAACTAAAACTTAGCAAGTTTAAACAACTTGCTCAGTTTAATCAGCTGTCAAGTAGTGAATATGAGAGTTGAACCTCCATCTATGTGATCCCAAAGTAAAAGCATTTAGTCACTATCTTTTGCTGCCTCCATCTAGAACACTGCTGCTCTGTTTCATAGAATTACATGACTGGGAAGGCATAGCCACGATGGCCACTACGACCAAGGCTTCAGTCAGTCATTTGAAGCACTTTTAAATAACATCTTTAGCTTCTTGTGAGAAACTTTCTCTTTGTTTAGCAACCAATTAAAATTCCTCATCCTGTTCTTTCAAACTCTCAGCTGTCACATCCTTCCCCCTATGGAATCAGAAGCTCTATCAAACTCTTCTTTCTTCAAAAATAAATAAATATATAAATAAAAGCAAAGATAAGTCTATATACCTCCTTAGTTAACATCTCCAAGCTACCATCCATGTTTCAGTGAGACCCTTACATTGTAACATTTGAGCACCTTCCTGGCTGTGGCATGTGACCTGTGGTACTCGAAAGCCTGTCTCCATCGATCAAGTGACCTTAAATGCTAAGGTTCAAATCATTGAGAAGTAATATGTGTAAGCTCTCTCTTTCTGTTCTCATGTAAGTCAATTTCCCTTTCAAATATTGCATCAGTGGATTTGTAATTCGACTAAGGAAGGATTTATTCAAGTGTTTTCTCAAGCACAAGTTTTCCTCATCGTTATGGGTTGAAAGGAAAATGCTATTTTAAAGACTTATTTTTATGAGATCTAAAACATGTTATGCTCTTCTGTTTCTCTCCTCTTCCCTCTCTCCGTCCTATTTAGCATTTCTCAATGGCTTTATTCTCAGCAATACAACTTTTAAATTGAACATGTGCTTTACAGTAACAAAAGCTAAAGAGTAGAGTGTATAATGGGTTGATTTTCAATTTTCTTTTCAAGAAAAATTAAGAAAGCTTGGCTCAAGAAAAAGGGCAATCAGAAATAGAGCATTCTGCTTATTTCAACACTCAGCGCTGGGTGTGGTTCCTTGTATTCTTCTTCTTTGAATCCTAGTACATATTTCGGATACAGCCTCACCTGTGCTACCATTCTGGCTTAGCAGTCAGTCTTGGCCATTTTCCAAGTGAATTCTATTTCTGTGATATATATTAGAAAAACAAAAGTAGTTTGTCATCTCAAGCACTAGAAAAGAATGCCACATCCCTCTATCATAATCCTCTCTCTTCTATATTTCTCTGCTACTTTATTAAGTTTCGGGGCAGCCAGAATGACCATACTAAGGTTTTGCTATCAATGAAGTTCCCTCAAGTCTAGAGAAAATAAAATGGGAAGACAAATGACTTATTTTGTTTTTACGTGATGGCTTCATAAGTTTAAAGAGCCAAATGAAATTGTAGGTTTGCTTTTCTATCTCGTGAAAGATGGCATTTTTATTTATTTATTTATTTTTTGTAGCCACGTCATGGTTCATCTAAATTTGAAATACGTGAAACATAAGAATCCAGAGTTAGATTTTTCGGCTCATTTCTATAGCAACTGGAATACAGAGCTATATACAGGGGAACCACTCAATAAATATGTGGCAACTTCAGCACCTCTCAGCCTCACAAAGACACTAGAATGTTTGAGCAGCTCCAAAGAGAGGTAGATGAGAATGAGGAGCACAAGAAGGCGAAAGTAATGAGTTGTTGCTGATATCTAAGCTGCCTGAATCCTCTGTAAATTATAAAGGTGTGAACTGCTATCAGCTACTCATCGCTATGGAAAATCTAAGGGAGATCCCAGTGAATCCACCAGAAAAAAAGCATTTCTGAAACATATTGAAATGTATAACTAGAAGCATAATTGCTATTTGAGGACGGGGAACTGTGACCAAAATTTGATAATATCACTTAATTAAAACAATGTGCTTAAGTACAGATGACAATAATGGAATTAATAGCACTGCTAAAGCGTTTGTTCACAAATTAGAGAAGGGCTAAGTGGTGGTATCAGTTGAGCCTGGACAAAAGAGAGTGGAAAGAGAAATTAAAAACTACAAAAAATAATGTTTTTATATTTAATAGTACTTCAGGCAGCCTTGCCTTTTCCCCTCTTTCACAGTGTGAAAACTAGGACACAGGGGGCTCAAATGCTGGAGACCAAGTGGCAGAGTGGGGGGAGTAGAAGGAACTAGGGAAAAGGTTTACTAGACAAATATGTGTTTGGAACCATTGGATCCTCTTTAAAACTCAAATCAACACCAATTATTCCTTAGGGAGACGGGCGGAATGGAAAAGCCCAGAACTGTTTTGAGTCCTCGCTTTGTGATGGGAGCAATTTACTGAGGCTTTCTGAATTTCAGATGCTCAACAGGCTGCTGGGATTGTGGTGGCTGGGTTCGTGGGCACACTCATTTCCTAAGGCTGTGATAAGAAAGTCTCACAAACCGTGCAGCTTCCAACAACAGAAATTTATTCTCTCTCAGTTTTTGAGGCCAGAAGTCCAAAATTTAGATGTTAGCAGGCCACGCTTCCAACAAAGGCTCTAGGAGAGAATCCTTTCTTGCCTTTTCCAGCTCTGGTGGCTCCAGGAATTTTTTATTTATTTATTTTTTATTTATTTATTTATTTTTTTTGGCTTATGGCTGCTTTGCTCCAATTTCTGCCTCTGTCTTCATATGTCTTTCTCCTCCATGTCTCTGGCTTCTCCTCTTCTTATAAGGACACTTATGATTCAATTTAGGGCCCACTCAGTTAATCCAGGATGATCCTATCTCAAAATCCTTCACTTAATTACATCGGCAAAGACCCTTTTCCCAAATAAGGTCACATGCATAGCTACTGGTGGTTAGGACTTGGACATATGTTTTGGGGGCCACTATCCAATCTGCTGCACTGGATTTCTAAGTCCCAAGACTTGTTGGTAATTCATAGCTTACTATGAGCTAGTCTATCCAGATAACAAATGTATATAAAGAATAATGAGAGAGCTGCTCTGCTGAGAAATGAGGGACAGCTGTCTTGGAGCTTGGGACATTTTTCTGGAGTAAAGATAAGACAAGAGTACCACGGGTGGTACACTAAGGATCCTGATAGAGGCTGGAACACCCTGTCCTGGCATTGAGGGAGTGGGTGCAGGGGGAGGAAAGGGGAGCAGAAAGTTCAAGACAAACATCACCTTCCTGATGTTCATTCCCAGGGTGGTATGTGGCACAGAAAATCACTTTAGTCAGTGCTGCTTTGACACACTTGTGCCACCTGGATCTTAAGTCTGGCTTGTTACATAAACATAAAGTGAGGTACACTGGACTCCCTAGGGAACAAGTTTACATTTGCCAACCCTGTGGCATTTACATCAGATAGCCAACCCTGTGGCAGGTGGGAATGTTTGTACATGTGATTAAAAAACCGTCAGGGGAGTTCCTCGCTATGATGGACAGAAAGCAAGAGTGGATTCCCAAGCTTGGAAATAAAGCTCTCTGTTAGCTCTCACTGTCTATTCCTGCTAGAAGCTGCAGCCAACACATAGCACTTCTTAAACCAGGAACGCAAGACCCCATTAGGGGCTTGATCTCAGCAAAGTCTGTCAGCAGAGCCTTAGGTGACATCTGGGGTATTTTTATTGACTTCAACAGTGCTGCCTATTCCTAGCACTCATGGAATAACTTTGAAATCTAAAGGGCATCTTAGGAAGAAGGATCGGGACTCTAAAGCTCTTTCTTGTTTTAATATCTGTGGTATACAATCATTTCTTCTAAATAATAGCTAATATGCAGCGAACATTCAATTACATTGTAAGCACTGTTCTAGGTATTTATAATGCATTATTTAATTCTCACAAGAATCTTTCAAGTTAGGCATATTATTGTCTCCATTTTCAAGGTTAAGAAATTAATGACCAGAGAATTTAAGTAACTTGCCCAAAGTCTCACAGCTAGGAGATGTAGGATCCAGAAATCAAACACAGGTGTCTCTAATCACAAAGGCCTTGCCTTAAGCCACAGCCCCAGGGGGTTACTGGGGCTAGCAGTTTGCACAGGAGAAGGAACTGGGAGGGATCCAGGCAAAAAGAAGCTTCTTAAAAGGAACGAGGGCTCAAGGTGAGCCTAGATCTCATGACAGGTACAGTTCTGTCAATGCTCAGCACCCTGGCCTTCTGTGTCCCCCACTCACAGCTCACAGCCTCTCAAGAACTGCTAAAACAGAACGGAGCTGGCCACAAAACGGTGGTGAAAGCTGATAGAATGGAAACGTTTCAGGTCAGCTCTCACTAAAACTTCTGGTTTGAAATCAGGATAGCCCGGGGGCGGGGGGTGGGGGGAGACAACAAAAAACAGAACAGATGGTCATTCTCAAGAAAGTTTCCTTTAAGAAATGGAATTCCTTGTCCTTATTTAACACAGAGTAAACCCTATCTTCAGTGTCTTGCATCTCTACCTAGCTACAAGTATTCTAACTTCTTAAGTGTAAGACACACATAGCAATGGTGTGAAGAGAGTGGTACAGCTGGCTAACAGTGATTCGCATACGTATATAAATGCTAGTTGATAGAGACCCTTTCACTATTTTAGCAAGTTGCTGTGAATAATTCTGAATCTGAGACCACTAGCTATTTTAAATGCTCAGCAATAATTGAATACAGCTGTTTGAACATTTCTAAATGATTTCTATTTCAGAGTTAGGAAACACCAGAGAGACTTTTGCTCTAGTTACAAAAAAAAGAATTTATTCTTGTGAACGCTAGTTCTAGAAAAATAATTGTATACGTGTTGGAGGAGAAAAACCATGCAGACCTTTCTACATGTAATATATAAACACCAGTTCCAAGCCCTGCCTATCAACTCATAAAAGGAAAATATAATTTAAAATGTCTATTTTTTAAGTTGCTCCCATGAATTATTATAAAGAGACCCATATTTTCTGTTCATCAAAAATAATTTTTACATGGTAACTCTAGAAAGTTTAAAATAATAGAACTTTCTCCTTGAAAGTGTTTCAGTTACTGTTGCTGAATAAAAACTACCTTGAAATACAGCAGCTTAAAACAACAACCATTTTTAATATGTTCATGGATCCCATGGGTCAGGAGTTTAGATAAAGCACAAAAGAGATGTATTCATTCTGCTCCGTGATGTCCGAGAGCTCAGCTAGGAAGACTTAAATGCCGAGAGCGATTCAGAGGCCGGGGGCTGCAATCCTATGGGGGCTGCTTCACACACCCATAT
Organism: Pteropus vampyrus; assembly: GCF_000151845.1. NCBI lineage: Eukaryota > Metazoa > Chordata > Mammalia > Chiroptera > Pteropodidae > Pteropus > Pteropus vampyrus. The sequence goes on along the minus strand of NW_011888796.1, from coordinate 10,149,385 downwards.
CTGGCAGCTGGGCTAAGATGCTTCGAAGAGTAGGACTGCCGACCGATGCATCTACATGTGGCCACTCCATGGCTTCCTCGCAGCGTGGCGACCTCAAGGCTCCAAATGCAAGTGTTCCGGCAAGCAAGGCAGGAGATGAATCACCTGTTATGACCCATAGCCTCACTCCCACCACACTCTTTTGGCCAAAGGAGTCAAAAACCCACTTAGATTCAAGGGGAAAGGCACATATCGCCTGTATATAAAGAAGTGACAGGTCACTTTGTAGAAGAGCATGTGAGATGGGAGTTGTTGCAGTCGTCTTTGAAAAAATACAATCTGCCATAAGAATAAAAAGTGCTAAAGTGGTTCAAGATGCACATAAGTTGACAACTGGAGGGAAAAACTTAATTGGAATGAGCTCCTTGAAGGTATAGATATTTTACCCAGGATAGAGTTAACAACAATGGCAATAATGACATTAACTAAATGTTACAGTGTTCACTGTGTGCCAGACACTGTTCTAAGTGTCTATATTAACTCAGTTCATCCTTAGTGGAAACTGAGTTACAAAGAGGTTAAGTAACAAACCCAAAGTTATACAGCTAGAAACCAATAAAACCAGGCTTTGAGCCCTGGCAATTCGACTCTGTTTGCTGTGTACTTTAATCATTCCACTATATTTCCTCTCCAATCCAGTGGGAGAAATAGCAAACTATAAATTGACATTTATTATTTCTAGGCCATGCTAGGGAATGGGGATTGATCTTTATTGATTGCCCATCCCATGCCAGATATTATGTTCCACAGGTTACAATAACCCTATGAGGTAGGTATTATTACTGCCATCTTACAGAAGAAAGAATTGAGGTTCAGAGGTGTTAAGTAACTTGCCCAAAGTCACAGAGCTGTCAAGCGGTGGCCCTGGGATTCAAAACTGGATTTATCAATTTATTTATTCAACTCATCTACTCTTTTCATCGCTCCGTAGCTATAGTCTACCTACTCTCAAACGTTTTTGTGTAAAGGTACATTCAAAATCATTCACTATGGAGTCTTTTGCTCTTTGACAGTATGGCATTTTGGGGGACATAGCTGAATAAGTCAGAACTGCTAAAATCCCTTTGCTCGATTATGGATCTTTGGGAACTAATGTTGAAATGTTTGTGTTCCTTTGTAAATTCTTGTTAGACATGACCCATAATTTTTAGGTAATGAATCTGAATTCAAGAAGTATTTTTTTCCTTCTCTCTAAGAATATGACTTATTGACTACCTGACATTTTCAAGAATTTATCTTTGGCCCTAGCAACCATTAAGTGAGTAGTAACTGTTCTGCAAAGGTCTGTTTGCTTGATCTTCAGCTATAATTTGATAGGCACTCAACCATAACATTCTGATTATGAAGCACTTAGGGAGAATGGTATCTGCGAGATGCTTTCTAAGTATTTTCTTACCTTGTGCTTTTTCCTCTCAGTCTCCAATCTCAACTGTGCTGGGCCTTTAAATGATTCTAGGAGGATTTCTTGAACTGTTATAGAAGAAAGGGGCAATTTGATTTTGGAATCCAAAGATATTTGTATATTCTTCTTTATTCCATCAATGTGATGGACAACTTCAGCTCCTGTGCCAGACGGCTCTCTTTAGACTTGCTTCTTGTGCTGATAACTGAAGTGTTAATTCATTCATGATCTGTGGATTCAGAGGGTTACACTATTTATCCTTTTCTTCAACAACAAAAATGGCACCAACTATATCATTGCTTAAAGACTGACATTATGCTTTCCAGAGCTAGGACTTAGTGGGCTTTCCTAGGCTTTATCCACAAAACAAGTTGAGAGTTTCCAGTTATCAATGCTCTGATTAAGTTATAATGACATTATTTGGAATCACATCTGTTCCTAACAGGATGGAATTTAAATTAATGACAGGAGATCAAGGAGAAGTCACAAAAATCTTAAAACAGTTACAGAATCTACCAACATACTATTCAAGCATCAATACAAACAGGAATCTAGTGAGTAAATGATCTTTCTGATGAGGATATAACAGCCATTTAGATGTGTTTATTTTAGTTCATTTTCTACTACAGAAGCTCCTCATTAAGAAGCCGAACTCTTTTCATCTTAGCGTATGTTTAGTGCCTAGCATATAGTACATTTTTAATAGATGTTTACTGACTTGTTTAGCATTATCTCAGAAACTTGCTCACAGGACTTTGTTTAAATGTGGAATCTCTCATCAGAAACTCAGTCAAGAAGGGGCAGAATCTTTTTATATGTAGCTCAAATCTCCCAATTCTCCAGCCCAGTACTCTCCATTTGAAATCATCTTAAGCATTCAGTGGTCTAAGGTACATTAAGTAATAACTGTGATTTACTCATAATCCCACTGAAAACTTTATTTATAACTCTCCTAATCTCCTTAAGGGCTCCAGAACTGTTCACAGTACTTAGCACATATAGTGGGTACTTAGTATAATTTGCTGAGTGATTGCAATGACTGAATCATCCATCTTATTAGGAAAAGGTTTTCTATTAAGTTCCATCTCAGTCACAGAAGTTACTCATCAAATCCCTTTCTGGATGAAACTGCTGTTCTTTGCAAATATTTAAGATATGCATGCTTTGGTGTTTGCCTTCAATTTTATTCAGGGGGCATTGGAAGGAGAGGAGGCCATCTCCTTCTGTTTTTTGAGGCATACTAAATTCAATCTTCATCCAGATTAAAAATACGTACATAAAAAACAGAATTATCTTAACCTCATTACAAGAAAAAGAAACATACTCAAGCTAGTTGAAATAAAGAAGAATTTATTGTAAGAGTCTGAAGAAATCTTGTGACTAATGATACAGCTGAGGACTTATGAGAATTCATCTTAAGGCAGATCGCTTCTCTTGGTCTTTCTCAGAATATTCTCTTTACTTCTTTTTGCGTGTTGGCTCCACCTTTCCTATGGAAATGAGCTTCTTCTACAGGCCTTGTCGCGTCTGCTTCCCCATAACTTCAGCTGTTTTTAACTTGCATTTAGCTACATTCTTAATTTGGCCATAAAACTAATTCTATTACTAATTATTTACAACCTTATGGCTCTGGAGCCTAAAATTTCAATTGATTCAGTTTCTGTGTTTCAATTTCCAAAATTTCTAGGAGGATTTGAATGGTCTAGCTTGAGTCACATGCCTACTTTGGGTCCAATTACCAAGGGGATGATTTATACCCCTTCAGAGCTTTTAGGAGGTAAAGTTCTCTAAAAATGGGGTGTGGGAAAGAGGAAATGATGGATTATCTAGAACAAGAAGCTTCAAAAATTATCATGAAAATTTGTCTTTGGAAGAAGGAGATACTTTTGATTAGATTGTGATAAGAACATATAAAAATGATGAAAATTCATTCTTTGTAGCTAATACTACTTCACTTTTTATTGCTAAAATACATCTTCTCTCTGAATCTGCTATTTCTCTCCCACAAATTATCTTTAGAGGATAATTTTTTTGAACCCTGGCCTTGTGAGTCCTAAGTTAGAAGCCAAATAACAAAGATAAATCCTTCGAACATTTCTCGTTGCTTCTGGCAGTTTCATCTGTAATGAACATTTGCACTAAATTAAAGTAAAGTTGGAGATAGTGGAAATCAAACTCCAGGGAACAGACTGAAAAATCTGGGGATACTTTTGAAGCTTAAGAAGATGAAAGAGATTGTAAGTAGTCTTGAACTTTTCTTTGATAATTTACTCATTTAAAAATCTGCTTTCTTCAAAAATAGTACATAAGTTTATTAAAGAATTAACTTTGGAAAATATGGATAATCTTACATCTTAAAGATTAGAATAAAGGCTGACTAGAAATGACTGTAAGTTTGAACATTAAATTTTTTAAAAATGGTGTCATTTTAATGTAATTGTAGAAAACTTATAATGTTAATACCCTGTTACCAAGAGCTTGCTTCTATTCAGCCCTAAATATCCCACCTACACTATATTTATAGTACCTGTCAACCCACAGTAGCTTCCACTGAGGCAATCTCTACTTGAGAGAGAGAGAGAGAGCACACATGCCATTGGCAGCTATGTTTTCTGCCATTTGACTCTTCAGCATTAGCACAGGTGGTGACAGGATGGGGAGAAATGACCCAGCCCAAGACTGACCTGTAACTCCTGATACTCAAAAGACGTATTGAGCCAATCGTATTCCCTCTTTCAGGAATGCACAGTAAAAAATGCCAAGAGAAGGAACTCAGAAAGTATTATAAGGAAAAGAGTTGACCTATTATCACTTAGAGGGACTTGATTTCCAATATGTTCTGCAAGAGTCAAAGAGGAAACCCGCATAGAGAGAGAAAGAGAAAAGCAGCGACACGTTAGATATCAGGCATCCTCCGAGGGATTGACAGGCCTCTGGTCCCTAGAACTGCCCCAGTTCTGTTTTTATTTCATGTGGAGACTTACGGCAAAACCTCCCTTTTCTTAAAGTATCACAAGTGGCTCTCTGTTTCTTGTAGCTCAAAAGGCCAAACTTCAACGCCGTCTTATCTAGCGTTCATGTAAAAAGGCCAAGAGCTGCCAACTTGCATTAGACAATGAAATGGGATAATTTGATATTCATAATACTGACACTGATCCTTTGAAAAATGAAATTTGAAAAAATTTGCCGTTAGAAGTGATGCAAAGCACTTGCATGTCGGCCTGTTTTCAGCTGGGACCTCTCCCTCACGCATGCTGACAGAGGCAAACTTAGCAGCTGGCTAAAGGCTCAGCTACAGAAGACACACCCACCAACAGAGGAGCGACAAACTTGTGGTGCTCAGAGGTGACCAGATCACTCCAGTCCAGGGTCTATTGAGAACAGATTGGGTGACGATGGAGATGTCTTTCCAGTTCAGAACAAGCAAGTGTGAAGCATCAGAAGGGCACTGAAGTCGAAGTAAGCTTTTAGTCACCCTATGTACAGTAGTCACTCTGGCAGTTAGGGTGGAAGTGATCCGGAGGGAAGCTAGATGTGCCAGTCCCTCTGTAGCAATGAAGAGGTGAATGGCTTGCTCACCCCGAGGGAAGTGTGAGTGTGTGTGTGCATGAGCGTGCGTGCGTCCTCACGCGGTGCAGAGGCAGCAGCGCAGTGAGCTGAGATGAGCCTCTAATCACTGGTATCCGCTAAGAGCAAAACGGCTGTCTTGTCTGCTCGGGGAGAGTGTTGGGTGCTTCAAATGGCCTCAAGAGCTTTACGCTCTTACTGAAAGGTCAACCAGGACAGCTTATAATTTCCCCAGTGTACTGTGAATAGGCATCTTTTACCCTGTGCTTTTAGTCACTTTGGGACAGAGTGATACATCTAGTTAGTTAAGTTGTCCTACATGCTAGAAGCGCATGTATGACAAAAACTGCTGATAATGTTAGACATATAAAAGGACATTCGGCCAATATTGCCAATAGGTATAAATTAAAAATTAAAAAATTAAAAAAGCAATTAGGAGGCACTATAGCATATTACTATATAGCATATGGATTCTAGAACCAGATATTTTGGGTCTACAGCCCAGTTCCACTGCTTATTACCTGTATAATCTTGATCAAGTCACCTAAATTCTCCATATTTCATTTTTTTCATCTATTTAATGGGAATAATGACCACAGTATCTATCTTATTTGGTTACTGTGAGGATTGAATGTGTTAATTTGTATGAAGCATGTACAACAGTGCCTGGCACATAATAGACATTCAGTAAGTGTTATTATCTATTGCACATTAAAAATAAGGCTTAGAAAGAGACTTACTGAAGACCATACAACAATCAGCCAAAAAGTTCCTGTTTGATCCTCTAAAATAAAACTAAACTTTCCATTTTTCAATAAAATGTTACCCATATTTTATTCTCAATTATAGGCAGAGCAAACTAAAGAATGAAAAGTGAAATTTTACACTAAAGGTGATGTCCTTCTTTAATTTGCTTTTGTGTTTTCCTCTCTTTTTTTTTTTTTTTCCTTTTTTGGTCACTGAGCTGTTCTGACTTCACTGTCCTTCTTTCTGCAATAATACACATGAGTAGAGTCCCTTGGCTGCCCTTCAGGCAGTGTATGCCCTTCAGATGTTCTAGAACCACACCATTAAAACAATCCCTGAGCTCAGCACAAGATCTGGCACAGAGTGAACACTCACTGTTGATTCACTTATTCTAAGTGATCGAATGTCAATTTCTTGCCATTTTGACCTCGTCGTCTCCTATCTCAAAATCTTCAACAAGACTTCTCTTTTTCAACTTTAAATTATTTATCCTATATTTCAAATCTTTCAGTGGTCCCACCTGGGGTGAACTTCCTTACCTTCTTTTAACTAGTTGGCCCCTTTTATTGTTCCTTGCTTACTTCAGTTAATGTATCTTCTTACCCGCTTTTATCCCACACATGGTACTAAATATAACTCCTTCTATACTTTAACATTTTGTTTACACTCAAATTTTCCTGCTTCCTCTCCATGGGAATCGTAGTAGACAATTTGGGGGTGTTTTCAAGGCCCACATCCTGTCTCCTCCGAAACTTGCTTCCAGAGCAGCTATATTCGAACTTCACGACCATGCCCCTTACTCCAAGCTGATGGGACAAAGGGTGTTTTTGGTTTTTGTTTTAAGCCACTAAGTTATGGGGTGTTTTCTTTTGTAGTAACAGGTTGTACAATCATTATCCTCAGAAGTTGCTTAATAAAATCTGTAATCATGAATGAAAAAATACGCTTAGAGATGTAGACATCTTGAATTAATATCCATATGTTTTTATTATAAAAAGATGATGGAATGAAACAAAAACTTCTCTATTGAATATGATGTATACCACCAAACATATGGTAAGTCTGTGATAAATGCCAGAAAGAATAGGAATTTTAAAATGCCTAGAGGTGGAGGGAGAGGGCAAGGGATTTGATTTTTAAAGATTTTTTGTGTTAGCTTTTCGCATCTGTTGGTCTGGACATAGAGAAAGACACAGTTAATAAAATGCTTAACATTTAATAAAGTGCTCCTAATTTCATAGAAGAAATAATTTGGTTTGTTCAGTGAAGATTCTTTATTTCCCTTGTGAATTTGTGGCTTGTTTTTGGTCAGCTGCAAGTTCTTTCTGGAATATTGATTTAAGCCAATCACTGCATGAGGACTGAGCACAAGAGGGGACAGATTCCTCGTATAATTGACCAGTCACCAAGCAAAGAGAAAGGTTAATAGGAACTTAAATTTACCAGGCAGGTGAATATTTTGTGAATTAATAGTTTTGATTTTTGTGAGTCTTAAAGTGTGATGAAGCTGCAACCTTGGTTTAAGGTCTTTTCAAAGGAATGAAAAATGTCATTTTGTCTTATTATTTCACTTAGGGGAGTAGTTAAAACTTTTAGCTATCTGATGCCCATTCTTACTCTAAGCATTGACCATGGGGGTCAGTTCCATCTGTGCTGAGCTGTGTGTATCAGCGTGCCCTTGAATTTCTCATGTGAAGTGGCACGTGATAATGGAGATTAGGTCACTCTGCTGCATGTGTCGATTTTATAACTAAACATACCCAATCATTTCACATATGCAAATGCAATGGCTAAATTCAAAAGATTATGAAAAGGTAAGAATAAAACGTGCATTCAGTATCAGTTAAGTCAAATGGATATTCATAAGCAATTTGGAGATGGATGAAATATGAGATCAAAATTTGAAATCTAGCTTCCTGATATCAGCTCATCTTTTCATACTTCCCTCATAATCATGTTATTGTTTAGCATCTGACAGTTTAGAAAGCACTCTCATTTGGGTTCATTTCTTATTTAGATTCCAAAGTCCTAGTTGCCACAACTGAAACATTTCACAACTAGCAGTAAAGCTACAGATTGTGCAGATTCTGCAGCCAGAGTCTCACACCCTCCCTCACTGTCTCTCATTCTGGGATCAGATTTTACCTCCCAAATGTGAGCCTCTGGGACTGAGTCTCCTGCTCTCTTACTTACAGCTGTCCCACTTGCTCTATCTATCACTGTGCCTTAACATAACAGGTCCTAAATAAATATTAAATTGATATATTATCACAAGGCTGCACAAAACAAGTATAGGGAACTTTCAACATGTTTATTAATTCATTATTATTTAATATTTCCACATTTTTCCTCCTACAATATTATTACTGTAGTTTCATTCAAAATGACAATATTATGTGTTTTAATATGTTGTAGTACATAAGTTACTGTCACATGCATTATCTCTTTTAATTTTCTCAAAAATCTTGTTGAGATATACAACTATAAAATTATTATTCCTATTTCACAGATGGGATAATGGAGGCAGGCATAAAGAGATCGAGTGATACAGAACTCAGGTCTCTCTGCTAAACGAGCCCTTTTTTCACTCATTTAGGATGCCTTTCTTCTATCTGATTAACTTCTTTCCTTGAGTGCCTGTCTCAGTGGTGAATGAGAGTAGGGAGGCCCTCTTCCAGAACTACCTCACTGCTATAAGTTCCCTTCACTGTTTGCAGTAACTCTGGCCTTTGGATAAGAATGTAAAAATGAATTATTTTATTCAAAAACCATTTATCATGTAGCTTCCCAAATGTGTATCTTGATTTCAGCAAAGCATTCTACAATCTCATGATATCTATGTAGGTAACATTGCTAGATGAGTTTATTTTTTATTGTTTCAACAACCATACCCAACTTTCCAGTGACTTCCAACATCGAGGAAAAGAAAATCAAATGTTCATATAATTACCCTGATGCCCTGTATGATCTGGCACCTACCTACCACTCCAATTTTATCTTATACTTCTTTACTGCTTCTTCAGTAAGCTCCAGCAACATGGGGTCTTTCTCTTCCTAATATATGCCAAGCTCTTTGCTACCTTAGGGCATTTGTACTTGCTGTACCTTCTGGATGAAATATTGTCAATCTCTCTAATCTCACATAGGTGACTCTGTGTTATCATTCAGTCATCTGCTCAAGGGCCTTCTTGAAGAAGCTTTTCCTGATCTTGTTAAGTGAAAAAAGTTAGATATAGGATGGTGTATATAGTGTATAGTGTGCTGCCATTTTTCTGTATTTTGTTAAAGATTATTTACACAAACATACACATATATAGAAAATAGCACTGGAAAGATACACAAGAAATTGATAACAGTGGTTTCCATTAGGGAGAAAAACGGCAGGATGAAATTCAGATTAAGAGAATTTTTACTTGTTTGTATTATTTGAATTGCTTGTCATCTGTATGTACTACTATTAAAATAATTAAAGCTTCTTTAAAAGAATGAGAAAAATAATGAGGAAAAACTCATTGAATTGTTCAAACTTTACAAATTGGAAATAGAATAAGAATAAATATTTAATAGTTCACTTAATTCCTGGTGAAATGGACCCTGCTTAAAAGCAGTTCATCTGACAAAACCCTAAAATTTTATTGATCACAGGCTCAGTGTGACCTGACTATGTGGCTGTTAAAAAAGGTGAATGTATTCACCCAACATCAGCAGAATACACACCTTCCTCAAGTGCACGTAAATCACATGTTAGGTCACAAAATGAGTCTTAGCAAATTTAAGAAGATTGAAATCGTATCAAGTATCTTCCCTGATCACAATTGAATGAAACTAGAAACCAGTAGCAAGGAAAATTAGAAAACTGACAAACACCATATGTAGAAATTAAACCCACGCTCTTGAACAGTCAATGGGTCAAAGAAGAAGTCAAAAAGGGAATGTTATAAAAGATATAGGATCTCAAATAAATAACCTAACTCTACACCTCAAGGAACTAGAAAAAGAATGAACTAAGTGCAAAGTTAGCAAAAGAAAGGAAATAAAGATTAGAGCAGACATAAACAAAATTCAAAAAGAATAGAAAAAGAAATCAACAAAACTTAGGGTTGGATAAAAGACATGGCATATACATGCAATGAAATGTTATTCATCCATAAAAAGAAAATCTTTTCATGTGCTATAATATGGAAGAAATTTGAGGACAATTTGCTAAAGAAAACAGAAGGACAGATACTGCATGATTCCACTTACATGAGGTATCTAAAGTAATCAAACTAATGGAAGTAGAAGGTACAATGGTGGGTGCCGGGGAATGGGGAAAGGGAGAAACGGGGAGTTGCTGTTTAATGAGTATAAAGTTTCAGTCATACATGATGAAAAGTCCTAAAGATCTGCTGTACAATATTATACTTAGAGTTAACAATACTGTAGTGTACTCTTAAAAATTTATTAAAGGCAGATCTCATGTTATGTGTCTTTTACCACAATAAAAAAAAAAGTGAGTGCATCTTACAACAGCAATCAAAGAAAAGGAAATAAAATTACCACCTGTCAAATTAGTAAAGATTTAAAAATGCTTGTGAGAGTTCCCTGAGGCAGGCTTTCTCATTTACTGCTAGTTACAGTATAAATTGGCAGGAGCAAACATTTTTAAAAATGCTTTGGAAATATGCATCAAAGGGTCTTAAAAATATTTATGCCCTTTGATGTAATAATGTTGCTTGTAGGAATCTGTTCTCATGCAGTAATAACAAATATAAATATGTTTATTATTTATAAGACCCCAAATTAGAAATCTTTCAAATGTTTCATAAGAAGGGAATGGTTAATAAAAGTTGATACATATGATGAAACAACAAAAATGTTTATGAAGTTTCAGTGACAAGAGGTAAACTGTAAAGGGTAATTGTATACAGTATTATCACAACTATGTCAAAAAATTAACAATAAAGATGAAGGAAATACACAAAAATGTTATATAGGGTTACTTCTGGGCAATGAGACTATAGATATTTAAAATAAGATTCTTTAAAATCCTTTTTGCACTTTTCCCAAAATTCTGACAAAGAGCTCAGATTACTCTTCCAATCAGGAAAAAAAAAAGTATAATTTAAAAGTGAAATATGATATAGGTTTCATGAAAAAGATGATCAGTTTTCCAAACATATATTTCTGAAAGTATCTTCTTCTTAGTTCTTGCAAGCATAAACATGTACGATAGAATGTAAAATAACCAAAAATTAGACTTAATTCTAGACTTAATTCTACTGCAAGGTATATTGATTGATTTTATTTAAGGCATAATTAAACAAACTTTTTCACAAAATCTTTAATTCTAACTTAAAGGAGGTAGAAATAACAGGAAGAGAAATCAAAAGAAAGCCTCACATTATTTATTCGTGTAGTAAACACATGGCTTCTGGTCATCCAAGAACTAGAATCAACTCCCTCTGTGTTGCTACGGGTGGGTCATCCTCTTGAAGGAGAGTGGTTTAGGAGAGACAGAACAGGAATGGCGAGCAGAGTGGGAAGGAGAGGGTCTGCCCTGACAGCCAGATCGGCCAAACCCACTCTGGCTCTCAGTGGGTTGGCAGATGGCACAGCCAGATTGTCCCACCAGCCTGGAGCTACTAACTAAAACAATTACATTCAAGAAGAGATAAATTCATGCTACAATCAGATTCCTAATATAAGCTGGGGATAGTGGGAGTAATGTTCTAATTGGCTTAAGTTGTGAGCAGAAAACTCTAATAAGGGATGGGCAGAGAAAGGTGCAAGCTGGCTTCCATAGGGACACAAACCACTGATTCTCTGAGAAAATCGAGTTTATGTCCCACTACTCTGCTTCTTCCCAGCCCCGCCATTTAATCTCACATGAGATGTGTTCTTTTACCTTCACTCACATATTTCCTTGAAATCAGAGAAAGTAAATTTGGGGACCTTGAGCACAATCTTGAAAATAGATAGGGTTTTGATGGTCCCATGCTGCGTTTAAAAAAACTAACCCCCAAAACTTGAATGAGTTGACAACAGTTAAAAATTGAGAGATTTGGCATAAAAATCAGGATTTGGGGCTTTTGAAATATAATTAAATTTAGGAATAGGGAGCTAATATTGTCACATGGCAACGAATCAGCTGGATAGGAGTGGCAGATGCCCCGTTAAGATGGCACAGGCTTACCAATTTGCCACTGTCTTCACTCAGCCCATTTGCCCTTTTGGATTCCTGGCCCCCGTATTAATTCCTGAGGATTTCAGTTCTCAGAGCGGAGTATAAAACTGATCCGTAAGCCCTAAGCTGCCTAGGATAAAAAGCCTCCACTGACACAAAAACTCATTCAAAGC
>NW_011888796.1:10132202-10137241 GCF_000151845.1 Pteropus vampyrus | reverse complement strand
TATAATTTAAAAGTGAAATATGATATAGGTTTCATGAAAAAGATGATCAGTTTTCCAAACATATATTTCTGAAAGTATCTTCTTCTTAGTTCTTGCAAGCATAAACATGTACGATAGAATGTAAAATAACCAAAAATTAGACTTACTTCTAGACTTAATTCTACTGCAAGGTATATTGATTGATTTTATTTAAGGCATAATTAAACAAACTTTTTCACAAAATCTTTAATTCTAACTTAAAGGAGGTAGAAATAACAGGAAGAGAAATCAAGAGAAAGCCTCACATTATTTATTCGTGTAGTAAACACATGGCTTCTGGTCATCCAAGAACTAGAATCAACTCCCTCTGTGTTGCTACGGGTGGGTCATCCTCTTGAAGGAGAGTGGTTTAGGAGAGACAGAACAGGAATGGCGAGCAGAGTGGGAAGGAGAGGGTCTGCCCTGACAGCCAGATCGGCCAAACCCACTCTGGCTCTCAGTGGGTTGGCAGATGGCACAGCCAGATTGTCCCACCAGCCTGGAGCTACTAACTAAAACAATTACATTCAAGAAGAGATAAATTCATGCTACAATCAGATTCCTAATATAAGCTGGGGATAGTGGGAGTAATGTTCTAATTGGCTTAAGTTGTGAGCAGAAAACTCTAATAAGGGATGGGCAGAGAAAGGTGCAAGCTGGCTTCCATAGGGACACAAACCACTGATTCTCTGAGAAAATCGAGTTTATGTCCCACTACTCTGCTTCTTCCCAGCCCCGCCATTTAATCTCACATGAGATGTGTTCTTTTACCTTCACTCACATATTTCCTTGAAATCAGAGAAAGTAAATTTGGGGACCTTGAGCACAATCTTGAAAATAGATAGGGTTTTGATGGTCCCATGCTGCGTTTAAAAAAACTAACCCCCAAAACTTGAATGAGTTGACAACAGTTAAAAATTGAGAGATTTGGCATAAAAATCAGGATTTGGGGCTTTTGAAATATAATTAAATTTAGGAATAGGGAGCTAATATTGTCACATGGCAATGAATCAGCTGGATATGAGTGGCAGATGCCCCGTTAAGATGGCACAGGCTTACCAATTTGCCACTGTCTTCACTCAGCCCATTTGCCCTTTTGGATTCCTGGCCCCCGTATTAATTCCTGAGGATTTCAGTTCTCAGAGCGGAGTATAAAACTGATCCGTAAGCCCTAAGCTGCCTAGGATAAAAAGCCTCCACTGACACAAAAACTCATTCAAAGCAGCACTTCCTGTAAGCAACTCTGATTACGACAGACCTGATTGAGCACTATAAACATGCTCAAAGACATGCTGAGAGAGTAGAAAGAGAGAGATGCCCCTCTGGAGGTCAGAGGCACCATGGGCAGATAGCTAGAATGGAAGGCCTTCAAAGACTGGGACATCCTATGTGAAACTCTCAGCCTAGTGTTTGGAACTTAGTAGGAGGTTAATAAATATTTGTTTCCATCCTCCTAAGAGCAGATGCAGAGCACAGCAAGTAGGAAATGGAGCCAGAACAGTGTAATGCAATGCACAAAAGCACAGCATGCCAAGAGAGAAGGAGGGAGGAAGTAATTGTAGCCTGGAGAGCAGTAGCAGCAACAGAACAAGCCTAGAGAAGTTAGAATGACAGAGCCAGGTACTATAATAATGGGGAACTGCATTACTTTGGTGTAAGTCTGAGAGATCTTTGCTAGCCCACACATCTATGTAGTAAGAGCACAGAGTGGATAGGTGAGGACAACATTAATCGAGCAGAAATTCACACCACGACATTGGGCATGAGAAAGTATTCAACCCTTTAGTGAAGAATTTTTGGTTAAAACTGTAAAAGGACCTGTACAAAAAATAGAATAGGTAAAATTTGCAGAATAGCTGTATTCAGCTGAAGGACAAAATCTCTATCCTTAGCTGAAATAAGTTAACTGTTTAAAATTTTGTTTTGGGTTCACCATTGGTGTAGCTTTAGCTATTTTGGAATAATTTATTTCTAAAGCCTTAATTTTAAAAATCAGATACTAAGCGAAGTAAAATTTTCTGAAGCATCATGTCACTACAGTAATAACCTGTCAGAATGTTAGACAAAGGGTGCTGAATGCGGGATGGAAAGTCACAGATGCAATTATTTTTTTCCTAGCCCTTCTTAGGGTCACAGCCAACCAGTCACTGTTTTACGAACGGTAGCTTTTGCAGTATTTATTTATTTAAATATTTAATAGCCTAGAGAGGCAGTAACTAGCAATAATATGTAGAGTTTCTAGCATGTATCGAGTGCTCAGTAAATGGTAACAATAAATTCTGCATGATGAAAACAGCAGTCAGTAGATCTATTACACTGTAAAATATTTTGAAGCCATAGGAACAACTATCTGGAAAAGTATAAAAAGCAAATATAGTGCATTGACTAAATTATGATAGTAAAGGAACATTTATTTATATTTACTAAAAACTTCACTCCGGTAATTCCCTCTTAAATTCCTTAAGGAACCGAGAGAAGATATGGGAAAAGTAGATAGAGTATGGATTAAAAAAAAACCTTTTTTTTTTTTTTTTTTTTTAAACCATGTGGACATCTGCTGATGACAAACCGGGTATCTACATCCCGTACAATGGCGGGGTGCTCCGAGTGCCTTCAAAACTCCCTCTGATCCAGCACCAGTTGGCAAAGCCCTCCAAATTTCTAGACATCTACAAGCTTCGAAGGACTTGATTTTGAAAAAGGAGGCACCCAGGTGCGTGCGTGCGACACTTCTAGATATATCCCGCTACACAGTGACACCGGGAAAACAAATGCTCTTATATCCCGAGAGGAAGTTCTTTATTTACTCAGAAAACTAGGCTACGCTTGGGAACCCTGACTGCTGCGCTTCCGGGATCCTGAGCAGCTTGCTGCCTGCCGCAGAACTCAGCGGCGAGGCTGAGGACCCCGCGCTGTAAGTTTAGGGAAGGAAGCGAGGGAGGAAAAAAAAAAAAAATAGAGCTGTTCCTTTAAGAACTTCCTTTCCCTTTTACTCTATGTTTACATAACAAGGGGGCCGATCCACCGCGGGGCCCGGCGGGGGAGGGCGGGGAGTGGGCGCGGGTGGCTCCACGCGCCCGCGGAGTGGGCGCCGGGCGGGCGCGGGGCCGAGGGCTCCGCGGAGGGCGGGGTGGCTCCCACCTGCCCGCGCGCGGCGGGGCGGCCCCGCGGTCCTGCCCCCGCCCCTCCCCCGCCGCTGCCCCCGCCCCTCTCCGTCTCGCTCGCTCCCTTCCTCTCCCCGCCGGGCTTCGGCGGCGGCGGCGGCGGCGGCGGCGGCGGCGGCGGCGCTCAGCGCGGGCAGGTCCCCCTGCTGCTTGGTCCCATTTGTTGCCGAGTCTAGCTCGGGGCGGCCGCGGCGCGTGGAGCTCCAGGGAGCCCAGCGGGGCAGCCGCGCAGCCACGACGGAGCAGCAGCGGGACTGGCCGCCCCGCGCCCCCTTCGCCGCCGTGCCCTTCCCCGGCGCGCTCACCCCCTTCTCGGGATGGGATTGTAGCGGCGGCGCGGACTCGGCGGGGATCGCGGCGGCGGAGGCTGCGGCGGCGGCGGCGGCCGAGCGGGGCTCCATGTTTTCCCCCGGCCAGGAGGAGCACTGCACCCCCAATAAGGAGCCAGTGAAATACGGAGAGCTGGTGGTATTGGGGTGAGTCCGGGCACCCCCGACCTCGGGGAGCTTGGGGGCGGGCGGCGAGCGCTCTGGGCTGGGTGGCCGCCGCGCGCTCGCATCCCGGAGAGGGGCCAGCGGGGTGGCTCGGGCGCTCTCCCGAGACTGCCGGGACGCTGGGGGCGGCGGGAGCGGCTCAGAAGGCTGGTACGGCGATCGCGGGGGCGGGATGCCCCCCATCCGCACCCGCGGGGCGCTGAGGCGGGCTCCGGGATGCGCTAACCGCACGGAGAACGGCGGCGGAGGAAGTGGAGGAGCGAGGACGGCCCCAGAGAGGCGGCATCGGGCACTGGAGCTACCCCGTGCCCCGCAGAGCACAGTGCTCGGGGACGGAGCCCTTGGCAGTACCGCGGGGGCAGGAGCTCGACTTCCCCTCGCGCCCGGGACTGGGGAGGGTCGGCGGCGGCCGGGGCTGGGGCGCCCCCGTCGCAGGCATCTCGCAGGGTTGGAGGAGACCCCCTGCTAGGAGAACCTGAGAGGCCCGTGAGGCCCGGCCCCCGGGAGCCCTGTGTCCTCGCTTACTGTGGGCCCCGGGCCCTGGAACTTGGAGTCGGATGCAGTGGGCTCTGCGCGGCGGGCGTCCGCGGGCAGCGCTTTGCATATTGTTATGGTGACTGCGGCCGGCAGCCGCAGCCCGCGGGCAGTGAACTGTCTGTGACCCGGGCGGGCGGGCCGGCCCTCGGCTTTCCTCTCCAGCAAAGTCCTGGAGGGGGCAGGGACGCGGCTGCTCGGGGGCCGCATCCCCTCTGTCCCTCCACCCCGGGCCGCGGCCTCGCAGAGGTCCTCCCAGCAGCGGGGAGCTCGCCAGCCTCACCCGCCTCGGATCCCTCTCCGCTGGTGAAAACCACATTTGAAGATAGTAATTATCTACAATCGTTAAACGACAGCAATTAGAGACTTCATCTACTTCCTGAGTTTCTTGTGACATTTCTATTGTTTACCCTTAATAAACTGGGAGAGAGGCTTCGCCAGATTAAACCAGAGTGAAATGGACAGTGAAAGGGGAGCGGAATGGGCAAGAGGAAGGTGCAAGAAACCTGGGAGAAGGAGCAACTCGGGTTTAGTTTTGGAGGAGAAAGGATTAATTTTTCCTTTAGATGTGTCATTCTTGGGAATCCTCGCTTTTGTCCTTCTCTGTTGAAAGACCTGTATTCAGAGTATGACGGGTGCTGATAAAGTAGGCTTAGCACACGCATGAGGAGTCATGGGCGTGGAAAAAGTCAGAGAACTCTGAAAAACGTGTTTTGATAATACCACCTTGAAATAGGTGCCGACTTAAAAATAATTTGAGAGAATTTTTAAGAGAAGCTTCCAGGCACACTATAGCTCAAAGTTGTCCAGTCTTCCTCACTTAGTTACT
>NW_011888796.1:10116414-10132152 GCF_000151845.1 Pteropus vampyrus | reverse complement strand
CATCCCCTCTGTCCCTCCACCCCGGGCCGCGGCCTCGCAGAGGTCCTCCCAGCAGCGGGGAGCTCGCCAGCCTCACCCGCCTCGGATCCCTCTCCGCTGGTGAAAACCACATTTGAAGATAGTAATTATCTACAATCGTTAAACGACAGCAATTAGAGACTTCATCTACTTCCTGAGTTTCTTGTGACATTTCTATTGTTTACCCTTAATAAAGTGGGAGAGAGGCTTCGCCAGATTAAACCAGAGTGAAATGGACAGTGAAAGGGGAGCGGAATGGGCAAGAGGAAGGTGCAAGAAACCTGGGAGAAGGAGCAACTCGGGTTTAGTTTTGGAGGAGAAAGGATTAATTTTTCCTTTAGATGTGTCATTCTTGGGAATCCTCGCTTTTGTCCTTCTCTGTTGAAAGACCTGTATTCAGAGTATGACGGGTGCCGATAAAGTAGGCTTAGCACACGCATGAGGAGTCATGGGCGTGGAAAAAGTCAGAGAACTCTGAAAAACGTGTTTTGATAATACCACCTTGAAATAGGTGCCGACTTAAAAATAATTTGAGAGAATTTTTAAGAGAAGCTTCCAGGCACACTATAGCTCAAAGTTGTCCAGTCTTCCTCACTTAGTTACTGCAATATTAAGTAGAATATTACTGGAAATCTCATTACCTGTTCTGAAGCTGTGTGCAGGTATTTTTCTCACCTGCATCTAATTGCAATTGAAAGACAGATGCCAAGGTTCACTGGAAGGAGGGAGGGATGACAGGAAAAAAGCCAGAGTTTAACTTGTCTTATGTAACCTCATCCAACCTAATTTTGTGGAGTTTAGTTTTGTTTGTGTGGCTGGCTTCAAAGTATGTTTAATATTGTGAACCTGACAGGAAAGATTAACTTATGCTGGAACTTTATTTCATTATTTCCTTTTGAGGAAATCGTTATTGAGATGCTTCAGAAAAGCAATGTGTGAGTGGGCCTGGAGAGGTTTTGTGTTCATAGGCTGAAAGTGCAGGGTATTTCAAAGCCCTGAAAAAGATTTATACCCTGGATTGTCTTAGTATTGTAGGCTTAATCTAAAGTAGGCTATGGAAATTTGTTGTCAATTGCATGGGCTCTGTCTTTAACTGATGCTTTTTCAGGAGACCCTGAGTATGACATAGTTGGCACTTAATATTTTAGGCTAGACCCTCAGCAGTTATGTGTGTACCTACTGTGTGCCTGCACTGTGTAATCATTGAGAATCCAGCAGTGAACAAGGAGCTTTCATTACAGTGTGGAGTGGCAAGCATAAACAGAAAGAAACATGTAAACAAATGAATAATAAATGAGAATTTCAGATGTTGCCAAGTCTTCAACAGAAGTGGGTTAACTTAGGGAATGTCTGTTCTAGGCAGGTATTGCTTTCTTTAGTTAGGAGGTCAGGGCAGGTCTCTGAGGAAGTGAAATTTAAGTTGAGACCAGACTGTTAAGAAGATGCTAGTCTGGTTTTTGAATCCTTTAGAAGAATTGTGGCCTTTTTCTTTTCTTTTTTCCTTTTTTCCTTTTTTTTTTTTTTTTTGACAGTAGGTTTTTGACTTTCTAGCAATATTGAACACATTGAAGAATGCTGGGGAAATAGAAGGTAGGTAGACTTTAAAGAGACCCTTACTAATTCATATCCCACCTTTAGGACTTGAGACAGTTCCCGCCCTCTTAAAGCAACAATAACAATCAAATAAAAATACCAACTTTGCATGTCTGGTCATCTAGGACATAAATATTGGTTAACAGAGTATTCCTAGTAAGATTTTCTTATTGATAAAATTAATCTTGAGATCTAAAAATACTCGCTATTGATAGAAGCTTTTCCTTACAGAATACAATGTTTTTTTTTTTTTTTTTTTTTTTGAATGCCTACAGCACCAGGTCTTCCTAGGTGGTCTCCCATCCAAGTACTAACCAGGCCCGACCCTGCTTAGCTTCCGAGATCAGACGAGATCGAGCATGTTCAGGGTGGTATGGCCTTAGAAAATACAATGCTTTAGAAAAATTGTTGTGTGACTGTCCTTTTTGCTCTCTTCTAAATTTCATAGTAAAATGTTACTGAAAAATCCTGGAGAGCAGAGTGAGGAATTAACTACATAAGTGTATATATTTATGTATATATCTATGTCTCTACATGCACGCATATATGGGAGGAGCTATATATGTATATGTCTATATGCATATACAAGTACTTCTGCGTCTTTTCATGTGTTGCACAATATTAAGGGAATTTCCAGTTAGGATTTTAGTAGGGTCATCATTTTCTTGGCAGGTTAGGTGGAATTTAATTATTTCATGATTCCAACTGGTGAATGTATGTATCATAGCCAGAACTCTTTGTTGTGCCTATTATGTAATTGAAGATAGAGAAAATAATTGGTTTGTCAGGTCTTTTTTGCTATTTATTTTAAACATGGCTAAACTGTTGAGGTTGGGGAAATGTGTCAGGATTTGAGAGGCAGTTCGGTGTAGTGGGGAGAGCATGAAAATACAGTCAAGAGGCCTGGATAGAATTCTTGCTTTTTTGTAAGACTGGCTTTGTGATTTTTGGCTTAGTCCTTCATTCTATCTCTGTTTCTTTAGCAATAATGATAATGCACTTTGCAAGGCTTTATTTTTCATTTGATGCTTCACAAAATATACTTTTTTTGTCTCTTTTAATGATATATGATTGGATTAGGCAGTCAAGGGGCCTTACTAGTTTATACTCTGTAATACTGTTCATTGGCAGAAAAGCGGAGAGTATATAGTTAACTTACTCTAGGTAGCGCGGCTTGGGTTGATTTTGTCTATTCTTGAGGTGATGGTGCTAGAATTTGAATGGGAACTTTGTTTAAATAGCAGAAAAGACCAATGCTGTGGTTGCTTTTTATGAAATAGAAATGTGCAAAACAGGCTTTTTTTTTTTTTAAGTTGTAATGATAGTCATATATTTTGCTTATTGGCGTTAGGTTGTATATAAGGGCATTCAAATTTGGTAAAGCTTTGTTCCAAGTTTAAGAAAGGCAATGATGTTTTGAAATTAAGCTAAGTAGGCCGAAATAGCCAGCATAAGGAAGAGACAATCTGACAATAGAATTTTAGAATTGGAAGGAGCCGAAGAAGTCATGGTACATGTTCAGTCCTTTTATTTTACTGGTGGAGAAAGCGAGGCTCCAGGAAGGAGGGAGATTTTTGTTTAAGTTCATAGATGAGCTGGATCTCTCTACTGCTGGATCTCTGTCACTGGTTCCTCACTTCAGGGCAGATTCCAGTGGTGCTGTCAGTTCCTCAGAGCTTTAGTTTTTCTGTAACTTGCATGAGGGGAGCTGAATCCCTTTCTGGATTCAATCTGAAGCATGTACTTCTCTTGTAGATTAATGGCCCATTGTGGTTTTTGGAAAGATCTTGCTTACTCTTAGTTCCCCTAACCTCAGAGTTGAATGGATAATGCACTTTGCAAGGCTTTATTTTTCATTTGATGCTTCACAAAATATACTTTTTTTGTCTCTTTTAACTAAAAGTTTTTAACCTAGTGTCCACAGATGCTGTCCAGGGAGTCCTTGAACTCAGATGAGGAAAAAAATTTCATCTCTGTTTTTACTGTATTCAAACTGAAATTTAGCATTTCATTCAATTACGTGTATAGGCAACAGAGTTGCTGCTAGATTTGTTATTTAATGCATTAATATAGAAGTAGATATACTATCGTATCACAATTTAAAACTATCTTGATAACTAAATATAATTGATTTCGCTTGTAATCCTTTGTTTTTTTTATTTTATGCACTTAAAAACGTTTTTCTTAGAAGAGTTCAGTAAGCTCAGACTGCCAAAGGGCTGCTTAACACACACACAAAAAAAGAGTTAAAAATCTCTACAAATGAAGGCTTATAAATACGACTGAAAATCAAGTATTTTGGTGGAAACTGACCAAGGTCTACAAAAGGCTAAAGGTAAGGGAGTACCTGCCTTTTTTCCTTTGGGTGGTACAGCATTCTATCAGAAAAGACAGAAGATTGTTGCTTGAAGAGTTTATGGTCTTTACTTTTTTAAACAAGCAGCTCCTGATTTCTATATGTTTTTGTTTTAATCTTGGCACTTTGCCTCGGCTACCCCTCCCCTTGGTTGTAATAAGAAACCTTAAAATATACCCTAACACTTTTTCTTTTCTCATCTTCCTCTCTAATTTGGGCCCAAAGACATCAAACACTAGGTAGTATCCTTTATAGACTAAAAGGCCTTTGAACTTTTTTTTCTATGTATAAAACAAAATCTTTACTGTCACTCAGCATCACTTGGCATGTGGGGTGATCTGAAGAGCTCAGATCTGTGGTGTGGATGGAGTGTCTAATTCTGTAGGCTATTAAGGGTCACGATGTACTGGCTTTGGGTTGCTATATATTCCTTTACTAACTTTAGCCTTGTTTGGGGTATGTGGCTGTCTGTGTGGTTTCTTGTCTGGATTTCTCAGATTTGTTTGTTTCTCTCTTTAACACAACAAGACTGAATGAAACCTTCATTAGGACTTTTCATTTTTGGTTGTATTTCATCATGTGATAAGTATTTGGGGATGTTTTATATAAACAAAAATAAAACCAGGTTGATTTAGGTCCCAGCAACTTTACTAAACATGTTTTATGCAGAAGATAAAACACGTACACAGAAAAAAACAAAAAACCAAATACATACCAGTTGCTATGTTTGAGGGAGACTAATATTGTCACATTGTGACAGTGGTTTGTATCCGCTATACCCTGCCTGAAGTAACTGTGGGCTGTAGGTTGGCTTTTGCATGGAGGGTGGACTTCATTGGTATAGGAGAAAAATAACTGCAAAGGTATTTTTAACGTTTTTCAATTTAATTAAAGATTTCTCCTGGGGTGTGCAGAATATCTTTTATAAAAATAAAAGTGAGAGTAAGAATGATTCTTTTATTAGTTTTTATTAGATTTATTGTCACCTTCGTGTTTTGGAAAGTAAACTAATGAGAGCAGAAAGTGCTTCATATTTCTTAGTTTTGTCTAAAGCTGCTATTCTCAGCCTCTGTCTCAGCCACCTCACATGTGATGATCTGTTTTGAGGTACTTGACCAGTAATTTATAACAAGTGTGGATCTTGCAAATGACTCAGATGTCCCTTTAATAATGTCATTTTTTACCCACTTGCATTTTGATATATTTTCTCAAGTGGGAGAGAAAGGGGTGGAGTTATATCAGGCAAGCCAAGAATTTATTCATTCAACAAATATTCATTGGATATCTACTCTTCCAGGCATGAGGGATACAACTAGACAAGGCAGACACATCCCTTGCCCTTGTGAATTGCCATCTTATTCTTGTCACAGCTCCTTGGTGAACAGCTGTTGCTGATATACAGTTCATTTATTTCTTCAGCAAACAACTGAGCATCTACTACAAGTCAGATGCCATGCTCATCACTAATGGATGCAGGGCGAGCAAGACAGGATTTGTCCTTGTCTGTGGAGACTACAGGGAGATAGGAAGCAATTTAGATCATAAGCTGTGATGGGGACACATCAGTAGGGTCATTGTACCTTTTGTGCCAGGATGAGAAGAGGATGGCCTGTGGAGGTAAAAGGGAAAGAGTGCTTTAGGAAGAGGAGACACTGTTTCCTGTGACCCAGAGGTGAGTTCTCTGAGTGCTCGTTGGAGGAACAGAGAAAAGCCCCATAAGGTTGAATGAAATAACGTGAGATGAGGTTGGGGGGACAGGTCATGAAGGGCTTAAAAGTTATTGGAAGGATTTTGAGCCTTATCCTAAGGGAATGGGAGACTAGCAGAGTTTTTAGCTGTGAAACGGGAGTAGAGAAAGCAAAGACAGATGCAGCGGAAAGTGGAGGGAGAAGCTGAGACTGGAGCCTGGGAGATGGGCAAAGAGGGAACAGTGTGAGCCAACAGGCATCTGTCCTGGTTCTAGTTTCTGGTTCCTGTCCCTTGCGAGAACTTGTTGCATCCCTTGCCCAGAGTTCTTTGTGATCAGGCATTTGTTCATTCAATGATCAGAGGTACTGACTGAGGACCAGCACTGTCCTAGGCACTGGACCACATAAGCAGCGACTGAGATAGACTGTGACCCTGTCCATGTGGATGGTGACAGATGAGTTAGGGTACAGGTAGATAAAACATTTAATCTTAGTGCAGTAAGGAAAATAAAGCAGAATAAGATGGAAAACAGGTTGGATGGGCAGGAGTGGGGGACTGGCTGGCTGAAGTGCTAGGGATCAGGATGCTCTTGTGGACAGAATAATAAGGAAAAGCTTTTCCGAGAAAATATTCCTGTGTCTTCTGAGAGCACCACCTTTTCCAATTTTTATTTACTTTTTTCTTCTGTTTAAGCCACCCTGTGTAGGTTCCACTCTTCTAGCCAGAGGACTCCAAGTACTCCATTAGTTAAGGAGGCAAAGTATACACGCAGTTTACCAAAGGGAAAATAGAATTGTAAACAGATATAAGGACATATATTTAACATTCCTAGACACAAACAGGGTTCAGTCCGCTGTGCTGCTCCTCACGTGCCTGGAGTCGTAATTGAATTCCACTAGAGTTCATTGAAACTGTGGGCATTTCTTTGAAGTTTGCCTCTTGAGTGTAGGGACCCTGACTTCCACCTTTTAGAGTGCTGGGTACACCTCTTAAGGTGTATGGTAGGTACTCACCGAGTGTCCTGAAGGAATGGCTTTCTGTGGCGCACTCCAGTGCCCCACTCTGCACTGGGGGGTGTCTGGGGCTCCGTAAACGTTTCTCGATTTGAAAGGAACGCCAATTCTATAGCACAGCTGCAGCTTTCTAAACAATCCTCCTAACCTTGAGGGCCCAAGTTAAAGGCTCCCTGTAATACTAACGCTTACTTTATTGACATCAGATACTCCAGTTTCAACCTTTGTTTGTTTTTCTTTTTGTCAGTCACCTAACAGTCATTTTGTCACCTGCAGAAAGTTCTGCCTTGAAGGGAAGCAGGCCATCTGTTCCAATTCCACCAGCTGCTCTGAGCTGCATTGCAGTGCGCCATGGTGGCGTTGAAAGGCTGTGGTCATTAGTGCCTGTTAATGATGGCTGGAAATACTATGGAATACAAGCCTCTTGGATGACAAACCTAATAAATATGCATCAGGGATATTTTCAGTAGCAGGTTTTAAGACTATTGCAAGTCATTCTCTATTGAGGTTTTATTTCCAGCCATCCATAATAATGCTTCTCACTCTCAAACACTTAACTCTGTTTGTTCCCTGCTTTTCTGCTCATGCAGAATCTGTTTTCAAGATAGGAATCATTGTTTCAAGCTTTGTACTTCCATTCTAATTAATGCTGGTTTAACAGAATCCAACCAAAGCAGTCAGTGGCGTGTTTGGCTTCTAGGCTGTTGCTATTATACTGTTGTTTACTATTACCAAGTGCCTCCTAGGAGGCTCAGAGGTCCCTCCTCCTTTCCCGAGAGTACCTGGCCTTCTAGTGCTTCCTGCTGCACAGTTATGGAACATGAAACTTGTGATGGGTGAGCAATTAGGGTTTTCTGGAGCACTTGACTGATTGATTACCTTGAGGAAAGGTCCTTTCTGCACAAGGATTATAGACACAAAGGAGTACACTTCGTACCAGATCCCAGAAAACTAGGCAGACTGGATCCTTGCTGTAGAACGTGAAATTACATTATAGTTTAGGTGCTTTTGCTATTACCATTCTTGGGTAGAATTCAGAATGGAATGTGTGTTTTTCCTCGATAACTATCTGTAAGGTATGCGGGAGAGTTACAGTACTATACAGATAATTGCACTGTTTGTCAGTAGTTTATGCTTCTTAAAATAGTCTTTCACATATTCGAAATATTTTCACTTAATAAGCTTTCAGTCATTTGACCCTTTAAACTGTCTAATGAAAGGATTTTACCTAAAAGCCATGTTATTGAGGTGGGCGTTACCCATCTTTCCCAGATGGTCTTGCAGCCAGTTGGAGATCAGATAGGAGAACTCAGAGTTTTGACTTCATCCCGTGTTCTTCCCCTGTTGTCTTTAAATATGGCCAGCAGTAGTTGGCCAACAATAGTTCCCTGTATGTGCTTGCTGGACCTCTCATCAGGAGGTGAATCCCCTTTTGCTGAACCTTAGTTAGTTTTGTGATTTACTTTGATCAGTCTCTGTGATCGAAGTGAAGCTTTGTGACTTTTATACGTTCCCTTAAGGGGTGTTGTAGATTGTTTTTGTCCTCTGTATTAGTTTGTTAGAGCTGCCATAACAAAATACGACAGACCGGGCAGCTTAAACAACAGAAATTTATTTTCTCATAGTTCTGGATGCTTAAAGTCCAAGATCAAGTGTTTAGCAAGTTTGGTTTCTTCTGAGGCCTCTCTGCTTGAGTTGCAGATGGCTGTCTCACTCTGTTATCTCATGGCCTTTTCTCTGTGTGTGCCCATCCCTCGTAACCCTGCCTTTTCTTATTAGGAAATTAGTCTTGTTGGATTCGGGCCCACCAGTAGGACCTAATTTAACCTTAATTACTTCTTAAAGACCCTGCCTTTAAATACAGTCACATTCTGAGGTGTACTGAGGGTTAAGACTTCAACATATAAATTCAGGTCATAACACCCTCTTAGAAGGCTGTTGCCATAGAAAGACATCTGACTATGCTGGGGAAGGTGGTTCTGGTGGGTGAGAGATTACACAAGGAGAGGAGCCCCTGGCAGCCCTCAGTCAGTCCCGCCATCTTGGATCCTCGGCTCATCAGGCTGCCCCAGTCTGTACCACATGGAGCAGAGATGAGCCGTTTCCATCTAGGTCTGTCCAAATTAAAGAGTTGTGAGTGCCAGTTGTCCTAAGCCACTATGTTTGGGGTGATTTGTTACACAGACAACTCAGACACCACAGCAATACATTCGATTGTGGTTCAGTTGTCAGAGCTGACAGACTAATACAAAATAATTCACTGAGTTGTCGTTTTTTTGTTTCCTTCAGGCTGATTATTTTAATAAGCATAATTTTAGCCTTTTTAGGTGAGACATTCCAGACATTGAGTGCTATATGGTCTGCAGGTCTTAGTTAACAAAAGCACTTGTAACATAACTGTATCGTCGAAGAGTCATGTATGAGTCTTTTGTTAATCTCCATAATTAATATTATCTCCTAACGTTCATTTGAAAGTATGACACTTGAAGAATGGCTTAGCTTAGCTGAGAACCATGCTTCTGGTAGACTTGAACATAAGCAGATTTAACCTGGGATAGCGAATACGTGACACATTTTCAGGCCTTTAAAGGCCACCTGGCCTGAAATAATAGAACAGAGATTTGAGTAAGGGAGGTAATCTGTACTAGCATCTTGCAGGTACAGGTCAATGAATGGACCAGAAGAATGTTTTAACACTACAGTTGGGTGGTGAAATGACAGGATGAAAAGCTCATTTTTATTGGTTATTCCATATGCAGGCAGCAGGCACAGTTTCAGCTTTCTGAGTTTGTGAGTTAACTAATCCTCAGGTCCAGACTTATTTGAAATCTCCAAAGGGGCCTGCATTTTCTCTTTTGTCATTCATTTTCCCTTACCTTTGTCTGCTTTCCTTTGCTGTGGGACAGTGGCTCATGCCCGTTCTAGCCCTTCCCTGGGAGATGGTGATGGTGGGATTAAGCCATCATATTTTCACTCAGTGTTTTGGAAACTTATGCTTGAACCCGGTGAATGTTTTGGGGTTGCACCCCGCCCAGCAGAGCAATCAGGGATCAAAGAACCTTTGCGCACTCAGCCAACGGTCCCTGGAGCCTTGCTTTCCTTGAATACCCAAGCGATGATGTCTCATGTGCATTCGCAGATGGAGAGGACCTGCAGCCCCATGACCCTCCCTTCCCAGCCCCCGAGGAGGCTTTGTGCAAACCATCCGTGAATCATCCTTGGGGAGGAATAACTGAGTGCTCTTCCTCCAGGCTGTTATTGCATCCCAGGGTCTTTGCTGTGTCTGGGTCAGCTGTGCCAGCAGCTGAAGTTCAGGGACAGGTAGGACTGGTATTGCCCATAGAATAGCCCCTCTGGTGAGGTATTGGTCCTGTTGCTGGGAGAGCAGAGCAGGTTTATATTCTTGTGATGTTTGCAGTAGGTGCGAGGTCTCTCATCACTGTCCTCTTTGTTGGTCTTGCTTGCTAGTTGCTCCCGTCTCAGCCTCTGCCTCATCTTCAGGGTTCTCTGCTTCTTTTGAATTGAAGTGGAGGTTCATGGCCAGAAGTCTGCAGTTTAAAATCATAATTAAAGAGGGAGCATCAGGATCTGAGCTTTCTTTCTCTTTCTCTCTCTCTCTCTCTCTCTCTCTCTCTCTCTCTCTCTCTCTCTCTCTCATTTTTTTTCCCTGCAAGAATGAGAGAATTCTGGCTAAGCTGTTGCTATTTAAGTGACGGGGTTCTTTCTTTCATTGGGGAGGTACACAGAGACAATGTCTCAATACCCTGTATTGCGTGCTTACTCTTAGCCAGGTCCTGTGCAAAGTGCTGCTCATGCATGGCCTCTGTAAGTTCTGACCCAGGGAGGTGGGCACCACCACTCATCGTTTTATGGATGAAGAACTCAAGCTGTGCACAGTGGTTGAGAAACTTGTCCAGATCTCTAGACTGTTATGTGACAGAGCTCTGATTCAAACCCAGGCCTCTGACTCCAGTACCCTTGTTTGTAAATCTTGCCTCTACCGTATGTGTACAGTTTTGCACCTTATTTATTTTTTAACCAAACCTTTTCCATACTGAGTATTCTCCTTAAACACGGTGACACAAACTTTCACTCATTTGATGAAGTTATCAGTAAGGGTAACTGTTTTTCTAATGTTTACATCTTATATGAACTTTTTTGAGGGGAAATTGCCTACATGTATACTTTGCCTACTTTTGTATTGTATTCCTGGTGTATTTTCAAAAAATTAAATATATGAACTCTAGGGAGTAAAAACATGAATTATCTTGATATCTGCCTTCTTATTTACCTGAATATATTACAGTTAATGCATCAAGGATTATTTGGGTTATATTCTATAACTCAAAATAATTCAAAGTTTATTTTTCTGAAGCTGATACATTGAGTTATTTTTTCCTCGAGAACAGCTTTCTAATCTCATCAGTTGTGGCATGCACCTCTGAAATCTTTTTTTGTTTGTTTGTTTTGTTTTCCATTGTTTGTGATAATTTAGGCTAGCATTTGTATTTTGTTTATAGCTTGGAAAAGGGGCTTCAAGCATTTGTCCTGTCACGTAGGGGTCTGTCTGTGCCTGGATACTAATGTCATTGCATGTTGATTTTTTTCCTTTTCCTGTCTCTTGATCTTCCTGTTAGTATTGATTAAGGGAAAAAACCTTTACAGCCTCTCTTCATCTCCTCACTAACAGTACTTAATACAGCTTGTTCCAGCAGTGGCACTAGTTCGGCTAATCCAAAAAGCGCAGGCCAGGAAAAAGAAGGGCCTTTTATTTGTTTATTCTGAGTGTTAATTTAGACCAGATGCCAACTTTAAGGCTTGGATGGAACTGTTGATTTAGACCCTTCTGGAAGCCGATGTAGCTTTCTGCTGTACAGTTTCAACCTTCCTGTGGAGGCAGTTAAGGCTATTCAGTTGCAGATGTGGTGAGGTGCATATGACCCGGAGTTTCTGAAAAAACATTCTTAATAAACAGGCATCCTAAGATATCAGATGGCAAAATACCAAAGGACAAATATAGTATCTTGATAAGCAATATTAGATGTTATATGGAGAAAAAACAGACTCGGAAATGCTGCAGGGAAGTAATTCAATCAGGAAGTTCTGATAATGTAATAAACTACACAAGGGTGAAACTTGAGTGGTTTACACACACTAGAATGCCCTTCAATTGAATTATTGCCTTATAATGGTTGTCTACGCATGTACTATTGTTCTAAATATTAAAACAAAAACACAACTCACTTTTTCCCCAGGTGGGAGAGAAAAGACAGAAATTTTCATCACCTTAATAATTTATCTGCCCATCTTCCTACTTCCCACTCCTCCCATGACTGTGAGAGCTCATGTTTTGGGTTTATTAATTGGAAATTGTGTTCCAGGTAATTAAGCATACAGACCCTGTGTTGGATAAGAAATCAGACTGCTCCTCAGTTGTGCCGAGTACACTTTAGTCATGGTGGCAAGCCTGCAGGCTCTTTAGCTCTGAGGGGACTATCCTAGAAGGCACCCCTGTAATTCAGGAGCAGCTGTGTAGAGTTGCTTCTCCTTTTGTTGACAGGGAGGAGGAATGAGCAGAGGGCCTTTCTCCTTACTTCGTTCTTCTGGCTCCTGGACAGTTTACTGACTGTAGGAGGCACTAAGGACTTGGAGTACTGTTATGGTGTGAGAGGCCTACAAGGAGGCCCAAACTCCCTGTCATGTGCCAGGTGCTCGATTTCAACAGGCCCCAGAGGACATGACGTCTGTCATCTCCATTACAGCGATGGGGAAGCTGAGATGCCTGGAGATTTGAATGACTCCTATGAGCCTGCGCAGTTAGTAAAGGAATTTTAATCCAGGTTCTAAAATTTATGCATATTCTAATTCTCAAAACCCATAAATTCTCACATTATTGTCAGTAATAACTTGGTAACGATCTGAAGGGTGTAACTCTTGGTGTTTGGCATTAGGTTCTGAAGTTATGATTATAACAATAGAAACGCTGTCGATTTCCCCAGGCGGGATGGGGTAAACAATGGTGTAGAGGAATGCCCTGCAGGGACTGTCCCCTCCTCCTGGATTGATGCTTTGCCTGCTCACACTTCCCTTTATGTTCCTCTCTTTCAGGCCCACCGCAAGGGTCAGAGGATGCCTGCCCTTTTCTTCCTGTTACCTCCATTCAGATCAAGTTCAGACAATAGCACTTTACTCCCTCAGGACAGAGACTCTCTCGGTCCCTTTAAGCTCAGTTGAAGTAAATTTTTCTCTGATCTAAATTTTTTCTTTTTTTATCTACTTAAATACTCATCATGTTAGTTACCATAAATCACAGACTCTTCAATTTTGCTTGTGTAGTAATTTCACTGCAGTTTCTCCTAGGGTTAAGCCGGTTTTAAGTTACATGTCATAGATTCTTGTGAAATTTAGATGTTAGCCCTAGTCATTAACACTCATCATTTATCTTTCCTCCACTGATAAGTTTATAAATGGAAATTTTTTTAAAGCAAACCATTTATATTCAGCTAATATGGAATTAAGTTAAAAAGCTGTATGCTGAAAAGATGATATATAAAGAATGTTAATGAAAATTTTGGAAGAAAGAAGAAAAGTTAGCCACAATGCTAATCTTATTTTCCTTTTTTTTGCACATTCACTTTTAGTTATTGTCCATGCACAAAAATGTTTTCTATACTTCATTTTATGCATAGTATATGTTCGCTTTTTAAAGTGTTATAGCAAACTGACCTTCATTTTAAGAATTTGGTGAATGCTAGAAAAACATTTTAAGTAAGCCAAAGGTATTTTTTCTTGATAAGAGCAGATATGTTTTAATAGGTTATTTAACACAAATTCTGCTTTATTGACGGGTGGTGGTGGTGGTGCAGCATCAGGAATTTGCCATGTGATTTCTAAGGTCCTTATCTGTTTGAAGAGGATATATGGGAGGAGAATACAGGATTATTATAGCCACTGAGATCTTTAAAAGATCTCTGAAAGATTAGTATGTGTGCTCAGGGCAGAAGTTTCTCAGGTACTTAGAGGAAAGGACACTTTGAAGGACACTACATTCTACACATGTATCACCCAGTCAAACCCAAGATAACTTGCTTTCTTGCCCCTGGGGCCTACATCCTGGCCCCCTATTTTGCATTCGTTGAACTTTCTTCTTCATTTTTTCTTCATCTGTGCTTTTGCACCCTCTGTCTGCTACATCCTGCTCACCTGCTAGGATTTCGCTCAAGTGTCACTTCCAGTATTATGCCCTGTCTGACTCCTCTTTCCTCCTGCCTGGAGCAGTTATTTCTAATGAGCTCTCTTAAGGAACTCCAGAAAGTCTAGGGCCCAAGTCTCATCTGCACTTGGTCCCAGCACCTCCCGTTCGACCAGGTACTTGGTAGATGGTCAAGGATATTTATGGCATGGATGAAGAAATGCTGCTCTGGAAATATAAGCATTCTAATATAGATGACATCTGAACCCCTTTTCTTTGCTCCCTGCTCCGATTTTAAAGAATGGATCATTACCTTTTGATAGGTATTTAGTTACTTATATTTCTTTAATTAGCTTCCTAAAGATATTGTCCTATTTGCATCTTCTAAGATAAATTGCGGAGTTCTTAAGCACATAAACGTGACGGATGCTCATTCATTGACAACAGACTGTTTGGTCCTGAAATGAGATGGTGGTGAATTTTGAATTTTCCTTTTAAACTTTAAGGAAGAGAAGGGGTTAAAGTGGATGAGTACAGGGGTGTGGTCTGAAGCTGACAGTAATTTCGACTTTCAGCCTTAAATGATCTTGGCGTGTAGTATTAAAAATCTTCCTAGAAAAATCAACAAGGCCAAACATGTTTTGACAGTGATAAATCTTTATTTTTATTCAAAATTAGTTGCTCTGGTTTCTTGTCTTTCCACTTTGAAGTCACAGATAAATAGTCTTTCCATTATTTTTTTTCCTGATGTTTATCATGGCTGGCTTTTGTGTTTGTGTGCTGGCTGGGTGGGTGTGCTTTTCCACTCTGCATCTTCTCCTTTCCAGGTTCTTTCTTTTGATTTTTAGAGAGCTTCGTGCTTATAATGTATATATGATATTTGCTGTTTAGCCGGTTTCGATGTGTTCTTTTTTCATGTTCTTACAGACATATTTGTTGTTGACTTTTCCCCTTCATCAGACCATGTTGAGTACAGCTTGTTATATATTGAAGCAAGACAACTGGGGTACTCTGGAAGCCAGCTTGACTTTATTTTTTCATTTCTTTTAAAATAATTATCAAGAAGAACCAGAGATCTTGTCATTAAACTTTTTCTTTTGTTGGAGAGAGTCGTGTCGTGTATAGCAGGGGAGTATAAGTCATCATTTGTCTCTATTTTTTTTTTATTCTGCTTCTCTCCCCATTTCCCCCTCCCCCGCTTAGATTCCCACCCTGCTTTCAGTTTGTGGAATTCTCCAATGAATATTCATCTCCTTTCTGTATTACCACTCTAGTTCTTATAGGGACCATAAGAGATAATGAAACGTCTAAAATTGAGGTTATTCGTGGGATTTATAACAAATAAAAAGAGAAATGTAGTGATATTAAAAAAAATGATGTGCACTTTGGAGAGTAGTGTGGTGGTATAAATTATTCTGAGTTAAGGTCCTTGTTCTTATTTGTGTCTCTGCAACCTCAAAGCTTTATTCTAAGTATAAAACATACACAACCTTGGTTCTCTGAGCATGTATGCTGCCTCATTGCCTGCCAGCAAGTTGAAGGGAAATGGTCTGCTTCTCAGTGTGTGCACAAATCTTTGGGAGTAAGCTGCAGTACATTTGCTTTGTGAATTAGGCTTTGTGTAGTGGCTTAATGAATTTGTTCATTTAGTTTTGATTGGATTATAATAAGAGATTGTCTTATGGTGAGTATTGGGCTTATTATTTTTGTCCAGTAGATTTTCTTTCTGGTGTATTATGGGCACCTGCCTTTCGGACAAAAAAAAAAAAATCTAGAAATTGCAGATATTATCTCAAAATGAGAAGTAATGTTCAGGGATGGTAGCCCAGATTTTGGTGGAATGTTGGTGGTTGATGAGTCAATTTATTACTGGAGAT
>NW_011888796.1:10101111-10115489 GCF_000151845.1 Pteropus vampyrus | reverse complement strand
ATTAGATTTTTAACCTTTTAAACTGGTGGTTTCTCTTAATACATCAGACTGTCGAAAATGAGATTAAATCAGGGTTTCAGCTGAGGAGAACTGGCTCGAGGAAGCAGAGTTGGAGATTGTCATATGTGAGGTATTCTCCAGGACTCTTCAGTCGGAGGGATGCCTTTTGTTTAAATATGAGTAAAAATAACAATCGATTCCTTCAGCCTGATGACCTTGGTAATTGTGACATCCTCTGGTGTAATTTATTGAGTGCCAGGTGTTCTTAATTGATATATAAAGCAAGAAGTTTAGATGGGCCTCTTGCCAATGGTCTCACTTTATAGTTGAATGGGTGTCTTTCTTTTCCTCTTTTTCTCCTCCTTTTTTCAGACTCTGTCTTCTCTTCCTCCTCCTCTTGTTGGTGTGCCCTCTGAGATCATTCCTTTTCTGGACACCTTAGCAGTTTGCTTTTGGCAACTTCCTGTAGGCCTCTTGTGGAGAAGCCCCTAATGTATAATTAATTTGTTTTCCAGTGTTCCCTTGAAAAGCTGCTTCACACCTCCTTGCCTTCTGGATAGAGTCTGGTCTTACTTCAGCTGGGAAGGTTTGGTTGGGTGTTAGCATAACAAAGTGAATTTCACCCACCTAGTTCAGAAACTTTTTCATTTACTTGTTGCACTAGAGGTGAGTGCATCAAGTTTACAGGGAGGAGTCCAAGAGAGGGTCTGTAACCTCTTTCAGAAAGTGGTTTATGGCTTCTCATTAATGTAAGAATCACATAGTAACTTTTCTTTCCTTGGGAGATGCATAGTAGGATGATTTTCTCATGTGAAATTAGAGAAAATTCTTTTCAGGCATCAGGAGTGGGTAATAAGAAGGAAAAAAAGCTTTTTAGTCTACATAACAAGTCATGGCTTTGTTTCTGGATTAAAGTAGAGGAAAATAATTAAAACCTAAGCTACCCAGAGTTTGTGGGCTCTTAGGTCCTGGTCTGTGGCTAGGACAGTGGACTCTACCAGGGTTTGTTCCTTCTGGGTACCCTAGTTCCTTATCACCTCCAAAATGTTGCTGATCTGAATGTTTTAGGTTTGGTTCTGTCATAGAAGATTAGATGCATGTATGGTTTTGTGCATGCTTCTTCTTTTTAGGGTGTTTAACAAAATAGTTTAACAGTATAGTATAGTTAGTGTATGAAAAATGACTAGTCACAGTCATAGGTGGGTGATCTTTAATATTTTCATCAGTCATTTAAAAGATAAGATTGTATGATCAAGTTTGAAGCTGGCCATTTGGATTTAAGATCTTAAATAGTTTACTTAAGTTGCTAAGGTGCTTTATTTAGTGACTCAAACACAGATTTATCTTTGCAGAAGAGTTCTGAAACCTGTAAGACTGGATCATTCTCATAGAAATGTTATTTGATTCCAGACTTTTCAATTTGAAGTGCGGGCAGTGAGCTGATCTGCGCTGGGTTGCATGTCCTTGCCTACTATCACTTCTTTACCTGTACAGTTCTGGGAGGCTGCAAGATGCCTGGTTCCCCCCTCCCTTTGCTGCAGACATGGCCTGAGGAGGCTGCTCTGGGCTCTGTCAAGTGTTTTGATGTTTGGAGCAGCCAGGCCACATGACCCTCGTCAGCTCTCCCTGCACCAGCTCACCAGAGCATTACAATGCTCACAAAATTGCTTTCTCCAAGGACTGGCTGTTTTTGTTTAGAGTAGTCATTTTTCATGAGGAGGTAAAACTAACTTCAGGAGTAGCCTTTGAAAATTGTACATGTAGTTAGTAAAAAGTGCCGAGTCCCAAAACAGATAGTGTTTTTTTTTTTTACATAAGTTTTGACACAAAGCACCTTACGTTTGGAGTTTTAGTCTTACTGTGGAATTAGAAGAGACATTTTTCAGGATTTGAGCGTTTCCTCTTTGGAATCCCCTGCAACTTTTTAATAAAATCAAAGTGTGGGTGGTTCTTTGGTTCTTTTTGTCTTTCAAAGACTGAAAAATATTCATGAATTATTTTCTGTAATACCTGTACAGGAAAAGACCTAAATACAACTACCTAACCAGGAATATTATATAATAGGGTATTGGCCAGATTTGAGTTTTTGTAGCTCTGACTTTAGAAACTTTGTAAAATGATTTGGCACATTTAAGGAAAAGGTCAGGTCTTATTGTTAGAGATGTATAAATAATGATGGAATATTAAAACTTCAAAGATTTGATCCACCAAGTTAATAATAGCATTTATTTTATTTCCGACCGTAATTGATTTGTGGCATAACTAAAAGATAAAGTGAGCAAATTGTTTTCAGTATACTGTCAGTCTAGTAAATGTCTCTTATTCATTCATTCTACTAGTTTGAAGTCTCAGTAGAACAATTATGGAAATATTTAGTTCATGTTGAAACAGTTATTTCTTCTTCTGTGCTGTTGGTGTGTTTGTTTTCTCAGGTGTCTCTTCCCAGCCTGGCTTTTGCGTCTTTCCTGCTGACAAAGTTGATGAACATGTGGGGAGGCGGTGGGAAAGAGTGGGGGTGATGCACGCTGGTCCAGTGGCCCAGCTCTGGAGGGATTTTCAGAATGTAGGCGGCACAGTTGCAGGGGCAGCTGGGTAGAGGTGGGCTCACTGGATACGCCACACAATCCTTAATTATCTAACTGCATGCCTTGCTTCTTGGACACCATAAATGATAGGGCATTACATGCTCAATCATTTTCCTTGGTTTGGTGCTAGCAGGGGGAGAAGGGGGAGGAGAAGGGAAAGGGAGACAGATGGGCCAGGGAAGGTAGAGCAGTCGGGGAGAAGGGCTCAGTGAGCGACTGTGGAGCTGCCAACAGAGTGGGATTGAAAAATACTGGGTTTTCTTTGTATTTGGCAGTTTCAAGATTTAATTGTCGTAGGCTAATTGTGAAACTATATTGAAAATTGGTATATCTGTATTTTTGTATGCAGTTGCTTATTTTCTAAGTAAAGTACCCTGTATTTTTTTGTTTAGTGCTATTAAAGTTCATTTATTATTGAACTGACTCCCCCCCCAACCCCACCCCCAATCTGTTCTGCCTTTTACCATTGTTGACCTTTCTATTTTTTTCCTTTGTCTTTGGGTATGTTCATATTTTGGTTTATTTTTTAAGTCTTAAGATTTACTTTTTGAGTCAAATGCCTGAGGTCTTTTTCTTAAAGGGCTTACTGCCTTTTACTTGCCTTTTTTTGTTGCTGTTGTTTTTCCATGTGGCACACTTTCCTTTGAAAAGTTAATTTTTAAAAATAATTCTGGTAACCAGTGAGACTCCACCAGCGCAGGTGAAGGACAGAAAAACTCGGGCCAGGAGAAGTCCTAATAATAATCTTATCACATATACCTCCATTTAACAAGCTTTCTGGCTGGTAAAATCAAGCTCCTTTCTTTGGAAAGAATGGTGTAAAGCAACTTTGATATTCAGTGGGAAGGGTGAGATTTTAGTATTTAGGCTTGTCATTGGTAGGATATTTCATTGTTGCTTAAATTGGCTTTCATCAGAAATGAGTGACATTGTCTGATGGTGAGCCTTTCCTTCTTCCCCCTTGTCTGTTTCTACCCTTCTTAACATCTTAGTACATATATGAATGAAATGAAAATGCAGCCCTATTGATCATGATTAAATCGTACATCATTACCCAAATGTGTAATTCATAGGGGAATATCTCAGCCAAGTGGACTTACATCTGAAAAGTTTATAATTTTGCAGAACTGCTGCATCTTTCCCACTAATATCTTTAGGACTTGTAAGGAATAGTTAATAACAACCTTCTTCCAAAATACAAACTCCTTTCTCCAATCCTAGATATCCATTGAAAGTGATTTAAAACGGTGCCAGCGCATGCTTTAAATGGACCACTTGAATATATTTTTTGTTAGGGGCAGATTTTTCAAAAGCAGTAACAGCAGCAATAAGTACAACAGAATTGTGTCCTTAATTTTTATTTTACCTTTATAGTGAGATCTAAAAAGAAAAGGACGTTAAGTTTAAGCAAATACTTGAAAATGACTCCTTCTTCGAAAAGAAGTTACTTTCTAAAGTTCCTGAGTGAAGACTGTTACATTAAGGGTTACGTGCAGATGAAGCACAGCCCTCAGCAAGATCACTAACGCTATAAGAGCGTTTTGTCAACATCTCCGTATGGAATGACAGCAGGAAGAGAGAATGTCCAGGCTTAAAATTATTTTCAGTTTTTAACTTGATACCAAAGACTCAGTCGTGATTTCTGTTCGAAATTTTGATTCAACCACGAGATAGGGAAAAAACTAGCAACAATGAGCTCTAGTGGACAAGTAGATGGTTGACTTGTTCTCAGGAGATGATGATTCTTCCGTAGTCATGGGAGGAAAGGCCAAGAGAATAGGCAGATACATGAAGCTTGGCAGGTTTGCTGGCCAGAGCATGTGGAAGTTAATGCAGCAACTGAGTGTTTCTTTCCTCTTTTCTCTCCTACGTTATTATTTAGTTGTCTTGTCATCTGAAGAAAGAGAGCATTAGTTTGGTAATGTAAGAATGATAGTCTTGTATAGTTCATTTAGAACCCAAAAGGCCGGTGGTAAGGCTTACACTGTCAGGCTGGGATGGCAGTTGCATGGTACTGAACTGCTTCTTTATAAATCTGGGGTTCCCTTGGATGAGATAAAAGTATAACTTTGTTTACTCGTCTTTCAATTTTATTGAGATATGACTGCATAGCATTGTGTAAGTTTAAGGAATACAGCATAATGACTTACATTTGTTGCAAAACCATTACCACAAATTTAGTTAACACCTATCACCTTATGAAAGTATCATTTGTTTTAATCAATTTAAGATGGAGTGATAATTTGATTACCATATGAAAATGTTTGACACTTTTTAGGCATTATTCTGTCTGCCGTGTGTATAGATCTGGGAAATTAAATGTACGCATAGATATTCTTGGACTGGAATCTTGCCTGTGCCTTCAGTGTTCTCACTTCAGGAATATATGTAGGGGGCTGGCCTGTGAACGGCCAGTTAGGGAAATTAATATCTGTTTCTCTTTTGTCTAAGATTTTTTCTGAGGTGGAATTTGCCTCAAAGTTTTTAGGAGATAATTTGATTCAAGGACTATATATATGGATTTGAAATACAAGAAAACGCTTTGCAGCGTTGTACAAAGGCGTTGGCAAAGCTTGAACATGCAGGCCCATTGCATGTGGCCATGCTGTATAGTATCAGCATACTTTCATGAGCAATGATCTCTGATTTACTCTGACTTGAATTTGTCCATCCCTCCTGAGTGGCCTTTGAAGTAAGAGGTAGCTGTGGGCTAGTAAGCAGAACTACAGATATTGGCCGTGGTCTCTGATCTACTTTAACTTGTTCACTCTTTAAAGTTAAAACAAACTTAAATTTTCTTCAAGTAAATTAGCAATACATATATTACCTATTTATAAGTCTGGGGGGCAAAAGTAGGATATGCTGCATCTTGATTGTTATCTCTAACGGGGATTTTGTTCCACCCACTGTGAGTATGTGGGGCTCACACCAGGACTTTGCTCCCATTTACCAGTGATTGTCCTAAGATGTCTCACAGTCAGCAAATTTTCAGAGTTAGGAATTTAATGGTTAGAAGTGATAGCTTCTCCACTAACTTTGAGCTTCTTAGCCAAGAGATATTAGATTTCAGAAACTTTTGAGTATGTTTCATATAGAGCTGTGTCTTCCCAGATATGAAAATGAAATCACTTTCTGTTCTATCATTTCCCTGAACACTATTATTAGAAGAAAGGGTTACAATAGGAAATCTCAGGGTCACCAGAAATCTACAGATATAGCAGTGGCAAATTGAATTTTATAATTTCTTTTTATAAATAATTGCCCTTTCTTAAGTAGGCTTCTACATGTTCATGTTGAAGATGTGGAAAATATAGAAATGTACAAAGAGGGAAATAAGGCACCTCACAGGTCCTACCACATGCTGCCACCTATGCAGTGGTGCCCTGACAGTCCCTGCATCCCTTCATGTTCCTCTGCTGGGCAGACTCACAGAGCACTTGGAGGGCCAACGTGAATCAGATCATGTGACATTGCTCTTATATTGTTCAGTGGTTCTCCGGTGATCTGGCACATGCTTATGTGTTTTACTCTCCCCACCCCTAAGTCTGTATTACAGTAGCATTCTATGTCCCCCGTATCCTAGTGTGTATTTATTTTATATTTGTTTATATAGTCTTTGTCTCTCTCTCTTACACTAGAATGAGAGTTCCTTAAGCGTGAGGACCATGTCACGGTCATATCCCTAGAGCCTGGCATGTGCCTGGAATATTGCAGGCGCTTAGTAGAAGTTTATTAAGCAATGAATGAATGTTTCAGGCCCTTCTCTTTGCGCACTCATGTATGCATGATTACATATACATTTGTCCTTTATGAAATTCTTTATAAAATTCTCAGTTTGATTTTTTTCCAGATCCGTGCAGTTCCTTTTTATTTTAAATGCAGGGGATGTGATTATAATGACACACTTTTTTTAAAAAGCACTAAAGATTAATATTTATAATATTTATTTTTAGTAAGTGTACACAGTCTTCCTATTTTAAATTAAAATGATCTAGACTACTGCACTATATTTAAAACTTTTTTAAAATGTAGGGCCAGGTATAGATCTTTTTTTTTTTTTTGAACTATAGCTTTCTTTTTGCTTTTTATTTTGTGTGATTTTAATCTTACATAAAAATTGTGAAAATAGTATGGAGAATTCATATACACCTTTTACACTGCTTCCTGTAATGTTTCTAGTTTTCATAACTATAGAATAATGATCTAAGCCAGGGAATTAACACTGATAAAATATTACTACCTAAACTATGGACCTTATATGAATTTCACCAGATTATCCCCTAATGTCTTTTTTCTGTTCTAAGATGCAGTCCAAGGTCTTGCACTGCATGAGCTGTCATATAGTCTCCTCCAATCTGACAGTTCTTCAATCTTTCATGAACATAACTCTTGATGAATGCTAATTAGTTATTTTGTAGATTGTCACTCATTTGGGATGACTCTAATGTGTTCTCTGCAGTTTTGTTAAGAAGTCTATAGAAGTAACGTGTTCTTGGTGTATCTTAGCTAGAGTATGTGAAGATGAGTGTCTTACCGTGATCACTTGACTGTGGTGATGTCTGTTTAATTTCTCCTCTGTAAAGTTACTATTTTCCACTTGTAATTTAGAAATATCTTTGAGACACTTTGAGGCTAATTTTTGTTTCTCCTTAAACTTTGCCCACTTTGAGAAAAATATAACTTCCCATAGTTGAGCATCCATCAGTGGATCGTGCCTGCAACAGTTATTACTGTGATGTTTGCCTAATGATGAATTTGTATTTCCTTCATTTTTTTTATATTTCCTTTTACATTTCTTAGTGAAATTCTTCTCTAAAGAAGAGCTATGTCTTCCATATGTATTTATTATTCATATTAAAATGAATTTTTTTTGTTGGTTACAATCCAAAAGTATCACTTTTTTTTTTGCTCTTATTGTTGCAGCTTTGGCCACTGGGGGCTCCTGCAGACTGGTTCTATGTTTTTGTCAAGCACTTCCTTGTTTTCTGGTACCACAATATGTTGTGACTCAGTTTGTATTTCCTCCTCCGCAGCCCTGGAATCAACCACTTTTCAAGAAGCCTTGGTTTCTTTTATTGGAAAATGGTATTTAGAAACCAAGATCTGGTTGTTAAGTAAGCTCATTGCTCCTAGGCCTTCTCTGTAGATAGAGCTAGGAAAAAAACTCATTTATCCATATCCATATTTATGCTTGCATACAAATATTTTTATTTCTATGTTTATTTGTATAAATATATTTTAAAAAACATTAATTCGACTGATAATGTCTGATTCCAATCCAGGACCACGTGTTTCATCCCAGCCTTCACTCTTACCTTATTTATACCTTCTTTTTTAGACAACGAGAAACCTGGTTCTCATTATCTACAGTGTATTTTGGGATTTATTCAATGCCGTTGTATCATTGGGGGTTCCACCAGAGAGACAGAACTAGTAGAACATACATGAAAAGATTTATTGCAAGGAATTGGCTCATGTGGTTGGTGGGGGCTGGCTAGACAACTCAGAAGTCCATAGAATAAGTAGGCCATTAGGAGGGGCAGGCTGGAACTCTTGCACATGGGGTCAAGCCGTCATCCACAGGTGAAATTTCTTTAGGAAAACTTCAGCTTTGCTCTTAAGGCCTTTCAGCTGATTGAATCAGACCCACACAGTTTATCTGGGATAATCTCTTCCTTAAAATTACCTGATTATGGACTTTAATCACACCTACAGAATGTTAGCATTGTAACACAATTCTTGTAGAATTCTGGTGTTTACATGCTGAGATAAATTTTGCTTTTGTTATAACACTGTAAGATTAAAGTCTTCATTTTTCTATTGATGAGTATGTTTTTCTTTTTTACAGCTTCATCGAAGTATAATTTTTATGCCATGCCATTTACCCATTTCAACGTAGAGTTCGATGGTTTAGTAAATTTATGTATTCATTTATAAATCAATCACCACAATGCAGCTTAGAACACCTACGTCACCCAAAATGTTCCCTCATGCCAATTTGTAGTGAATTCCTACCCCCGGCTCTAGGCAACTTCTGATCTGCTTTCTGTCCCTAAAATATTGCCTTTTCTAGAAATTTCATATAAATAGGATCATACAGTCTATAGTCTTTTGTGTCCAGCTTATTTCTTTTAACTTCATGTTTTCAGGTTTCATCCATATTGTAACATGTTTCATTCTTTTTTATGACCAAATGATATTCCATTTTATGGATGGTATCTCATTCTGTTTATCCATTCACCACTTGGTGCACACTGGATTGTTTCCGGTTTTTGGATCGAATGAATAATGTTATGGACATTTGCTTGCATGTCTTTGTGTGGACATGTTTTATATTTTCTTTGACATTTAGGAGTAGAATTACTGGATCTTGTAATAAGTATACGTTTAACTTTTTAAGAATTTGCTCAACTGTTTCCAAACACGCTTTGCCATCTTGCTGAGTGTATAGTCTTATTGGCAAGAATGTTGCCATTACGATTACGTGGATGGCACTTGTATGTGGGCAGAAGGAGGGAGGTGTGGAAGTTACTGGTGGCGTGGGTGGTTTCTTTATCTGGCATTTGATGTTCTGAATTCCTATACCAGTACCTCATTGACTAGGTTGGCATTCTAAAAATATTGTTTTCTTTCTGTTTAACATGAATATTCTCCCCGCCCCCCTTTATGAACTCTGGTTTTCTGTGAACTATTTGTCAGACACTGGAATCTTGAAGAATATCTCTATAATGACCTCCAACTGGGCTAAAGCAACACCCCCACAACTCTCTGCTCTGTGATGGAATACTGTGGCCCAGCTTTTAGAAAGTGAGTGAAAAGTGAGAGATGTGTAGGAGGGTGAGTGGATATTTTTAAGTGTGTGGTTTGGGTGTGTGTTGAAAAGGAAAACTAGAGTATTGTTATGTCATTACCCAGGCAATATTTTGACCACAGCCTAATTAGCGTGACAAGTTGTCTTGGAATCAGATTTGTACAAGACTGAATGTTCTATGTATAAATAGCCTGGGAACAGACAGATTGAGGTTTAACGTTTTAATAGAGTAGATGGGAAGTACAGATTACTTCATAACTTTTG
The DNA here is from genome assembly GCF_000151845.1 of Pteropus vampyrus. NCBI lineage: Eukaryota > Metazoa > Chordata > Mammalia > Chiroptera > Pteropodidae > Pteropus > Pteropus vampyrus. Next base: position 10,105,829 of record NW_011888796.1, on the reverse strand, counting down.
GTCACAATATAAAGTTTAGTACTAAGATCAGTATTTCTTTCCCCTTAAATCTTCCTCCTTCCACTCAATCCCATCTCTGGATAATTGGCACTAAAAGCCATGCAAACTAGAACCTGAAAGTCAGCTAAGATCCTTCCCTCACTGCTCACATCTGTAGGTCACTAAGTTTAAAATTTATTTATTTTATTTTTTATTAAGTTTATTGGGTTAACATTGGTTAATACGATTATATAATTTTCAGGTGTACATTATAATTTGTCGTCTGTACATTTTATTGTGTGTTTACCACCCAAAGTCCAGTTTCCTTCAGCTACCATATTTTTCCTTTCAATTTGACTTCTCTTTCCTATCCCTGCTGTGTCCGTCACCTCTCAATTCCTTTTTATCTTTATTCCAGCTTCTTGTACTGTGCTACTGGAAAGATATGTTAACGAAAAGCAATTCATGTGACTCTCTTAGGTTACCTAAAAAAGTGTTTGTGTGTATGTGTGTGCGCGCGTTGACTGTGGGATAAAGTGTAAACTTAACCATAGTGTAGAGGCCTTCACAGTGCAGGGCCTGCGTGCCCCGTCCCCTCTGGTCCTCCACATACAGCCTGCAGCCTCACGGAACTGCTCGTTGCCACTCAGGTGTCCTTGACTCTGTGCAGATCCAGCCCTGGTGGTTTCGAAGACCCTGTCTTCCCCTCCCCCCTCCCTCGTCCACGCTGAACAAGGAGTAAGTTCATCCTTGCAGCACTTAATGGTGGTGCCCAGGCTACCCGAAACCTTCCCAGACACCTTTCCCTCCCCGTCTTTCTCTTCCTTTTGCCTCAGAGCACTTTCACAAACCTCTCTCTTTGACTTTGTCCCATTATGCTATAACAGTGCGTTTGCTCCTCTGTCCCCTCGCTAAACTGTGTACTCCTTCTGTGTTTGTGACCCTGGCATCTAGTACAGTGCCTAGCACCAAGTGTAAGGATTTGCAGATGAGAGGGCCGAGGAGTCTGGGCTGAAGGTGGGAGTGAGCGACAGACATGTGTGGGAAATGAGAAGCTGTCTGCAGGCATCAGGAGGAGGTATGTTGGGTCACTCTACATCTTTCAGGGTAAGACCCTGCCCACTTGTTGATTGAAAGAGTTTCGCAGGATACCACCCTCATACATGACTGGTGTCAGTAATTGAAAGCCCTCATGCTGAGAAAGTGTGGGCTATATTTTACCTGAATTCTTTATAGTAGAGTTGTAATAAAATTGAAACAAAAATTTTGAAGTTAGATGCCAAAATGTGCAAACCTACTAGATAAGCTTTAAACCGCATACCCATGTTTACTGAGAAGTGAGTGAGGGCTTTGCATACAATGTACCTTTTCCTGTTTCCATAGTTCTGCTTTATTCTGATTAGCTATTCTGGATGTGGCAGTTCATTCTTTGTCCTTTTTTATTTCTATTACTTGCCAAGTGTAATCACACATGGAATTGTGCTTTATAAAATAATGCCTGCCCGAAGGAGCATGGGAGTTCATGAAGACAATGCTATGAAGGAAGAAATGTAAGGATCACCAAGTATTGCTCAATTTGGTTTCAGTAGTTCCAGTTTCCTTGGAGATAGGAGCCATCTTTAACTTTTTTTTTTTTTTAAAAAATAAAAACATCATAATTGTGAAGAATCTTTTTGTCATTCTGCTAGATTATTTTTTACCTGACCTTCAGGAGTCATATTACCTCAGTTCATTTCCAGTGTTTCTCTCAGCATATCTTTGAAGCAGCTGTGAATAAGGTGTTAAGATCTCTATTTAAAATATTGTATACCTTATGTTTTTGATCTTGGTCTGAAGAGCTCAAGTATCTTTCAGGGGATAATGCATGTCTTTTGTATTTTTCTTTTATTTTTAAAGAACATTTAATGTATTTCATGTAAAGAAGACATGTTTTTCCTGGCTTCTTCCTTTTTGGTAATGGTGGGACACTTAACAGGTCCTGTTCTCCTATAACTGTCTCTGCTGTCCCCAGCTACATTGTGGGAAGGAGTGATGGCTTTTCTAGAAATTTATGGGCTAGACATTACCAATATTATTATGAAGAGGGAACTTCAATAACTTAGACCTCTATAATTATGCTTACTTACTACCTTCCTTCTCAAGGCAGGTATAAGGATATGTAAGGTAAAGTGCTTTGATCTCCTCAAAAGCAGAACAGTTTAATGAGGAAATGTTATGGGAATTATGTCCCTGGCAAAAGGCACCATGTAACTGTCAAGTGTGTCTGGTGGTTAACATTAAGATCCCGTGTTAAGTGCCAAAATGCCGACTTGAAGAAAACCATTTTCTCATGTATAGCCAATGTAATTCATTTAAACAGTTTAAGAATGAAGATGGATTTGAATGAGTGTCAGATATATTGATTAATTCAATATAATCTCATAATCCCATTATCTATTACCCATTAGTTTTTTCTTTTTTACCATTTTCAAATAGTTTTAAAATAGTTTAGATAGTTTTTTTCAGATTAGCTTATATCTGACATATTACTGTGTAGTGGAGTACTTAATGAATTTTGGGAGTAGATATTTCACATAAATAAGACAGTTTAAATACCTTTTATATATATTTTGAGGTATTTAAAGTGTTTGGAAAATGTCTTACAACCTTTTATTTTTGTGATTCTAAATGTTTGAAGGGCTGTCAGAAAGGGAGATAGACTCATTTGTGTTGCTTGAAAAGAATTGTTATAAACACTGGGTAAATGATAAAGAAGCCAAATTTAACTTCACATAAGGAAGACTTTTAACAGACACTGGCCCCACCATGAGCTTAGTGTTCCCTATGGCCATGTTCCAGTACTGTTGGGCCTCTGTCTCAGAGGGAGCAGAGCGGACTCTTGGTGGCAGTGGAGAAGCTGGACCAGGTGATGCCCAAGGTTCCTTCAACCCTAGATCCTGAGAAATTTGATACAGCTTTACAGATAAGACTGAAATCTAAGATTAAATAACTGCCTCTTGGATGTTAAGAACTTCAGAAAATTGGAGGCTCAAGCAGCTTTGTCATGTTTATAGCTGGAACTTAAGAGAAAGTGAAAAATGAAATTGAAGGTACACTGGGGACTGCTGACCAGCTTTCTGGCAGTGTCGTCGCCATGGCACCGCGTGGAGCCCCTTTGAAGCATCTTTGGCAACTCTGAGAGCAGTTGCAGGGGTTTAATGTCACATGGCCTGTGCACACAGTTTCTTCTGTTCCTCCTTGCCCCGTCTCTCCACTTGCCTGGTGAATTTTAACTTCCCACCCAATGCATCGCTCTACAGTTTTCTCTGTGAAATCTTTATTTTTATTTTTATTTTTATTTTTAAGTCTTTAAATTTTCATTTACGGTTGACATACAATATTAGTTTAAGGTGTACAACATAGTGATTAGACATTTATATAACTTATGAAGTGATCACCCTGTTAAATCTATTACCCCCCTGGCACCATACATAGTTATTAAAATATTATTGACTATATTCCCTATGTTATACTTTACATCCCCATGACTTTTATAACTACCAATTTATACTTCTTAATCCCTTTGCCTTTTTCACCCATCCCCCCAACTGCCCTCCCATGTGGCAGCCATCAGAATGTTGTCTGTTTCTAAGAGCTTGTTTCTGTTTTGTTTGTTCTTTTGTTTTTTTTGTTTTTTGTTTTTTTTTAGATTCCACATATAAGTGAAGTCATCTGGTATTTGTCTTTCTCTATTTGACTTGTTTCACTTAGCATAATACCCTCTAGGTCCATCTATGTTGTAGATTTCATTTTTTTTTTATGATGGAATAATATTCCATTGTACATATGTACCACTTATTTATCCAGTCATCTATTGATGGACACTTAGGTTGCTTCTGTATCTTGGCTATTGTAAATAATGCTGCAGTGAACATATTGATTCATATTTCATTTTGAGTAAGTGTTTTGGGTTTCTTTGGTTAAATAAAAAATACCCATAAGTGGATTTACTGGATCTTTCTTTATCTCTTGTTGTAGCCCTTGTACTTTAGCCTATTTAATCTGGTATAAATATTACTCTCTCAGATTTTTTTTTTCTGTTTCTGCTTTCATGAAGTATCTTTTCCATCTCCTTACTTTCGATCTGTCTGTGCCTTTCAATCTGAACTGAGTCTCTTGTAGGCAGCATGTGTAAGGGTCTGGTTTTCTTATCTATTTAGCTACCCTATGTCTATCAATTGGAGCATGTAACCATTTACATTTAAAGTAATTGTTGATGGATATATAGTTATTGCCATTTTATTATTCATATTTTTGATCTTTTTTTTTTATCATCTTAAGTCCCTTTAACATTTCTTGTAATGTTGGTTTAATGGTGATGAACTCCTTTAACTTTTTCTTGCCTGGGAAACTCTTTATCTCTCCTTTGGTTCTAAATAATGAGTAATCTTGATTGTAGGTCCTGGCTTTTCATCACTTTGAATATTTTGTGCCAATTCTCTTCTAGCCTGCAAAGTTTCTGTGGAGAAATCAGTATACAGTCTTATGGGTGCTCCTTTGTAGGTAACTAATTGCCTTTCTCTTGCTGCTTTTAATATTCTCTCTTTGTCTGTAAGCTTTGGCATTTTAATTACCATATGCCTTGGTTTGGGCCTCTTCGGGTTCATCTTGTTTGGGACTCTGCTTCCTGGGCTTGTATGTATATTTCCTTCATTGAGTTAGGGAAGTTTTCTATCATTACTAATTCAAACAGATTTTCA
>NW_011888796.1:10100724-10101061 GCF_000151845.1 Pteropus vampyrus | reverse complement strand
GGGACTCTGCTTCCTGGGCTTGTATGTATATTTCCTTCATTGAGTTAGGGAAGTTTTCTATCATTACTAATTCAAACAGATTTTCAGTTTCTCTCCTCTTTCTGGTACTTCTAAGATGCTAATGTTGGTACACTTGATGTCCCCCAAAGGCCCCTTAAACTATCCTCATTTTTTTTTTTTTTGATTCTTTCTTTTTGCTGTTCCGATTGGGTGTTTTCTACCTTATCTTCCAAATCACTGATTCAGTCCTCTGCTTCATCTAATGTACTGTTCATTTCCTCTAATGTATTCTTCATTTTGATTATTGTATTCTTCATTTCTGACTGGTTCTTTTTTA
>NW_011888796.1:10100369-10100674 GCF_000151845.1 Pteropus vampyrus | reverse complement strand
ATTTTCTATTTCTTTTTTTAAGTTTCTTACCTCTTTGTTGAAGTTCTCATTGAGATCATTGAGCATCCTTATAACCAGTGTCTTGAAATCTGCATCTGTAGATTGCTTGTTTCCATTTTGTTTAGCTCTTTTTCTGGAGCTTTGTTCTTTTCTTTCATTTGGGACATGTTTCTTTGTCTCCTCATTTTGGCTGCTTCCTGTGTTTGTTTCTATGTCTCCTGGTCTTGGTTGGGTGGCCTTTATAGGAGGTGTCCTGTGGAGCCCAGTGGCATAGTCTCCTTGGTCACCTGAACCGGGTATATTCA
>NW_011888796.1:10067037-10100319 GCF_000151845.1 Pteropus vampyrus | reverse complement strand
GCTTCCTGTGTTTGTTTCTATGTCTCCTGGTCTTGGTTGGGTGGCCTTTATAGGAGGTGTCCTGTGGAGCCCAGTGGCATAGTCTCCTTGGTCACCTGAACCGGGTATATTCATGTATGTCCCTTGTGTGTGTTGAGTGTGTCTTTCTATTGTAGTTGAGCCTCGATTGCTGTTGGCATATCAGTGGGAGAGGTTGACCCTCGGGCTGATTGTTTATGTGGACTGGCCATGACTACAGTGGAGGAGCTGGTGTGCAGGAGCTTACCCTACAGAGCAGGTTTCGCTTTAGTAGGGCTCTGGTGCCTGCTGTAAGTTTGCCCTTTGAGTATGTCTTTTGTGAAGGTGGTTGCGTGGTGTTCTGGTGTGGTCTGAAGCTAGCTACTAAGTGTGTTGATTCTAGGGCCTCTTGGGAAGGCCTCTGGTGTAGGCCAAGTTCAGCCACTGCCTGTGTCCTGCCTGAGACCACTGGTATGAGCTACAAAGTGATCTGCAGATGGTTGCCACCTGTGCTGGGCTTGAAGGTGCCTAGGAAAGGCTAAGCTGCGAAATGAGGCCGGCTGCTACTAGTGCTGGGCCTGGGGCTGCTTAGCAAGAGGTACAGGGATCACCGAGGCCAGATGCTGCTTGTTTAGGGTTTGTGAACCTTTGAGAGATTTTAGGAAAGCCCTCGGCATGAGCCAAGACAGACCATTTGTATGGATGGGCTCATAAGTTGGGTAGGGCAAAGCCTCAGGGAATCATCAGGGCGAGGCCATCTGTGTTCACCAGGCTGGGTGGCGGGAGAGCTTAACAAAGGAACAGTGGTGTCTGCCAGCACTAATGTCTGTGAGAAAGCTGCCCCTGTAGCCCTCACCCTGAGGCCAGACAATTCAGTTCCTCCCCATATGTCCCTGGCACCTTTCAAGCTGCTGCTCCAGTGCTGGAGCTCAGAGCTAGTGAGTCTGTCAGTGAGAAAGTCCCTGCCTAGCCCTTCAAGAGGAATGTCTGGGACTCCAGCCACCTTCCATCTCAGTCCACTACAATCTCTGCTGGTTTTCACAGCCAGAGGCTGTGGAGACTTCTCTTTCCGGCACTGGAACCCTGGGTTGGGGAGCTTGGTATGGGGCTGGGACCCTTGCTACTCAGAGGAGAACCTCCCAATTTTTAACTGCTGTATGTGTGTGTGGGACCAGCTTGTTCTGTGTCTCCATTCCTACTACCAGTCTGGACGTGGCTTCTATATATCCTTAGTTATAGGATTTCTGTTCAGCTAGACTTCAGATGATTCTTAATGATAGTTGTTCTGTAGCTTAGTTGTAATTTTGATGTGGTCGTGGGAGGAGGCAAGCACAGCGATTACCTATTTTGCCATCTTCAGTTTTCTCTGAACACTTTTGACCATTGTTTCCCCATGTTTAACTGGTACCATGTGCTTTGTTTTTGGTGCTTCGTTGTTATTTTACACAGACTTGTTTTAGAAGAATACTGTATTGTGTTATACATTTCTCAAGGGACTGAACTTGCTACCCATGTTGCATGAGCTTGATAATACCTCAGCCACTGGAATGTACCTGTTCAGCCAGGACGTGAAGTCAGAGTGTTTGGGTTTTCATTCCAGCTCTGTAATGGTGGACACGTTACTTAACCAGGGCCTCAGTTTCTCCTTGATTGGATGAGGCTATTACCAGGGTCTCCTCCATAGGATTGTTAAGACGATTAAACTGGTTAATACATGTGAAGTGCTTGGAACAGTGTCAGGTAATAAGTTATAGCTATTATCTTGACTAAAGCTACGAACCAAATTATTAAATTATTAGTAGAGTTTATTTAAGAAGACAATGCAAGTTTGAGGCTTAAGCAAAATGAGGTTAAGTTCCTCTTCACCAAGGTACCCCAAAATACACCTAAATATTATACCTGAAATGTTCTTGATGTTCTCTCATGAAATGGCCTAATATTGAGCAGTCCACAGTTGCTCTAGTCCACAGGGTCATTCAGGAACCTGGTTTCTTTCATGTTGTTGGTGTCAGAAAGTTGGTCTCATTCACATAGTACAAGCTATCCTATTTCCCATCTGTGTTCCAGCCCTTAGAGGAGAGAAAGGTTAGGGGTAAGTGGTTTCATCTTTAAGGAGAGGAACCAGAAATTGTACGCGTCACTTACTGTCCTATTCCATTGTCCTAAACAGTCATCTGACCATACTTAGCTGCAAGGGAAACTTAAGGGACTTTCCTCTTATGGACTTCTTAGAGTCCCAACTCTGCCACTGAATAGCTGTGAGACTTTAAGAAAGTTGCTTAACCTCTCTGTGCCTATTTTCTTTAAAATGGGATAATAGGAGTATGTACTTCATAGGGTTATAGTGAAGATTACATTAAGTTTACACAAGTAAAGCGTTCAGGACAGTGCCTGGCTCAATGGAAGCATTTAAATGCCACTGATTGTGGCTATTATTTTACTGAAAAGAAGAAGGGAGAATGAGTATTGGGGGACACTGAGCAGTCTCTTGTATAGGAGGAAAACCAGACATGTGGGCTCCCTAATGTAACTCATTACCTGAGGTTTCTAAGTGGTAGCTTTACTGTGATTACTGTAGGTCCCAGGAACTTTTAGGCTCCTCCTCCCTTGCACAGGTCTTGGTTAGGCCTCCCTTGGGTCAGTATGAGAAAGGTTTTTGAGCTGTGTTTATGGTTTTGACCTCTCAAATTTTATTTCTAGTTTTGTCTTCACTGTAGCTTGTCATTAGTATACCAAAGAAGTAAATTAAAGGAAAGATTTCCTTTACAACTATATTAATCTATAATTATAACATTAATTCTTCCTTGTAGTAAATCTAGTAGTAAAATGATGGCTATAAACTGAAGTTTCTTATATTAATGTCCATTTCCAGTTGATATCAATTAGAAAATATGTATTAATGGAAAAGGCACTTGGCAGTTATTTCTGACTCCTGCTTTTTCTTCAAGACATTATCTTTTAATAACACAGTGGGCTGCATGATATATATACACACATCAACCTTGGCAGTTCCCAAACTTTGCTGCTTAGAGCACTATTCTAGGAAGTGGTTATGTATGTGCCATGATAGAATATTAATTTGGTCAAATAAGTTTGAAAAATACTGCATGCAGTATGTGCCACATGGAGATTCATAGGGCATATTAGCATGTTGAAAACTGAGAAGGATATTTCTTTAACTCACCTGATAAACTCTGGTGAAAGTGAACTTTTTTGACTTATTGGCTTGTTTTTGAGTAGCACTACTATAACTGTTCTGAAAAACAGGATTCTGGTTTGGGCAGTATGAAGAATCCTGATCTACCTCAAAGTTTAGTCCATATCAGGCTACTAATTCTATGAATTGGCTGAAATTCCTGCTTTTATTGGTCATCAGCATCAAGGTGTACAAATAAAGCCTAACACCCTATTCATCTGGAGAGACAGTATCAGGAAGATGGTCCCATGTAGGAGAAATTGAAGTTTGACACTGTCTGATTAGTGGTGTGAAGATTTCTTTTCTTCTAGGAGTTAATCCAGAAACAAATTTTTTAGATATAAAATTCTCAAAAGTCTGTTTGTACTCTAATAATAAGTGACATGAGTTAAAAATTTGACTAAGGTTCTATATAAAAGAATTAAGTATACTCATGTCAAGAATGTTTTGTAGAAGTTTAAAACTTGGGAAATTTTTAAAATTTAAAAAGTACAAAAATGATAGATGCAGAGTTTTTGTAGAGTAACAGCTTTTTCAGCTGTGAAAAGCCTAGTTCTACTTGTCAGCGAGAGATACCTCATGCATAAATGGTGTTTGTGAATGTAACTATTTACCATTTTAGACACATTGCAGCCTTCTATTAAGTATAAATTTAAATCTTCCCATCTTAAAGATTGATTTTATTTCTGGGTCTTGTTTCAGATCCAAATTGAGCAATACTGTACCATTAGAAATTAAAACAATCAGGCCACCTTATTTAATAAAATACCTGCTTTTTAAAATGTTTAATTTTAATTTTAAATACATTTAGGAGATATAGAAAATATAAGTAAGAATTAAATCACATAATTATACTGTCTATGAATAATCATTTTTAATATTTTGGTGTATTTCAGTTTTTCCTATGAATAATATTTTGAAGATATTAGTGATACTACATGTACATTTTGTAAAATTATTTTTCATTGCTATTAAGAATTTGTGGTAAATATAATTTCATCATGTAGAATTACATTATCTGCTTAAACCATTGATATCGACTATTTAGGTTATTTATCGTTTTTTTGCTGTTTGATATAATGATAAAGTTAACATCTTGTTGTATAAAACTTGACTTGCATTTCAACACTGAGGATAGATTCCCTCAATTAGAATTACTAGGTCAAGGAACATGGGGACTCTTATCAGGGTGTTGACACATGTTGCTAAATTATTTTGCAAGGAGATTGTACCATTTAAGATTCTTACCGGTGGTGTATAGAATACTGTGTCACTTCAATAGTTTAGTAATTTTTTTTGGCGAATAATGAAATCTTGCTTTCATTTGCATGTTTTTGATTGCTGATGTGGTCAAACATTTTTTAAAAATATTTATTAGCTTTTTTTCTCTGATTTTCTATTCATGTTCTTTGCCTGTTTTTCTGTTGTGTATTTGTGGGGATGTCTGTTTTCTTTTATTTGTAAAACATTTACCTATCAAAGTTACCAAGTTTTTGTCATATTATTGTCAGTATTTTTTCTAGTTTTGTTTTATGTATAATTTTAAAATTTTTGAAGTTTCAGATTTTTACGTATTTAAGTGTACCAGTCTTTTTCTTTGTAATTTTTTCCATTGCTTTTATGTTTCGAACTTTATTTCTGATTCAGGGATACTATAAATAATCAACTTTGCTGCTTCTTTAGTTTTATGACTTGTTCACATTTACCCTGTGAGTATTTTAGATTTCATTTTGTGGTACAATGTAGGATGCAGCTCTAAACAGTTTTTTTTTTTTTTTTCTTTTACAGTAGGTAGTTTCTGCTGGTGATCCTTTCTTCATTTTCTGTTACTTTCTTATATAGTAAAGGGTCTTTTTTCTAGAGAGAAATATCTTCTGTTCCGTTGATTTGTGGTTTTTGTTCTCAAGTAATACATAATTTTTATTATAACAATAACACTAGTTTTATATGTTCTTTTCCTACAGTTAATATCCCTTATTTCTAATTCAATATTTTTGCTTAGGCTAGGACTTTCGGACCAGTGTTTAGTAACAAAACATCCTGTTTTGTTCTTGATTTTTAATATAAATGCTTTTACTGTTCTACATTTAAGTAATATGGGAAGGAAATGTCCTTTTAGTCTTGGCCCTTAAAAACATTAATCGAGAATGGATAAAGAATTTTATTAAATGCCTGTTCAGTATCTGTATTAAATCTGAATTTAGAAGTTGTTTATAAAGTGAATTTTTATCAGTGAATCACACTTTGCCAGAAATTACATTGTAAATTCCAAAATGTGTCCCTAGAGAAAATGCTTTGGCCTCGAGCAAAATATATTTTTTGATGCCAACATGTTTCCTTTCCCTCAAAAGGCACTAGGACATTTTCTTAATTGCCAGACAGGGAGAAAAAAACATCTTCAAGCAAGAGATGGAGTTTGAGAATGTCTTCTAGTCCTTGATATTATTCAGAGGAACTCTTAGAAACACAGTATCCCAAAATTGTCAAATTCCAGAAATGCTGAGGGCAGAATTGCACTAGGATTCAGAATCCCACTACCAATTGGCTATGTGACTTTGAAGGTGCCTCTTTATTTGACTTGCTTGAGCATTTGTACCAGTCCAATAGAAATTTTGGGATGATGGAAATCTTCTATAGCTCTGCCATCCAGCATGGTAGCCACTTGAAATATGGCTCATGTGAAGAACTAAATGTATAATTTTGTTAAAATTTAAATGACCCTGTGTGGGCAGTGCAGATCTACACAATGAATTAGTGCATAGCTAAGGTCATCTGTGGCTCTCAAACCGTGCCTCTCTTAATATGGCTTAGAAATTTCCTAAGAATTGTCTTATATTTTAAGAATTTGTTAACTGGAAGATTTGGAGTGGGCGGGGGGTTCTGTTGTATTCTGATTCTTAAGTTCTTGACAATATACTTCCTGTATATACATTGTATATATGCTATTGACTGATTGCTCTATCCACGTAAAAATAATGTATTATTTGTGGTAATTGACAACTTAATGTATTTGTGGTAAAGGTTTTCTTTTTCCTTTTTGCAGCTGGTGGCCTAATGCTCCCAACCAAAATTAACTTCTTGATAGTATGCATTGTAGCACTAAAGGGTTGGTTGTTACAAAAATCATTTACTACAGAAAAGCTCAGGAGCCCTTTTGTGTAATTGACCGATTCACCTACTACTTTGCTGTTAAAAAATGAAGTTTTTTTGAGTGCTACCAGTTCTTGAAATAAACTTGATTTTTGTATACATTTTTATTTCTAATATTTTTTAATTTTGTATTTCAGCTATTAGTTATACATAGATGTCCTAGAAATAGAAAAATCTTAAGAAAAGTTTTACAAAAGGGAGTAAATCCATGCATCATTATGCATGTTGTAAACCCACAAATTTGTAGTTCATTAAAAAGTATTCTTGGTATAAAATCACTCCCCAAAATTCTGTCATGAGGAATTGAATAAAGCTAATATATTTTATAACAAATTGTCTTGAGAACTTAATTGTATGCAGTATCAATTCTATATCTTTTTAGTAAGTAATTTGTCAGGGCATTGCCTAATAATGTTCAAAAATTGAATTTGCTTCTTCTGGCATGTTCGTATTTCTAGGAATTTTTAAAAATCCTCTATGCATACTCTAAAAGTTTAAAGTAAATAAACATTAGTAAAGTAAAGCATATATCAGTGATTCTTTTTAGGAGTAGTAAGAGGTATGCCGTGAAATTTTTAAAAAGGAAAGGAGATTGGAAATAATTATTTTAATAGGAATAAGTATAATAAGTTATGATACAGAAGAAATTCCAATGCTAGTTTTAATTTCTGGCTTTAATACTTACTCAAACTTTGTGCCAATAACCAAATTTCTTTGTACTATCAGGTTCTTTATTTGAAATGCCCATAGCTTAGTACATGTTAAATGAGAGTTTAATGCCAGTTTAAGATGTTTCCTGTTCAGGCAGCCTTTGAGATGCTCACTTTTTAGAAGCCTCTTACTATCGTAGAAGTTGTGTGTAAACAGATTTAAAAGAATGCTCTTCCAAATAATTACTAATTTTATCTTAATTCTTTATGTCTAAATTTGGTTTTTGGAGATTAAGACCTCTGTATACACATTATATAGCTTATCTGAGGGACCGTAAATTTTAATTGACATAATGATTGAAAAGAAAAACTAAGATGTACAATTAGATTTTGAAGAAATATGATTTTTTTAAAAAAAATTCATTTTCATATAGCCAATTTAAAAAGGGACACATTTGAAATTATCTCTAATTTTAGACTTTTTCCTTCAGAATGAATGATGGATATTTATTTATACTGTCCATGTCTTTAGCCCAAAGTCTTTAGTACTGAGGAAGTTACTTAGGTTAATTCGCTTTTGAAAAGCAGAGTATCATTTAATTTTGCCATATGATGCTATGTAACATATCATCCCCAGACTCAGTGACTTAAAACAACGATCATTTATTCTCATGAATCTGGATTGGTTGAGGTGTCTGTTTTTAGGCTGTGATGGAGTGGCTTTGCTTCATGCTGCATTTCAGTGGTTTGGGTCTACTCCGTATAAAGTCATGGTGAGAGGCATGTCTTCAGGGTGGAGTGAGAATTGGGACCAATAGTTCAGTTTATCACATAAAATTTATATCCCTGACCATCTTAATTTAGGTGAGAAGAGGCTAAAATAAGCAAGTGTTAAAGTGATGGAGTATGTGGGATTTAATCTGGTTTTCAAAATTATGAATTGGTAAACCATATAAAGAACTATGGAATATAAGATAGTACTAATTCAAGAATAAGATCTGATAAATCATTATCTGGTTATTTTTGAATTGTACAAATCTTGTACTATATCAAATCCATTTCTTGCTACACTTTGTTTTTTTTCTCTTCATGTGATATTTTCTTTTAGGAATCAAAAATTACTGCAAGATAATACTTAAAAAATTTTTTTACCCAAAGGGTAAAAAATAGGTTCTTTGACATAAAGCACTAATTTTATATTAATACATAATCAGAGGTATTTTGGAAGCCAACGGCAGAATAAAAGAAGTCTTAAATGTTTTAAGAGTAACATAAATAGCCTTGCCTCTCCTGACTTGTTCTGTACCTTCAAGTGTTCAGTGAAAAAAACGCTGCTCTTGGCCCTCCAGCAAGTTAAAAAATCAAAAGATTCGATACAGTAAAGAACTTTATCTTGTGTGATTCACTGAAAGTACCAATTTGAAAAGGAAAAGGCAGGAGAAAGACTTCACAGAAGCAAATGGCTGTGAGATAATAAAGATTATTCTTTTCATGAAGTTTCTTTAGATTTTAGGTAGACTGGATTTGCTTTGCATGTTCTTTAGTTGGCCTGTTTGGAGAAAGAAGCAGGTAGGGAAGTGTGACTCTACTGGGTCCATAGGAGTTGAATAAATGCAGGAAAGAACAGTGGTTGCCCAGAGGTCGGTATAGGTTTGGCACTAATGAAGCTGAGCTGGACAGATTTGCCCTTATCTCCCAATGCCACACTGTACTGGAACCCGAACCTTAGAATGCTGTTTTGCCTTTCAACTTTATAGGGAAGGAAAGCGAGGTTCTGAGGAGTTCAGGGATTTGGATGAAGTCACATACGGGATTAAAGTGAGGTTCTGAGAAGTTCAGGGACTTGTGCAAAGTCGCATGTGAGATTGGATGCAGAGCCAGCATATGGTCCGCCTCTTGCTTTCACACCGTAACTTTTGCTGCAGGAGGGCTGGGTGAAAGTGTGTGGGTGTACGAACCCTGGAAGAATGGCCTAAAAGCTACTGAGCGTGGGGGTAGTATTGTGATCCTGATTAAACTTTTTAATGTTTTGTCTTGGGAAATATTTTGTATGGGGAAATTAGAATACCTCAAGATACGAAAAAGGCAGTCTGAAAGTATAACTGCCATATCGCAACTGCTGCAAATATGTGGGAGTCTTTTGGAACTGTAGCATCATGGAAAAGCCAGTAGTTAAAATAAGAGCCACAACCTTCACCTTTCCTGCATAGAATGCCAGTATTGTCGTTGGACGAAATGCCTTCGGTGTCCATATTGAATGGAAATGTTTGAAAGAGGCTTGGGAATCTCTTTTTAAAACTGAATTTGTAACTTTGTGTTGCTCTCTTTATCGCTGGAGAAACTGGGGCCCATCCTAGGTACTCTTGGAGCAGCACCAGCTAGGAAAAGAATTAGAGCTAGAATTCCTGTTTCTTCATCCCTACACCACATCATTATTTCCATACTCGTGTGATGACCTTTATTGAGCCCCATCTCAGTTTTAAGGTACCATGTACTATGAAGTCGCGGCGGGGCGGGCGGGGAGGGGGGGGGGGGGCGCGCGTTATGCAAAGAAATAGGAAACTCAAAGAGCATCCAGTCTAAATAGTGTAAAACAAATAGAAAATTGGCCTGTGTTGTCACACAGCTCTGTTATAGACAACTATTATTAAGATTCCTTGACTTAGATCACATGTATAGACCATGCCAAGACACTATGGCAGTGTCCTAATTCAAAACTTACTGTTCTGATTTATATTTTTGCCATTGTGTTTTGTAACCAATTTTCATTAGCATTTATCAATATCGTTTGATCTTTTTTTTTTTGCTTTACCTTGTCTGTCTCTCCACCTGACTGTCATCAAGAGACAAGGTGTCTTTTTGTATCCTTAGCCCCTTAGCAACACTCAGCCCTGGGGCCTGACTCATCTGAGGCACTTTACTAGATGTATTCTACAAAGAATATAGATTTTTATATTCAATAGATCTTAAATAGCTACTTGGAGCAAAGACCATTTCCAACCAGAAATGGGACATTGAGGATTTTCATTTTAAGGCCAAGCCCAAGAAGGTTTTCTGAATAAATTGATGTTTAAAAAGCAGCAGCAGGGCATCATCAGAGGGGATAGACTGTTACGGTGCTGCCATCATTAGTTCTCTGGCCGGAAACGAAAGTCTGCTGTTTGTTTTATGAGACCCTACAATATACAGCATTTGTTGTGTTCCTGGGCTTTATCTATAAAGTTGTTCGACCAGGGCAAGTCCAGATGTGTACAATAGGTTAAATAATAGGGAGTTAGGACTATAATAATGTAAAGCCACTCTCAGACACTTACTGGTTTCTGTGCATTTTCTTACACACAGTTGCAATAGTGCACTCACTATTGTAAGTTAGCTGTGCTCCTTTAAGACAGGTGCTACGTTGCAGGGGTTTATCAAACTCTGTGTCCTGCCTTCACGTCTCTTTAGTATCACTGACTGATCATCTGCATTGCACAGTCTGCTTTTTGGTTAAAGTAGTTGCTTGTAATTTATCTGTGCAAGTGACAAAGATATTGCTTTCAGTCTGTAATGAGAAGCAGGCTGCCTCTGGAACCTGATCATTTGATGCTGATGACACCTCCACTCTGGAGCCCACATTCTCTTTCCCAGTTCCGCGTGGATGCTGCTCTGCGAGTTCAGACTAGTTAACGTCAAATGTGATGCCTCCAAATGTGACTGGGAGCCCCCAGCACCCCCTCTCTCGCTGTTGTTTTCTATAGAAAATTCTTTTGGACAAATGTATTTTTAGGTGACAGGCATCTTCTCAAGACTGTAACTTTGTGTTGTATTCCAAGAAATGCCTTGAATTAAAAATTGTCAGTGTTCTTTACTGGAAAGAGTGACATTTGGAGTCAGACAGAACCAGGTTTTAGACTTGGGTTTTGTGCTCTGTCCTAACCATGCAAGTTTGTGTGTTCAACCATTCAAGCCTTTTATCTGTCCACTAGGAGTAATAACTCCCTACAGGATTTCTTGACACATAGTTAAGTGCATGGCAAATGCTATTAAAAAAACAATACACGAACTCTGAATTTTAAACCAAGGAAAACGCCTCATTACTCTGTGAGGTTTCCTACACACGTTTTTCATTGTTCTTTGCAGCTTCCAAATACCTTTACTGTTACAACCAAACATTTGCTCTGCATGTATAAAGAGTTAAATTTCCATCACACATTTACTAGATAAGTGGATGTTTTTAAGTCCAGATTTTTTTCGTAATGTGAAACTTGAAAGGCAACTTGTGGGTTTGAATTGAAGCACCCACGTTCAGCAGCTGAAACAGGTGTGTAAGCGCCACTTGGCAATCTTATTTCTCCAAACATCCTGGCTGAAAAGCTTGCCAGGCAAGGGAACATTCTGATTTTCTTTGGTGGAATGATAACTTTGCCTTTGTAAGCAGAATCTCATCTTTCTGTCCGAGCTGTACTCCACCATACAAAAGGATGGCCCTTCTGTCTCATCATGTAGTTGGTATAGGGGTTTCGGTGCCTACCCCATGCCCCGTGCATTGCACCAGGTGCTGGAGATGGACTTCTCCTTCCTTAACGGGAGGAGGGGCCACATGGCTGGGAAGCGGGGGTGGAGGAAGGGGCAGGAGAAGATTCAGTGATAATGTTCAGGAGGAGGTGACAGTATTTAACTTGAATTAGGTCAGGAGACGAAGGAGAGACTGGGCAGGGAGAGGGAGACTGTGCTGAAGGATTGGGGCTTGTTCCAGGCATGTATTGCTGTATAACCAGCTACCCCAAATTTAGTGGCTTGAAACAACCATTTTATTTATTACCCGATTCTGTGGGTCAGGAATTTGGGCAGTGCTCAGCTGGGCAACTCTGCCTCATGTATGAACTGCGGTCACTTGGTGGGAGTCAGCTGATGGATGGACTGGTCTGGAAGGCCCAGTATGGCTTCACTTAACATGTGGTTGTAAGGCTGGGCTCAGCTGTGACTGTCAAGTGGGACGCCTACATGTGGCCTCCCCAGCATGGTAATCCCAGATTTCTTATGTGGCGGCTCAAGACTCCCAAGAGACCCAGGCAGGAACTGCAAGGCTTTTTCATTTCCTGGCTTTGGAAGCGTCAGACTGTCGCTTCCTCCCCATTCTGGTGGTAAGCTAGTCACTGGTAAGGCCAGCCTAGGTTTAGGAAGAGGAGCTTAGACTCACCTCTCAGAGGGATAAGTAATGGGAATTTGTGGCCATCTTTGACTTATCACAGTGTGTTCCTTGATGGGAGACTTTAAGAGGAGACAGTTGGATGGGGTTGTGGATGCCTGATGCACTTTTAGATTTGGAGGCAAAGATCATGATAGTGGATTGAAGATTCAGCAAGTGTTGGAAGTGGGGCAGTGGGTGTGAAATACTCTTCCAAGATTCTTGGCTGTAAGGAGAACATGAGAATGGGAGTGGACATCAGAGTAAGACACATGGTTGGAGGGGTTTGCTTGTTTATAACTTTGCTTGTTTACTTTGAAGATGGGCGAGGTGACCAATGACCCAATCTTTTCCAAATCGTATTTGTACATTATTGTTCTACTAACAATAGGTTAACACTGTTGAAATTCTCTCTTTTCTTTGGTGATAACAATTTTCTGCTGGTTCTTCTGGCTGTGACTGATAAGGGGTTATTTCTTTAAATGGTTATTTCTGAGGATATGTCCTTTTCTTCTTTACTTCTTTATTCTGTACCTTTATCTCTTATACTCTCATGACTTTAACCGCCATCTGTATGGCGAAGGCACCCAAGTCTGTAACTTCTCTTGCCTCCTACCTGTCTTACCCTGGATGTCCCTATAATTGCCATTCCTCTTTTTAGTGATGCCAACACCCTAGCCAAGCCCACAAGCCTATATGACATTCCCTTTCTCTGTCCCTTGCTCTGTGTTGCCAAATAGGTTACCAAGTACTATTGATTTTTTTTGTCATTAAAACCAAGGTTCTCCGCTGTGGCTGCAAGTTAGCATCACATGGAGCCCTATCCCAGAACTACTGAATCAGACTCTCTTAGACTTAGGCCTGTTTTTATAAACCATCCCTGGTGATTCTGATGTTCACCCGCATTGAAAACAACTCTCAGAAAATTTTCTCTAAACCTCCAACTCATTTCTGCCATCACTGCTTTGGTTCAGGCTTTTAGAATTTCCTGTAGCTGCCACAACAAATTACCACCAACTTGGTGGCTTAAAATAACTTATTGTCTCATTGTTTTGGAGGCTTCAAGCCTGGAATCAAGGTGTTGGCAGGGCCATGCTGCCTCTGGAGGTTCTAGGGGAGGAGCCTTCCTTGCTCCTTTAGACTTCTGATGGCTCCAGGCATTCTTTGGCTTGTGATTGCCAACTCCAGTCTCTGCTTTATCTTCACGCAGTAATTTCCTTCCTCCCCCTGTGTGTCTACACTGTATGTCTCTAATAAAGACACCTGTCATTGGATTTAGGGCCAGCAATCTAGAATGATCTCATTTTGAGATCCTTAATTTAACTACATCTGGGACACGGATATATCTAATTTAACATTTGGGACACGGATATAACTATCATAACCTCCTGTGGTTATGATAGTTCTCCCATCCGATCGTCTGAACTCTAATCTGGATGTCCATCCTGTACTGTGCTGCAATTACTTCAGACTGCAGGTCTTCGAATAAGGTCATTTTCAATGTTTTGTTATGTTGATGAGATGCCAAGGGAACTTAACTCTTGTTTATATTAATTAGCCTATAGTAAAATTGATTTCGTTATACCTTGTTTTGCTCAAAGTTGCAGAACCTATTGACATTACTTGAGGACTTATTGTATAGCCAATCATGTTAGTCCTTTGCTTAAATCTTTCCAGATTCCCCAGTGCCCTCAGGATAAAAAGCCATGCATGGCCCTTATCGTGGAGTACCAGCCTGTCATATTCTGGTTCCTGCCTACCTTTTACCCTCCTTTCCTACTATTTCCTCTGCTCTTGAACTTTCTGCTCTCACAGTACTGAACGATGGACAGTTTTAGCCTTTGTATTTACTGTTGCCCCAGTATATATACTCCCTGTTTAGTCTTGTTCAAATTTCGGGAGTTCAAGCAGTGTCTCCTCCATGAAGCCTTCCCCAGTGCCTCTTCCCATATGTTTTGTGCGACTAGTGCATAAAGCAACTAGTGCAGTCACATAAGTCTTTTATCACACTGGTTTTTGCGCCTTTCCTTTTAACAGAGAGTTCTGTGAAGACAGGGAAGCCGATCTTCACCTTTGTAGCCCTGGTACTTGGCATTATAAATATTGAATGAATAACCATGTGGCTTAACCTAATTAGAAACTCGTCTCATCATAACACTGATTTTTCCACTGTTACCTTATTTCCAATAGGGCTTTTCACTGATCATCATCTAGATGTATTAAGCGAGTAGCCAGTGCAAGTAGACTGGCATGTTATTTGCTTAACCTGAAGTATCTGTGCATCTCTTCTCAGGCAATTTAAATTAAAATGTTTCTACATAAGTTAAGGTTGACATTTCTGGTTTTTGTGCTTTTCCCTTTATATTAGATGTGGCTTTGGAGTTGTGTAAGTTGCAGAAACCAACCCGAGTTAGCTGAAACTAAAAAGAATTTCATGAACAAGGGTCAGTACATCTGGGCCAATGGAAGCCTTAAGGACCCGTTCTCTGTCCATCTCTCTTTGCTGCTTTTTCTGTCTATCTGCTTCATTCCTTACTTTCTCTGCTTCTTCATCCATGTAACAAATTGTGACATCTTCACAGCTCTTATGATTGCATTTTACGGCTCTAGCCATCCACAGAGACTGGGGGGTTGTCTTTCCATTCTATTTTTTGTGTTTTCTGGGATAAGAATGTCATTGGCCAGCCTGGGCCAGATGTCCATCTTTGGCTAGGATGGTGGGGAGGGTGCTGGCCTGGCCATTCACATTCACACAGCTGGGGCTCACCTCGGGGAGGTAAGGGATAGATTCTCCAGGAGGGAGTGTTGTAAGCAGAAACATAAAGAGTGTCTGCCCTACTGTAACTATGTATGTTAGATCCTGTAACCTAATGGTAGGTAGTTGAGAGGAAGATGCATCAGAGAGCTGGAGGACCATGCGGGGCCAGATCTTATACCACTTGCCTCTGGGCTACAGTGGTGAAAATGTTCCTCTGAATTGTTTAGAGTCCTGACTTTAATTGATTCACATGTTCTCTTAATACAGAATGTTCATCTTGATTTAAGTGGTAAGGAAATATATTAAAACGAAGTGGGTTTGTAATAGTTGCTTACTCATGGATGCACTCATTATACTAATGATCACAAATATGTTGAAAAAATAATGTACGTTATTCTGATCTTGCCTCAGCAGAAGGAGATGAGTGAACTTGAAATAAATTGTCTCTGTATTCTAGAGACATTTTTATGTAGCTTATGCTCCTTGATAGAAATGGTAACAGATTAAAAACACAGCAGAAGTAACTTCTGGTGATAATTTAAATCCATTGCCATCTTACTGTAGCTATTGAATTGTAAAACAAACACAGAAAACCCCTTGGTTTCAACTTTTACTATTCTCAGCAGGATTCACATCCCCTCTTTGCCAAACTGGCCACTATGCTTTTCTGGGTGTGAGTGGATGAATGGCAAAGGCACGGGTGTTAGGACAGGGACAAGCCACCAGATGTGCCGCCCCTGACTTTGGTGTTCTGAGGGAGCCTTAGAGCTGTCATATTTATCTATGTAAATTTTTAATGATTCCCTAGTCTTCTTTTCATTCTCTTGAAAAGAATTGCCAAGCCAGAGATCGAGAGTAGTTATGTGAGTGTGGCAGGCAACATGAGACAGCAGTCAGAACATACAGAAACTGGTTAATCCAGAGTTAGAAAATATAGTTGAAAACTGAAATACTGCAATCCTGCATTTATTTTAAACACTGGTATTAGTTTAAGGTATTAATGCAGGAAATCTGCTTAAGGACATTATATGTTTTCCATATGACTTTTAAAATTATTTAACAGTTTGTGAATTAAAACTCATCTTTTTAACCTTTGGGCCATTTTATGGGCAAACACTCTAGTAGAGTCATATTTTATGTTTATTTTTTGCAAGCTACTTTTTGCTAACCTGACAGTGTAGGCTTCAAACAGAAATAGGAATGAGTGTAGGGAATTCAGAACTTTTAAGAATACAAGTAACTAAATTTAGTCTCCTTACAAAGATCCTACAGACATCAACATGACTTGAGAGTGAGAGATAAGATTAATTAGTATGCTATTTTCTAACTAGTTCATTTAAAAATATTTCTTGAGTGTTTCTCTGGGGTCCATTAGAACGACGCTTGCTGAACTGAGCCAGCACTAATATGGCCTCTGCAGAATTCTCATTTGCTTATTTATACTCTGTCTCTTTCCAAAAAGATTTGAAGACTTTATAGAATAGGAAACCTATAATTACATTGTACATTACTCTTAAATTAAGTTTCTGGAAGTGATTTGAATTTCATTACAGCTGCAGTCTGTTGTACAACCCTTTTGTGGGGTGTTCAGTTGGCAATTCTTTATGACCATGATAGTCTTTTCCCTTATTCCATCTAACTGTGCTTCTGAAAACTTTTAAAAATCTGCAAATAAGTGAACTCTTTCATCTTCGTTTATAGGTACAATGGTGCTTTACCTAATGGAGACAGAGGCCGGAGGAAAAGCAGATTTGCTCTCTTTAAACGGCCCAAGGCGAATGGAGTCAAACCCAGCACTGTCCACGTGATATCCACACCACAGGCGTCAAAGGTAGGTGGCTCTTGCAGGTGGGAGGGCCTAGGCAGGCAGTGACTCTCCATGATTCCTTGTTATTGTTTGTCCTTTGTCTTAGTTCTCTGTAAGACAGAGTTTCTTAGTCATTAGAAAGGCAGGATAATTCTTGGTTGTAAAGGGCTGTTGTGTGCATTGCAGGATATTTAGCAGCTTCCCTTGGTCTGTTAGATGCCTGTAGCATATCAGTCCCACCCCACCCCAGTTACAACTATGACAACCAAAAATGTCTCCAGACTTTGCCAGATGTCCTCTGAAGTGTGGAGTGAGCAAAAACCTCCTCCCCACCTCATTATAAACCACTAGTTAAAGTTATAGTGAAACCAGCATGTATCAATTTAGAATAGTTGTTATTGAAAGATAAATGATGTTCTTTATCCTAAAATGTGTTTTTTAAATTAAATCTTGGTATAAACTACATTAAGATTTGTTATTTTTCTTCTGTTAATTGAGTAGTGGGTGTTTTCACATAATCTACATGTACATGGAATTGAATTTGTATAATTAGTAGAAAGATTGGAATTAAACAGAGCTAAGTTTTATAAGAAGTCTACTATACATATTTCCTCTCATGAATGTTGAGTGAATAAAATCTTAATTTTTATGATTATTTCATATGTTCTCTGCTATATAAGTGGGATGAAAATCTCAGTTTCCATTTTGGTTGATACATTCTACCTATTAGATTTATGATAATTTTCCTTTTAAACAAATTCTTTAATGTGTAATAAAATTTCCTTTTCTATAAAATATTGTATTTACCTGAAGTATTTCATACGGCACTAGCCGTATATGTTTATCATTATGGGCTGGGACCATCTGGAATAAATAAGAGACTTGATTCTCATTTTTACTGAAAACCCATGTTCAAAGAGAAACAAATGGCTTCATGGAAGCACATGTGGTATTTATACTCAATCTTAGAAACAGATCAACTTCGTTAATGTCTTTATTTAAAAAGTCTCTGTCGTTTCTGAAGCAGTGCATAGAGAAAGCTCGCTAGAATGTACCAATTAGAATTGTCTTGAATTAATGAGGGAATGGTTAAACAAGAAAATATCAAACACCAAGGCAACAGGAAAGGAAAGATTAATATTTACTAGCAAAGTTTTTGGCTAGAGAAAGTGAAACAGTAAAAGTTTTAGGAAGGGAAGGACACTTTGTAGGGAAAACAAAGAAAATCAGCCTTACAAAGATTCTAAGAAATGGAGGAAGTGAATAGAAACATTTTATAGTCTAAAAATATTTGGCGAAGAAGGATACCATGACAGACATTTTTAAGCATGGGATATGTGCCAAAAATATTCCAGTGTTATAGATGGAGGGCCTTATAATTTTGATTATGTGTTGACATTTATTTTCCTTTCTTTCCTCTGACTCTTTCCTTTTCCCTCCTTTTTTATTACATTTACTTTTTTTTTTAATCTCAGCTTTTATGTTAATACAGTAGCTTCAGATATTTGAAATTTTTTTTTAGAAATCTTGGATCACTCTGG
This sequence comes from Pteropus vampyrus, assembly GCF_000151845.1. NCBI lineage: Eukaryota > Metazoa > Chordata > Mammalia > Chiroptera > Pteropodidae > Pteropus > Pteropus vampyrus. The sequence goes on along the minus strand of NW_011888796.1, from coordinate 10,082,050 downwards.
CGTCATGTTATGATAGAATATGTAAATGAGTTACTGTTGGAAGATCAATGGCTTTTTCTTATTTATTACCCATCTCCATTGGTTTTAGCCTATTATGTTTTACCTTTATACCTACATTTTCCTGACTTTTTTTAGATTATAAATCTTTTGGTAGTTGTCTTTTCTAAATCTGTGTTTAAAAATATCACCTGCAGTACTACTAGTAGGGCAAATTGGGTTTTGGTCTCAACTTAACTTGTAACCTGGGGAAAATATAGTCTCAGGGCCTCTGTTTCCTCATTTACAAAATGAATGAGTTATCTTATAGGAGCCATATTGAATCAGATAATTTGGTTTTAAGTGACACATGATTCTGGTTTTTATAAAAAAGCAAAAATGGAGAAATTATTAAGGGATAGGGTATTAGCAGCTCCCAGAATTGGGGGAAAAGTTGAGCAACTAGGTTTTGTGATAGAGGAGAACCAGAGTATCAGCAGAAGTTAGCATGTATATTCTTTCAGGGGTGTTATAAAGTGACTTGGCTCCAACTACCTTCTATCTCTTAACGGTTTTAAATTTTCAGGAAAGAGAATCTGATAGGCCTACTCTGGGTCAGTCAGCCATGACCAAGAGAGATGAGTAGACCAGACCATATTTATTGTGAGCTGATCAGTTACCCCATATTGTATTTCTCTCAGGTATCTTATCTTGGTACCTGTAGGTTCAGGGCCTCGTGCTTGGTATTCCATCCTATCTGAACCTAGCTCCTTAGTCACAAAAGCCCTCACTCCTGTTCCCTATCAGACTCCCATCCTGATCAGCTTTGCCCTGCCACTCCTGCTGTTACCTGCTCTGTTGGCCCCCTAGACAAAATCTCTTAAATATATAACTTTTTCTTCAAATGCTCTTCCAACTGCCTCACTTGAACTAAATCCTGGTTTTTACCAGTCTACTCTATTTTTTCCATCTCCTGCCATTCATGGAACTAGAAATTATTTCATTCTGTTTCCATTTCAGTCTCTTCTGTTTCACCTTACATTATTAACTCAAGCTGCCTCCTCCCGTGCTTCTCCTGACCTCACTAACCTACAGTTCACTCTTCTGCATGTTTTAGTGACTCAGTACCTAGCCCAATCTGTTTCTCCCCAATCCCTGTTAAACCATACGTTAGCATCCATCTTTCATATTGGTTTAACTCTTAGTTTCAGAGACTGTCACTTCCATTTCACTTTTCCCACTGATAGAGTGGACCTTATAGTCCATTGTCACTTGAAAGTTACCAGAATCTCCAGTCCATTCTACTGTGTGTACATGTACTTTCTTATCTAATCTTATCGAGACATCTGGCCCTTTGGCCTGTCCTTACTTGCTACAGTTGTTAGCCCACTCAGCTTTTCCATTTATGTTGTTGATTTCACCCCAGATTCCCTTTCTCTGGTACTTTTCATCACCCGCACGTTGTTGACTTCACCCCAGATTCCCTTTCTTCGGTACCTTTCATCACCTGCTTGCTGTTTGTGAATCCCTGGCTCTGGGTCCTTCCCAGGCCCTGCTGGATTGGTTTTCTCATCTTCCTTCCTGCTCATCTCATTTCCCATCAGAGTGGCAGGGTATGTGGTAGTACTTGGAAAAAGCTGTTTGACCCCAGTCAGTTATGTTTTCTCTGCTCTGAAAGTTTTGATTCTTTAGTATTGGTAATGAAAGGGTCATCTTTGATTGGCGTTATAAAGGTGAGAGCTCGAGGGGTATGCTTACTTACCACTGTTAGAATTTGAGCACTTGGCCTTTTGACTGTGTCGTTTCTTCCCTTTTCCATAATCATTTTATCTGCTCCATAGTCTAGGGGCAGAACAGGGAGTAAGTACCCCTTTGCTGGTGGTAGTGGCAGCTGGGAAATGGGACCTCTTAGTCTTCCATGCATGCCGATGTCCAAGCTAAGTCAGATAAGGATGGCAAGTATGTACTACTGCAGTCTTCATTTCTGTAATCTTTAGTTGTGTATATATTTGCTCTTGGAATAGTAATACTCAAAGATATTTCTCCTATTATATAATATGTTTAAAAAAACTCCTTGTCTTTTTTTACTTTTGGCAGTTCTATTATACAGACATAGGGTATTTAGCAACTTAGTCATCCATTATTTACTCAACAAATATTTATCTAGCACTTTCTATGGCCAGGCATCATGTTAGGTTTTGGATATACTGCAGTCAACAAAACATGCCTACATGGAGCTAATTGTCTGGTGAATAGGCAAATAACAAGCAATCGTGTGAATACATATTTAACTGCACATTGTGAAAAAGTGCAGTGACAGACAAGAATAAGGTGCTGTGAGAAAAAGAGGCACAGAGTTTAGGTTGGATAGACAGAGAAGAATCTCTGAGGAAGTGGCTTGTGAACTATAAGCTGGAGTGTAAGGAGGGGTTAGGACAACAGACAGATCTAGAGCTCTGTGGGTCTGGTTGGAGAATTTGGATCTTTTTCTAAGGAGAAACACTGAAAGATATTAAGCAGAGGGAGTGACATGGTATGACAGAGTTTTAGTTGATTTATGTTTGTCATTTACTTTTTAATGATCAGTATAACTATTTTGCTCTTAGTTAGTAAATAGTATGATGATGGTGGTGGTGGTGAATATTTTGCTAGCAGTATGGTTTAAATTTAGCAACATTACTGTGGAAAGCTCTTCATCATGTTTTTCCCTTCTTATATTGTGCTTTATGGAAATCTCCTTTTTTGGTTATTTTTACTTTTAAAAAGTAACTGAATATCAGTTGGTTTCAGTTGCTGTGTTTCAGAATGGAAAATATCAGTGGTCTTAGAATGACAGCTTAGAGAAAAATTAGGGCCATTTAATGTGATTGCTATAACCAGGATTGGAATGATAAGATATTGAAGCTTTTTTATCAGTTGATGAATAATATAATATTAACTGTGAGAAGTGGTAAAATTATAATAACATAAATTTCAACATAAACTCATTAGTTCAAGTTAATTTTGTAGGCAGTAGTGGGGTTTATTTTTGAAGCACTTACCCTCTGTCTGTCTGTCTATCCAGACTGGATTTTGGTGGCAATGGATAGCATATCTACCATTTTGATAAGTTTTATCCTTTTAGATATCATAAACATTAATATTCTAAGTCTGAGAAGAAAAAAAAAAGAAATATAATAAATTGCAGCTCAGAATATCCTTTGGTGTACTATATAGGAATGCTAACCTAAAACAATTTGTATTTCTAGAGTGAAATACAACTTATTTCAATAAAATATATAAATATGAACAACCTAATGTTATACCTTAAGGAATGAGATAAAGAAGACAATGAAGCCCAAAGTTGGAAGGAAATAACAGAGATAAGAGCGAAAATAGAGACAAAAAATAAATAGGAAAAATCAATGAAACTAAGAGCTGACTTTTTGAAAAGATAAACACAATAGATAAGCTTTTTGCTAGACTCACCAAGAAAACAGGGAGGACTCAAATAAATAAAATTAGAAATGAAAGAGGAGATGTTAAACCGAGACCACAGAAATACAAAAGCTCATAAGAGACGACTGTGAACAATTATATGCCAACAAAATAGTCAATCTAAAAGAAATGGATAAATTCCTAGAAACATACAAGCTACCAAGACTGAATCATGAAGAAATAGAAAATCAGAACAGACCAATTACTAGTAAGGAGATTATTTAAATTTAAAATAGTTTTCTGATTTAAAGTATTTTTTAAGGCTTTAAAAATAGTTTTCATGGGAATGTATCACAGCAGTTTAGAATTATGGTCCTGATTGTTTTAAAATATATCTGTTAAAATAAGAAAACAACTTTTAGAAAACATAAATCAGGGCTATGAAATTTCAGTCATGATTGACAAAGCTCCAACCATTTCAAACAGAAGTGGTTTAATAATTAATATGCAGTATTCAAGACTTTGAAGATAGATGATGGTTTGTGTTGATTTCATGGAGTTTGAAGGAACAGCATCTGAAATATATTAAACGTTATACTCAAGAAAATTTGTTTCAATGAGAAATGTTTACCTGAAAACTATTAATTTTGTACAGATGATACAAGTATACAAGTATACAAGTATGCAGATGATACAAGTATAGCATTAGGGAGAAAAAAGTTGTCTCAGCTGAAAGTCTAGAAAAAGTTTCTGGATATTTCTTTTGGATGTTGTCTTATTGTGCATGACACCATAGAAAGATAAAAACAAAATAAACTACCTAACATTTTTTATATTTTTATATTATCTTATATTGAGTAAATACCATCATGTTAAATAACATATCTAAGAATTTGGAATTGAAATAATGAAGTATATATCTTTGGATGGGCAATCTTTGCTTTATTGATGCAAACTCAGTTTGGAAATCATATAAAAACTTGAATAGTCACTTTAATAGAAACTGAAATATCTTGAATAATTAAAGTTTTTAGATATTTGGCTTTATTGCATGTTATTCTTAACCATTCTTATTTCTTAAATTATTAAAATGGGTAGATTTATTTGACAAGTGTTAGGTGATGGAACATGTAAAACCAAATGCAGGAAACTGATAGAGAAGCAGAGACTATTAGAGAAACAAACAAATATGAAACAAAGGAAAATATTCCAAGAGAAAAACTTTTAAATTACTCATCAAGTTACATGAAAATACACTATTTGATGACAAATCTGAAGAATATAATTAACTTTTAATAACATCCTTTTAATATATTGATTCTTGGAAATTAGTCAGTTGATGTTTTCAAAGCACCATCGATTGAGGTTGAACAAAATGTTGTAAAATTAAGCTAGATAATTAAATATGACAGTCCAATAAGTGATTTCCATGATTTAGTTGGTAATAGAAATAATGAATATAAAAATGTCAATATTATTAGGGTTAGAACAACATTGAGTTTAATTTGTATTAGTTCAGCAGAAGGTAGTAGATTTGCCATGAATAATATTATGTTACGGGAAAATCTTGATCAAGATTCAGTTCACTCATTGTGTTTCAGTAAAATGGGGGAAACTATTAGCTCAGACGTTGCTTAGCTTGTGACAGATCAAAAAGGATTACATCAGTAATTTCTAATAGTTAATAGATGATTTGGAAATTAGCATGATTTGATGAATGATGGGTGTTATAACTTGCATCACTTGGGTACAGTTTTATACTATGTGTAGTTCATAGTACTTAGATAATAAATGGCAATATTTAAAAATTTTAGATTTATATACTTAATTCTTATTCTGTTAAATATTATCACTCCTGACATGAATAATTTTTATAAATATATCTGCGATGAGGTGATTATCTCTTTTATATTTTTTACATAGCATGAATTTTAACATCAAGAATTCATTATTAACTACATGTCTGTAAATTTTGGCTAATCAATACCTTCATGTTCTTATAAAGTTTTTTGATAGTTTTGCCATTGCAAATAGTGTGAATTTAGTAATTTGGAGCTGTTCTTTTACTTTATTTACTTACTTTTTGGTTTAATTTTTTAACTTCTGTTGTTCACAAAGTAAACAAGAATAAACTTTCTTGTTTAAGTACATTTTCTTTCAAATCCCCTAAATAAAATATTGAAATTTTTACTGCTATGCTAAAGTTAGGCAGCTTGATTTAACACAGATTCAAGAACTTAGGCAGCATAATTATTACCATTTTCCATTCAGATTTGTGTGAAAGTTTTTAAGGTAGGTTGTAAGATAGTTTGGCATATTTTTAAAATTAAAATTTGAAGTATGATTCACAGTGCCTACTATGAATAATTCCAGAAAGTTGAAGAGTTGGTTCAGAATATCACATTTTTTCTAGTTTCTGCATTTACTGTAGTTTGACACTAACATTTTTGTTTTCTCTGTTCCCTCTTCTAGCATATATAGTTTCATTGTTGCAAGCAGTAACAACTAATAATTTTTTTTAAGTATACAGAATAATCACAAGGTCATTGCGTTCTTCATTTCTGTTCACTGATACTTAGCATAAATCTCTGCTCTGCTTTGGGGTGTGGGAAGAATTATTGTTTTCTAGTAAAAGAGACATTTATGTATTTTCCGTATTTATGATGTTGGCAGAATAATGGCCCCCAAAGATGCCCACCCCTTAATCTCTGGGACCTGTGTTTATGTCACCTCAGAGAGACGAAAGGACTTTGCAGATCGAATTAAGGGCATAACACTTAAAATAGAAAGATTGTCTTGGGTTATCAAGGTGGGCCCAGTGTAATCACAGGAGTCCTTACAAGTGGAAGAGGGAGGTAGAAGACACAGAGATGTGAGGGAACTAGGGGCAGGAGGAACCTTTGAAGCATGAGCAGGACTCAACCTACTGTCTGTGGCTCTGAAGATGGGGGAAGGGGTCGATAAACCAAGGAATGTGGGCAACCTCTAGAAGCTGAGAACAGCTTTGACAGGCAGCCAGCAAGGAAACTGGGACCTCAGTCCGATATTACATGGAACTCAATTTGGCCAACAACCTAAATGTCCCTGGAAACAGATTCTTCTGTACAATGTAGAGGAACATGGCCCTTGATTTTGGCCCTGTGAGACTTGGACAGAGAAACTAGCTAAGCTTATGGACCAACAGATCTGTAATATATTGTGTTGTTTGTAGCTGCCGGTTTTGTGATAATTTGATACAGCAGCAAGGGAAAACTTACCTGTACTATTTTATGGGAAAGTAAATATAAAATAGCTTATCATCGAGCAGCTCTTAACCTTGTGTTGCGGGGAGAAGAAAGGATGGGGAGGCTATGAAAGACATAGCTTGTTAAGGCCAGGGAAGGAGATTTGTGTTTATTTTCTTCTTAAAAATTCTTTTGGATCCAGAGTGTTGGAGCAAGAAAGCTTGACTCTAGCACTCAGTAACTTAATTATCGGTGTAATTTTCTGCATTACTGATATATAATAATTATACTATTGACTCGATGCATGTATTAGTTGAAAAAATCATATTTGTATTGTACTTAAAGCACGATTTTATTAGAGTTGCTTTTAACATGTCAGTATGGGAGAATACTTGTATTTATACTTTCAATTAGGCCTTTACTCAGACTTATTTGAATTATGACCCTGATTCAGGCACTAACACCCATCTTGTCTTTTTGTGGAGGAAGAGAATCTTTTGCTGTAACTTTCCTTTGTAAAAACATGGAACGTGAAGGTTGGAAGCAACTTTATTCAGACTGACTCCTCATTTTACAAATGAGGGACTTGAAGAAGTTCACAGAAGCCCAGAAAGGAGTCTCAGGTCACTAAGGCAGGTATTGGTCGGCTGATGTGAGTAGCAGGTGGAAAGTGCTATGTAAGATGGCAACCAAGCTGGGTTTTGCTGCTGAGCCTCCCACCTCTTAGAACTGTGACTTGGAAAATCTGTTTCCAAACTAGGACTGCTATAACAATAAAATAAATGAATACAACAGTTGTTAGTACAAATGGAAGTTGCTCTTGTAGACTTAAAGATTAGTAGCCCTGTTAGGATAAGCTGTCCAGTCTGAAATCAGGTGCTCTGCAGAAAGAGCCTTTTTTACAAAAGGAACAATGATGGAGGCTTGAATTTAAGTAGCTGGTTTGTTTGCAGTGGCAGTTTTGACAGCAAGTGGTGAAAGATACATCAAAATAAATTCTGTGCTGCTAAAAAGGAGTCACAGCCTGCAGGGAAGGGTGAGAGAGGTATCATTGACTGACTTGAATTGAATCGGCCTATTAATACCTTCACTTTTTACATTAAAGTTCACGATTGACCTCTTCTGTGAGAAAGTACTTTAGCCTCTTTGAAGTCCTGCTGCTGACTGATTCACAGGGATGCAAACTTGTAAGCTCTTCATTGATCACACCCGTGTCAAGGGTGAGGCATGAATGAGTGGCTCCAGGAACCTTTGGTTTTGTCTTACAAAGTCAGACTTGCTGGGAGCTTATTGGAGCCGGACTTAGGAGCTCTTAGGTGGATAACTCATTCTTGCTTTGCTGTTTATCCTTATTCTGCTGCCAGGTAGCCCTGCAGGACCGTCCTTTTCTCTGCAGTTCCAGCCTGACTATTCAAGTGAAATTTCCCCTGTGGCTATGTTTTCCCTCTCCTCCACACCTTTGATGTTCTTGTTTCTTAGAAAGTACTCCAGCCTTTTACTAACTTACACTCCCACTATCCTTTAGAACATGGCCCAGTTGTTGTTTCTTCCTAGAAACTCCCCTGACATTCTCTTCCCCCGCTTCAGTGAGAAGTCCTTTAGTGAACTAAAGTTCTAAAAAAACACGTGTGTATCCCCACAAGTGCTCCGAAGCTATGTTAGAGTTGTTGGCTTACTGTCTTGTCACGCTGAGCAGCAAGCTCCGTGAAGGCAGAAACTGTCTTTCCTGTCTATATTCCCATTGCCCGGCACAGGCAAAGGTAATTTACCTTCTCAAAGGTAATCAAATAGCATGACTTGCCTTGGGCATGTGCTGGGAAAGCTGGTTCTAATGACTCAATAACCAGTGGGTTGGGATTCTGCAAACCCACAGGTACATGCACAGATCAGTTTATATTTCAAGCACATTGGTAAATTAAAATTAAAATTACCCTTTTCCTATTGTTTCCAGATTTTGTCTATTATAAATAACAGAACTTATGTGCAGTCTTTTTTCCTTCTGATTTCAGAAATCAGATTTTGGTTGTTGAGAGTTTTAAGAAGAAATAGTTGAGTTTTGTAAATTATGAAAACATGAATTGAATGAAAGTATGGGCTTTGGAGTTTAGACCTCCTGAATTCTTAATATCCCTTCTTTACTGGGTATATACTCTTGGGCAAAACACTTTTCTGTGGCTCACTTTCTTCTTTTATAAAACAGATCTGTGTCAGTCAGTATAGGCCAGGTTATCCTGCAGTAACAAACAACTCCCAAATCCTAGTGGGTTTACAACCCACCATGTTTTATTATTACATTTCATGTCCATCATGGATTAGCATGGGGGCTGTGTTCACTGAGGAAATTCAGGGACCCAGGTTGATGGAAGGTACATCTTGACTATGCTTCAAAGGTCATGGAGAAGGTAAGGGGGAGAATATAGCTCTTAAACCTCCTGTCTAGAAGTGACAAGCTTGTGTTTCACTGACTAAAAGGAAGTCTCTTGGCTGAGTTCAAAGGTCAGGGATGCATAAACCTTTTGCATGGAGAGGCATCAAATGTTTGCAAATAGTAGTCTCTGCCTCCAGGTAGTGACTTATGGAAGGAGACACTTGGAACAGATCATATGCCTAGTACATGGTAGCGATTAATTAATGTTACCTAATATTAAGTGAGTGGTATCTTTGGAAAGTATTAATTATCTGTTCTAAGAAATTATGTACAGGCTCAGGATATGATGAAACCTAGCATCCATACTTAATTGTTGGCAGTTTATTATATTAAAAACTTATTTAAAATACATTCAAGATTTAAATGATTTTAAATATAGGTTTTCTCTGTAAACTTTACAGTTTAAATTTATCATTTTCTTTAAATTGCAGCATTGAAGGTTGAATAATGAATAGTTTCTGAATTATTGGATTAACTTTTAAAATTAGTGTATTTCATCACTAGATAATGCACTTATGAATTAGAACATTCTGATAAGACATTCTTATGTGAAAGTACATCTGACGTAAATTGATTTTAATTCCTCATACACTCTTCAGACTGCCAGCGTTAGTTCCATTCCTTGTTTTCTATCTATTTATTTTTTATTTTTATTTGTTAAATTTTAATAAGTTTCAAGTATACCGTATATTGGTTAGACATCTATATAGTTAGTAAAACGATTCCCCCAATTGCTCCCTCCCTCCTCTGACCCTCCACCTAGCCAGTGTATTAATGCTAATTTCATTCCCTGTGCTGTGCTCCCCATCCCTGTGGCTATCAGCTGCTGATTTGTACTTCACCCCATTCTCCCAACCCCCCAAACTCCCTCCCTTCTGTCTGTCACCAAATTGTCCACTATATTTGTGAGTCTGTTTTTGATTGGTTTGTTCTTTTTATTCCTTATATTCCACATATAAGTGAAATCATATAGTGTTTATCTTTGTCTGACTTAAATACCTTCTAGGTCCATCAAAGCAATATCTTTTTCCATACCCTTTCTTTTCATTTGTAGGAGTCTTGTTTTCTTATCCTTTCAGCCACTCTATTTTTTGGTGGGAGCACTTAATTCTTTTCCACTTAAGGTACTTATTGATAGGAATATAGTTGTTACCATTCTTTATTCCTGTTTTTGATACATGTTTTTTCTTCTTAAAGAAGCTCCTCCAACATTTCCTGTAATTCTGGCTTGCTGTTGATAAATTCCTCTAGTTTATTTTTGTCTGGGAAGCTCTTTATCTGTCCATCAACTCTGAATGATAGCTTTTCTGGATAAATTATTCTTGGTTGTATATCCTGGGTCTTCATCTTTGTTTTTTGAACAAAGGAGTAGTTCTGTATTTTTCTGCTTAAAGTTAAACCTTTGTTACACATAAACAGTTAAAAAAAACTTTAAAAAATCTTTCTAAAGTGCCTGGTTCACATTGTTAACATGAATATCAGTGATTTTTTCCCTCCTAGCATTAAAAGAAATCATTTTTTATTATTTTACTTTGTAATGTAGTATAAAAAGTCTGAGAACATTGTGTTTTTAAACTTCTGAATACCACTGATACTTTAATTTTATAAGCTAGGTAGAACTAATGTTAAATTTGGCTCCCTTAAAATGCAAAAGAAAGAGAATTCTGGTAAACAGAACTTACCTAGCATTTTTAATTTTAAGACTTTCTTTAAAGTATACAAATCTTAAGTGTAGCATTTGATGGATTTTTCATAAAGTGAACACATATATTTAAGCAATACCCAGATCTAGAAAAAGCATGGCCAGGACCCCGAAGTCCCCCTTGCTTCCCATCTAAGACACTCCCACATCCCTATAGTAACCAGGTAACCACTATCACAACCCTGTGCTTTAAGTTCATTTTCTATTTTTGTAGTTTATATAAATTGGATCTATAGTACAGGTAATACTTCGTTACTATAAAGTATTACATTGTATAAATTCATTTTTTTATCTAGTATGCTTTACTGTTTTGATCACACTAAAACCTCAGTTAAATGTTTGTAGATTATTAAAGATATTTTTAAAAGTTAGATATTTTACTCTAGGATATAAAGTCAAAAGAAACGAAAGTCAGCAATAACTAGCAATGTTCACTTTTATAGCTTACAGCAGTTTAAAATCTAGCTACTTGTTGCCCGAGTTAAAAAATGTGTCTTCATTTAGAAAACTGATTAGTGTGCTACAGTAATGATTTTATAGAATTGAATATTTGGGGGAAAAACTCGATAATTTTATACTGAACTTTGAATTTTATGGTATATTGTTTTCTTCTGAAAAATATACTCCTGTTACAGCTAGGGGCCTACATGGCATATTTTCCTCTGTTTTCACTTTTGTGAAATAGGGAGGTGGCCTGATGTAGGAGGCAGGAAGAATATAGATGCTGGTGTGAGAGTCTTGGCTCTTCTTTTTGCTAATTATGTGACTAGGGTAAGCCTCAGAGCCCCTCTGTGTGTAACAGCCCCTTTCAGCTATGAGGGTTAGACAGAATGGACAGCGCACACACCTCCTGGCCAAGATAGGCTCTTAAATTGGTAATTGTTCTTCTAGTTACTTCAAGAGGAAGTTGTAAGGATGTGATGGAATTATATGGTCTTTCGACACCAGTCTGTATAGCAGTTTTTGCTTGACATGCACTAAACCACCAACCCAAACATAATCAGTGAATTGAGAATACTTTAGAATGATTCTCCTTTTTAGGTGCCGTAGATGCTCATTCTCATTGGCTGTGTAGTTGGATTTCAGTATTTCAAAATGTAAGCACATCCTTAATATTTCTTAATCACGTGCGTGCTTGCGCGTGCGCACGTGCACACACACACACACACACACACACAATTATATAGCATTCTTATAACTTTATTCTGAAAGGTGAGTGACTGTTCTCAGATGCCCCCTCCCTGTGAAATCTCTGTGTTCTAGTGTCACTCCCTCTGGCTTGCATTCAACTTGTCCCTGCGAGTCTCAGTTCCCAGCAGACTGCACTCCTGGAAAGCAGGCCCTACCTTTACAGGCACGTGCCTGGAGGAGAATATTCAGTGACTGATGGAATGAACAACAGCCGTTCATGATTTTTAGAACCTGTTGCTTCACAGTGAACCTATATGATTTCATGAAAGTACGAAGGAGATTAATAACTTTTGCCCAGAAAGAGATGAAAGCTTTTCTGAGAAAATACATATTTTTAGCATTCCAGATAGTTGAATTAATTGAAATGTGTTCTTCTTTCTTGTAAAAATGGAATCCTCAGGTAGGAAAATGAAGTGTGGCTGGTTGGTAGCAATGGGTCACAGGGTGTGGAGTTGGGAAGTAAGAGGATTGGGTGGGAGGTTGGGGCTGGGCAGTGAGCTTCTAGCAGCAAAGGCTGTCTCTGCTTTGGAAGTGTTGACTTGGTGGGCACGCAGTAAAGGAGGAGCAGGAGAAGTCATTAAATGCTAAGATCATATCGTCTGCAACCAGCTGGTAGAAGGGCCCTTACCTGAAGGGCGTTGCTGGCACCCAGAGAGCAGCTCTCTGTCCTTGCTGCCCTTCTGAGAGATTAGACAGAGGCAACATGAATTCTTAGGGTGGAGTCACGACCCCGCTATATAGTCTTCAAAATTTGGCAACCCAAACTGTAGTTTTGAGAACTTTTCTACTTTAGTTGTGATACAAAATCAGTGTTTTCAAGAAGTTTTGACTCCTTTCTTTATTGTTTTGTTTTAGAATAGAGCACTTTTATTTCTATTTAAAGGGAAGTTATTTTCATTTGTTTTTGAAAAATTGAGTAAAACTTTTAGCATCAATTTCCTGAATTTTCTTCCAGTTAGTTTTTTATTACACTGATGTATTTCTAGTGTTGTATGTGTGTGTGTGTGTGTGTGTGTGTTTTTTTGGTCCTTTATTATTCTCTAAACTGAGTCTTATTGAACAGTGGGAAGGAGAGATTATTAAGATGTTTAAGTATATTGTTTTAGGTCAGAGTTCCTCAGCCTGGTCACTACTGACTGCTTGGCTGGATCATTCTTGGTTGTGGGACAGTGCTGTACATTGTGGGATGTTTAGCAGCAGCCCTGGTCTCTATGCATTCTGTGCCAATAGCAGCCTCTGCCTCTAGTTGTGACAACCAAAAATGTCTCCAGACATTGCCAAATGTCACCCTAGTTGGGAACCACTGAGCTAGATGCTAAGCTCTAGTCAATATGGAATCTCGTTCAGAGTGCAGACTCTAAAGTAAGATTCCCGTGGTTGAAATCCCAACTCTTCTTTGGCCAAGTGACAACCACTCTGTCTCTCAGTTTTCTCATCTCTCAAGTGATGGAAAATAATATTACTCAGATCATCACTTGGAACAAATGAGTTGATATGCGTAAGGTTCTTAGCTTTTAGAATGGCTCCTGGCACATTGTAAATGTTAACCATGATTATTATTAGCTGCTTATAAGAACATTGGGTATCATATCTTTTCTTCTCTCCTTCTTTCCATTGCTTCTTATTTTTTTCACTGTGTCACAGAATGGAGGCCCGAGTGGAAATAACAATTGAGAAAGTTTTTCAGCAAATTAGTCTGTATTTTTAAAAACTGTTGCCTCATGCTCTGGCAGGCAGTGTGGCAAAGCGAATTGATATCAGATTCTTCTGACAAATTGCCTCTCCTTCAGTGATTGTGTGCTGCTTAGCAGAAACCATTGCTTGAAATTAGGCTTTTGTAGAGATAGAGGGGGATGCCTTACAAATTGACTTTCAATATGAGGTTAGTCTATCTTTGGCCTGGATTAAGAAGAGCTGGTTTCAGTTCTGGTCTCTGTTCTTTGAGCCTCTCTCTTCCCAGAGGCAGATTTAAGGCCTTCTGTCCCCAGCCCAGGACAGAGGGTTGTGTGAGAGGCTTCCAGAGAGGGTATGGGCTGGAAGGACGCTGATTTTCTCTATACCCCATTAGTTGAAGCACCCTCCTCCTTGAATTTAAACCATTATCTGATCTGACAATGACAGAGTTATTTTGCCAAAGCATTGATTGTGACAGTGGTTACTAATTTCATTAAATAAACAAAAGCAGCATTGGGCTGGGGATGGGGTTAAGGGTAGGGGCTTGGGTCAGAGCAGGAGGAGGAGCAACAGATTTTGTGGAGGAAAAACATTTCTCTAAAATCTGAGAATGGAAAAGGAAAAGGAGTCGCAAACAAATTTGTAGTCATACATACCAAAACAGACTGGAAATAATTTAAATCAGCAAAATATTTCCTCTGATGATACATGCAATAGAATTCTACTCAGCTTATAGGTTTAAAAAAAATCCATGAGTTAATTTTAGATACGTTAATGACAGGTATCTTTGAACATCTTATTGAATTTATGACTTTTAAAACACACTTTCGATAACAGGAATTTTACGTTTAGAGAAATAGTTAAGTCGATATGAAATTGTTAAAGGTAGGTCAGTTTCCCTTTTTGTCAAAATAAAGGATTATATAATTTGCCCCCAGTTTATGATACGTTTTTTCTGTAAGTTACATTAGGAAGATTCTGGTTCTCCCTGGTTACTTTTCCCAGTACAAAAATTGAGGCCTACAGTTACAGGGCCTTAAAGGATTGCTTGGCTAGCTTGAGCCGAGGGCTCTTAATTTTATTGTTTTTTTTGTTCTTGGATTCTTATTTGGTTTGAGACATTGATAAAAATCTTTTACCACCTTGTTCTTTTTTTTTTTTTTTTCAAGTCGTCGTTGTCTCTGAACTTCGTGGACTGTTAACGTGGTAAAATGCACTTATAAAAACACAGTTGAGTGTAAGGTATTTTTGTTGCCTGAAACACAGAGCACTGACTGAGCATTACACTGACATGGTAGCAGTTTCCCCGTGTCTCCCCCGCTTCTCTCCCTATTAGAAGTACATCTCTGTTCCTGTCCTCAGCATCTGCTCCTAAACCAGCTTCTCTCCATCCGCTTCTCT
>NW_011888796.1:10054418-10065942 GCF_000151845.1 Pteropus vampyrus | reverse complement strand
GAGAGCTGTACTTCACCTTCCTACAGGTAGTGCTCCTCTGAGGGTGCCATTTCTCTTTTTTGTCTTTGGCTCTCTGGTGACAGGATCCATTCTCACTTGACAGCTAGTTTGAAGCTGAAGCAGTTTTCAGCAGCATCTGTTCACTAGGACAGTTATGAAGCCACTTAGGCATTTTAATGGCCATAAAACAGAATTACGGTGTGAAAGACCTTTTAGCAGTTTAGCGAAAGGCTTTAGTGGCAGTGGAGATATTTTCACTTATGAAAAGTGGTATTGATGAAACATGTGGGTATACTTTTCCTTTAAAGGCCACCGCCTTCTATATTCTGTAGACTAGTCATCAGAAGAAACTTCTCCACTTTTGCTATTTTAGCTTACATTTAACCGTTTCTTATATTTTGGAATGGTTCCATGGGGATCTTTTTGGTTTAAATGTGAACCAGACCCCAAACGATCTATAGATTTAGAGCAATCCTTATCAAAATTCCAATGACATTTTTCATAGAAATAGAATGAACAATCCTAAAATTCATACGGAACCACAAAAGACTCCACAAATAGCCAAAGCAATCTTGAGAAAGAAGAACAAAACTAGAGGTATTACATGGCTTGATTTCAAACTATATTACAAAGCTACACTAATTAAAACAGTATGGTATTGGCATAAAAACAGATACATAAATTAATGGAACAGAATAGAAAGCCCAGAAATAAGCCTATGCTCATGTGACCCATTGAATTACAACAAAGGAGCGGAGAATACTTGGGAAAAAGAATAGTCTCTTCAATAAATGGTGCTGGGAAATGCAAAAGCTACATGCAAAAGAATGTAACTGGTTTCCTATTTTATATCATACACAGAAATCAACTCAAAATGAATTAAAGACATAAAAGTAAGACCTAAAACCATAAAACTTTTAGAAGGAGTATAGGTGGTAAGCTCCTTGACGTGGATCTTAGCAATGATTTCTTGGATTGGATTCGACACCAAAAAGAAAGACAACAAAAGCAAAAACAAATGGGACTACATCAAATTAAAAATCTTCTGCGTAGCAAAGAAAACTATGAACAGAATGAAGAGGCAACCTGTGGAATGGGAGAAAATATTTGCAAATCACATATTCGATAAGGGGTTAATATCCAGAATGTATAAGGAACTCATATCTTACGACAGCAAAAAGCAAACAAAAACAACAAAACCCAATCTGATCAAAAAATAGGCAGAGGAACTAGCAGACATTCTTTCCAAGAAGACGTCCAGATGGCCAACAGTTACATGAAAAGGTGGTCAACTTCACTAATCAAGGAAATACAAATCAAAACCACAATGAGATATCACCTCGCATTTGTTAGAATGGCTGTCATCAAAAGATAGTAAGTGTTGGCAAGGATGTGGATAACAGAACCCTTGTGTGCTTTTGGTGGAGTTGTAAATTGGTACAGCCACTATGGAAAATAGTATGGAGTTTTCTCAGAAAATTTCAAATAAAACTACCATATGATCCAGCAAGCCCACTTGAGGGTATATAGCCAAAGAATCTCTGAGAGACATCTGCACTCTCATGTTCATCGCAGCATTATTTACAGTAGCCACGATATGGAAACAACCTAAGTGTCCATCAGCAGATGAATGGATAAAAATGGGGAATGTCATTCAGCCATGAGAAAAAAGGACATCCTTCCTCTTGCAAAATATGGATCGACCTCGAGGGCATTATGCTAAGTGAAATAAGTCAGATAAAGAAATACAAATACTGTATTTATATTTAGAATCTAAAAACAAACCCATAGAGACCAGCGAGAATTGTGGTTACCAGGAGATGGGGGATAGGGGAAATGGGGAGATGATAGTCAAAGAGTACAAACTTCCAGTTATAAAATATGTTCTAGGGATCCTAGTATATAGCAGGGTAATTATAGGAAGTTGCTCAGAGAGTAGATCTTAAATATTCTCACCACAAAAAAGAATTGGAAATTATGTGTTGTGATGGAGGTATTAGCTAATGATAAGGTGGTAATTATTTTGCAATAAAGAAGCGTATCACACCAACATGTTGTACACCTTAAGTTTCCACAATTTATGTCAGTCATATCTCAGTAAAGCTGGGGAAAATGTGAATCACATGGCAAATAGCCTAATCTGTCCAGCTAGCAGTTTTAGTCACCATTATTATAGGCTGAGGACAAACACAAGCTGTGCTTTACATCACTGTCAGGCAGAATGTGATGGTGCTCCTGACAAGAGAGCACCGTTTCCACGAATAGATTCCCAGTTGGCAGGATATATCTTTTATTTGACTCTAAAATGTCAATTTATGATGACCAGGTTGAGGAAAATGGGGATGGACTCTGGTAGAGTTAGGCATTTACTTATCTTAATAGATGAGTAAAATAGAATACAGAAATGCTTAAAATATTAACTAATTTTTAAGCACAGTTTCCAGCATTGTAGAGGTTATATTCTATAAATGGAATTAATACCAAGTGAATTTAAAATATAGAGAGAAGCAAGAGATTCCTTAGGAGTAATTTCCTTTCTTAAAATAACTATATCTGTTTCTTTCCAAAGTATTTTTTTGGGGGGATGCAAATTGTAACTCCTGAAACTAATGTGTTTGCCATTTATTTCCGAAGAAGGTATTCCTAAGTCTGTGTTTACTGAAAAATTTGAGCCACAGAACAATTTTAGTCCTTGATAACTTGCTATCTGGTGAAGAGAGTGTAATTATGTCAGTGTCTCTGGGTTGGTACTCTTTTCTTTGGAAAATGTGTAATCCTCTACTTCAGACAAACTCGATTCGTTGCAGATGTGGCTGTAAGGACAAAATATTCAACTTTTTGCTTTCCTACATTCCTTTCTCTTATTGAAGCTGTCTGGCCCACTGCACTGTGATTGTACACTACTGTCCATTTGAAAAGTGACTAACAACCATTTTTAAATCATTATTTTCAACCTTTAAAAAATATTTTTCAGTTTTATTTTTTGAAATGTTTGTTAATTTTTCCCAGAGTGATGGGTTATGATTGGAATTTCTGTTAATTCCCTGGCATTTATTTAATATCTAATGTTTAAATTCTTTGACTATTTTTGAATTATATTGTTTATTTTATTTTTTTTAATTTGTAAGGCCTCTTTGTTATACATACCACATATGTTTTCTTTGTGTTTTGACTTTGTTCATGGTGTCTCATCCCATGATTGAGGTTTTTTAATATTGGTATAATTATATCTGGAATTTTTTTCACTTATGATTTGTATATTTTCTGTTTTACTTAAGAAATACTTGTTCCAAGATTTGTATCTTCTCCTATTTTTAAATATTTTTATGATTTTAGTTTTTATATTTAGATATTTCTTTAGATTTTTTTTATTGTATTTACTATTAATCGAGCATCTCCTATTTGCCAAGCCCTGGGCCCTACACTGAGATAAGTAAGACAAACATGGAGACTATAATGGCAGAGTCGGGCAATAAATAAGTAACCAAACAAATGAATATATAATTTTCATGTGTGCTCAGTGCTGTCAAGGAAACAAACAATGATGAAAATACAGGCCAGGGACACATGCTTAAGTTATGTTGAGTTATAAAGGGATATATAGAATTTAGCCTTGCAAAAAGAAAGAGAGAAAAGTATAACCAGCAGCATATTCCAAAACCCTGAGGCAGACTTCAGGGTTGGTAACAGAGTTGGATGTAGGACTAGATGAGGGATGAGGGTCTGAAAGGACTGGACCCTTCAGGCCTTGGAAAGGGGCTTGGTTTTAATCTAAGTGCAATAGGAGGCTTTGTGGGGTGGTTAGGAATTGATTTATGACTGCAGAGTTTTCTGGCTTTGGTATGGAGGGTACGGATGGGAGCAGAGAGACCAGTTTGGAGGCTACTGCAATAGATTTGACCAGAAATGAGGTGGCTTAGGTGAGTGTGATGGTTAATTTTACATGTTGTTTTGGCTGGGCCGTAGGGCCCTGATATGCTGTCAGACATTATTCTGGAGGCTTCTTTGACCGTGTTTTCGAATGAGATTAACATTTTAATCAGTGGACTCTGAGTAAAGCAGATTGCCCTTCATAGCACTGGTGGGCCTCATCCAGTCAGTTGAATGTTTGAGTAGAACAAAAGACTAACCTCCCCTGAGAAAGATGGAATTAAGTAGCTGGCCTTCAGACTTGAATTGCAGCTTCATTTCTTTCCTGGCCTCCAGTCTGCTGGCCTGTTTTGGACTTGGCAGCTTTTGGACTTGCCAGCCTCTTTAATCACAAGAGCCAATTCCTGAAAAAGAAGGGAGCGGAAAAACCCTCTGTGTATACACATATATTTGTTCTGTTTCTCTGGAGAACCCTGACTAATATAACAGAGATGGTGGCAATGGAAATGCAGAAAAGAGAACGTATTTTTGAGGAGGAAACAGCAGGACTCACTAAAAATAAATTGTAATTGAATGGATGGTGATGCATTTAGTGAAGAGAAGGCAACAGAGAAGGGCCAATTTAAGAAGAAATTCAAGAGTTCGGATTAGGGCCTGTTTAGTTTGAGATGTTAGTTTGTTTAGTTTGAGATGTGAAAGGGTTAAAGACTCAAATAGGAGATATAATCTGGAACTCAGCAGTGTGGGAATTAAGGCTGAGCACTGGAGAACTCATCCTTGAGAAAAAGACTGACAAGGAGTAACAGGAAAACTAGGAAGAGAACCAAAAGAGCATGGCATCCTGGAAGGCAAGAGAAGTATCTCTAGAGCAGCAGGGGGCAGCTGACATCAGATGCTGCTGAGTGGTCCAATAATATGAAGATTAAAAAGAAGCAGCTGTTAGATTTGACACTTGCTGAGTGGTGGTTACATTTGCTAAAGCAAAGTTGATTCAGTAATGGGAGCAAAGTCCAGTGAACTGGAGATGAGGAAGTGAAGAGCCCACCTGTGGCAACTCTTTGGCAAAGATGTGCAGTGACAGAGAACAGCAAAACTAGGGGACAAGTAGTTGAGGATTTGAGGTTAAGAGAGGTATTTCATTTTTACTTTTTAATGGTAGATGATAGGAGGGCATGTTCATATGCTGGTGGAGATGATCCAGTAAGGTGGAAGACAATGAGGAGAGACAGGGTATAACTGAAGGAACAACAGGTCCTTGGGAAAATAAAAGAGCGATATCTCAGAAAACATGTAACTGTGTTGATGGGAGTCACAGGTAGATGGGGAGGGAAGGAAAATGGCAGGTGTGCACATTTGCTGCTGAGGATGAAGGCACTCCCATCTGGTAGGATTTTATTCTCACCACTATACAAGGGAATGGAGTACTGAGAAAGAAGTTCGAAGAAAGAAGTAGGAAGTAGAAGAATGGGAAAGAAAGTAGATTCAAGAAACAGAATTACTAGGATAGTGTTGAACCCACTTAAGGGTTGAGACTGATTTAAAGTGACACTAGTCTATCAGTGTGTTCCCAGTGTAAATATTTTGCTGCTTGGCTGCAGCTGTGGAGAAAGAGGAAAATTAGGTTAGAGTCTGACAAGCAGGACAGAGAGGGAAGAATTTTTACAGGAGTGGTTAAAGTGATAGTTGGAATTTTCATTTGTTGAAAGGGTACTGATGGATAATTAGAGACACCCAAGAACTGTTGGTGAAGGGATTTGAGCAAGTAATCTGTTAGAGATGAGAGATTGTATATATGGCATGAGTTAGGGGATCCAGCTGTATTATTTTCAAGAGAAACAATTGTGCCCCAACCTTTTATTGAACAGTCCGTTTTTTCTTAACTGTGTTTACTTGCCACTGTTCCCATATACTAAATTTCCATATAATCCTTGGAGCCCTCCTTGGCTCTCTGTTCTGTTCCCTATATCTCTTTGCCTCTTGCTTTGGCACACACTGTTGTACTATGGGGCAGAGAAGCATCCTTCAGGCACACGTGCTGTTTTGGCTCTCCAGACTACCAACCAGAATGGAGTTGTTTGCTAAGACATAATGTGTTCATCCTTGATGTCATTAACTACTGCCAAATTGTTCTCCAAGGTGTTTATACCATTTTACATTCCTGCCAACAGTATATGAGTTTCTATTTCTGCACATGCTTACAAATACTTGATATTACCAGACTTGATAATTGTATTTGAGGAGAGGATTTTGTTGACTCCATTATGCTGAAAGTCAGAAGTCTCGAGGTTTTAAATTTTAATGTAGTCAGATAAATTTGTCTCCCTGCCATCCTTCCCCCTTTTTGTGGTCTTTTTCTATTGCGTCTCTGATTTAAATAATCTTGCTCTGCCCTAATGTCATAGACATTGTTCCTGATATTGACTTTTAATGCATTTTAAAGTTTTGCATCTTATAGTTATGACTTTAAGCTACATGGAATTCATTTTGTGTAGGTTGTAAGCTAAGTAAAGATCCGATTTTGCTTTTCCATGCCTATAACCAATTTTCTCTGCACTTTCCCTTACTAGCTTTCTTAGTCATATACTAAATTCCTACGTAAACATGTGAACCTGCATATATATATAGCTTTCTGTTCTCTACTCAGTTGTCTGCTTATCTCTGTACCAAGACCACATTATTTTAATACTATAGCTTCATGATAAATTCTAATGTTTGGTAAGGCAAGTCCCACCCACCTTGTTCTTCATGAGTGTCTTAAATTCTTGGTCTTTTTCTCTTACATATGAATTCTAGGATCAAATTGCCAGATCCTCTCAAAAGACATGTTAGAGTCTTGATGGGAATTGCATATAATTTACAGATTAATTTGGAGTAAAAGTTGTACATTATTGAAACTTTCTATCTATTAACATGGTTTCTATTTATTTAGATCACTTTTTGTGATTTTTAGTCAGGTTTACCTTCATAATTATCTTCTATCTCTTTAAAAAAATTAGTTGTAGGTAACTAATGGTTATCATCGTTATCATAAAAAGTTATTTTTATGATATGTTTTTTTAAAGTTATGTTTTTACAGTTCTTTGTTTTACATAAAATGTAGTGCTATTGATTTCTTTATATCCATGCATATAGTTATTGGTTCTTGTTTTCTACTTAGTCTTTGATCAAGTTTAGTAATTTAATATTTTAATGTCTTCCCTTTGCTCTGGGTTTACAAAGTATACAATATACACATCTATCGTTTAATTATATCTATAGTTATATCCCCTTATTTATTCCTTATATTGTATTTTTTGTTTCTTTTCCTTTTTATCTGCTTATAGTCTTCTTTTACTCATATTTTCAAAGAGCCAGATTTTGACTTCACTAATTTTTCTACTGTTACTTATTTTCTTAATTTCATTAAATTTAGCTCATATCTGTCTCTTATCTTTTTACAGTAATTCTGCAAACAAAAACAAATTTATCACTATCATATGTGAACCAAAAGTTTCTGTCTTGCTGCTCTGGGCCCTTTTTCATGTGCATAATCACATGATGTTCTGAATTATCTTCAGTGACTGTCCTGAATGTCTCCACATATCCATGTTTGGAAATTGAATGTCTCAATTCTGCTTGGACTCTGATAGAAGCCATTTACTTCTATTCCATTTTTTGTTTATACAAGAGACGGTTTAGTCTGGGTCATTTCTCATCTTCATATGTTGCTGCCGAGGCAGAATTCAGTTAAAGAACTAAGAACTTTGAGAATAAAAGGATGCCAGTAAGTTTGTTATATTCCCAAACTTAATGAAAAACCATTCTTTATCAGGAATATTAAAATGGAAGATTATACTTAAATTATCTAATTAAATTTACCCAATGCTTTACGGTTCTTCCTGTTGACTTCTCAGGATATGGTTAGCCAAGCACTAAGGTTTATAACTGACAAGTCTGACTGAAAATCCCATTATAAACAATTACGTTTAATGGCCAGTTTGACACGTTTCTTCTAATTACACCTAAACCCTACTGGTTACATGGACCGATAAAAGTCGTTTTGGTAAATTAGAATATTTGAACATACATGATAAACCAGTCTCTCGGCTGTTTCTCTGGTATTTGTGTTGAACTCACACTCAGCTTCCTGGGATCCAGGGATTTAATTTTGCCATACTGCTTATGGTTACATCTGTATTTCTTGAGGTGGTGCTCGAGAAATCTTTGCTGACTGGATGCCCATTGAGTGTGCCTTCAGTTTACCTTCATCATAGAAATCTACCTTGCACATGTGGCAACACTTTGTATGTGCACCTGGTAGACGGCAGGTCTGTATCAAGCTGAGGCTTTCTGGCAGTCAGCAGTGTAACGGATTAATGAAGAGTTCATGCAAATCAAGGAGCAATGATTTAAAGCCAGAATTCAAGGCCTCAATAAAAATGTTTATATTCTTTGTAATCTAGTTCATAACTCATTTTCCAAATATTTATTGTCGTTACTTGCGGAAAACAGAATGCACTTCTAACTTTTTTTTTTTTGCTACTTCCACACCACACTGCCTTAATATTAATGAGAACTCAAATACAGAGTTCTTACTGTCTGCCAGATATTGTGCTAAGATCTTTTCATATATATGTTTCCTTATTTTCCTCTCAGCAGTCGCATGAGGTAAGACTCTTCTCCATTTTTCAGATAAGGAATGTGAGGCACAGAGTGATTAAGTTATCTCCCCAAGATCACACAGCTGATAAGTGCTTGGAGGCTCGAACCTGATCTGTCTAATGCCCAAGTCTGTTTTTGTAATGACCACACTCTGTATCCTTACCCTGGAGGGTACAGTCTAGAACTAGAAGTGATGACTAAGAAATCTTATTAAAAGATGGTGAAATAATAAAACCACCATTCAACCTAAAATATATTCCTATGTGTTGAAACACTGAATTTTAGATTTTCGGGCTGTTGATTATAAGTGAATGGCCTATGTTTGAAGCAAAGATGATTCTTAACGAAAAAGAGTAACTGAGTTTCTTACTCAGGTCTCTTTGTTAAAGTTCTTGTTAGACTACTTTTTACTATGGTAGCAGGCTTTAGTAGAAGAACTATTGGCATTTTCATTAATTAGCTTATATTTGCATTTCAAACACTTGATTGTTTGGCTCACAGTTTTGCCTGCTAGAGGCCATTAGTGATCGCTATTAAATGAAACCTTTTTAGGATTTCACAAGTATGTTTGGATTTCACAGGCCTTCTTTTTTACATCAAAAAGGCTCACAGTCATCTTTAATATTAAAATATGTCTGATGGAGGCATAAAGCACCAAATAAAATAACGCTAAACTTCGGTCTTTAAATGTAAACCCAAGGCAGAGCACTGGCCTGTGAATTTGGTGGTCCAGAACTCGCTCCCTGCTTGGGACTCCAAATAAATGATTGATTCTCTCTGAGCCTCAATAAGGAAGCTGTGAAATCAAATGCTAAATAAGTCCCGTTCCCATGCAGTTCTTCACATTTCATTATTCCATCAAAGAAAGGGTGATTCTGGATTTGCTAGTTGTTGTTCCATGAGAGTGTTACTTAGGAGAAATGGAGGAGATATAAAGATTAGCTGAAACCTGTGACAGATTTTTTTCATTTTTCTTTACGTAGTTTTGCAAGGTGCCTTCTGCTCAATGTAAGATAGTCTTTCATCCTGGAGTCTTGCACCATAATGCATCTGCTGGTGACATTTATCGAGGAAAGGTCTAGAGATTTCAAAAAGCATAGCAGTGGCAGTCTATTTTTAATTTCATGTCTCTGTGTACAGCAGATTTTGCATGCCTTCAACCAACATTTATTAAGAGCCTACCATAGAGATGTTATTTTTTAAGTGTGTGTGTTTGGGCGGAGGGAACAACGCACTTCTCCCTGTGTAATGTGGTTGAGTTGTATTGTCAGACTCCACCAGAAACCATACCATGAGTGAAGTGATGCTTTTGAACTGCTAAAGTCTCTGCTATTTTAGTGGGTGGCTCAGTTGCTCTGTGGTTTATGGATATGTGGTTAGGAATGTTTAAGAATTCCACTAGCTAATTATTTACAGAAATCCCATGAACCTGTGGTCAGTCAGTACATATTCTTTTTCTATAATGACTGAATCCTTATTGCTGAGTCATTTTAAAGTTAAAACAGGCTTCTTAACCACAGGCTTACAACAAAGCTAATAATATTCACTATCATCGCAAAAATGTCTTGAACATTTGCTCTGTGCTAGTTATTGTTCTGAGCACTTGACACATGTTATCTTATTCTCACAACCCAGTAAAGTGAGTTCTGTTGGCTCTATTTTATAAATGAAAAAACTGAGGCACAGAGATGCATGAGGTAACCTGCGAATGTCACTCAGCTAGTAGGTAACAGTGCCAGATCTCCAAAGCCCACAACCAACTTAAAATCAGCCAACTGGGACTATATAAGGTATTTTTTGTAAAGAAATATTCTCTTATTGTCACCAAATGGAAATGGGGATGATTGTAAAAAATAGAAAGGAAAAGTAGACAGAACATTATCCCTTTAGCAAAAAAAATTATTTTAGGAAATTTTGCCTGAAATATAAAAATAATCCTGCAGTTAATATTGCTTTCTTTTTTTCTTTTTGCTTAGTTTTCAGTTTTTCTATAATGGCTTCATACCTCCTCCCTCCTTCTTTCCAAATCTCTCCTTGGCATCATCTGACTCATCAGTTATCTGTCACTTCTGTTCTTCTGCGTGGAGACAGCCCTCCTGGAACCTTCACTTGTTTGCTTCACTCAGAACTTGTCGCTCTTAAGGCCTGCTCATAGCCGGCTTCCTGCTTGCTCTTTCTCTCTCACTTATCAGAGGCTTTCCTAAATGTCTTGCACTACTTGGATGTCTGTTCTCATGTAAGGCCGGTTGGAATCTGGGTATGGGTCGGGAGTGGAGGCTCCAGAAGTACGGGCTTGTCTGCACTTCTGGGGAGAAGTGCCTCCTGGTGTGATGCCGAGACACAGCATATCATCTGAGATATATTCTTGACAACAGTTTTAACCTGAATCTGACTTAAGAATCAGCCAGCCGAATGTAGATCATGGGCATTTTATGAGACTCCTAGCCAATAGTATTCAAAAATCTCTACCCTGGAAGACCATAAAATGGTCTTAAAAGAAAAAGGGCATGGGAGCTGATTTTTATTAAAGGAGATTAAAGATGTGGGGCAGTCAGATACAGTGTGGGATCATTTCTTGCATTCTGGATTTTAAGAAGTGCTTAATTATTAAAGTGAAAATTTTAAACACTTGGAGAAGTTTAAATATGGAATAAAGTAATCATTGTATGGAGGTTAGTTTTTTGTGTGTGG
Organism: Pteropus vampyrus; assembly: GCF_000151845.1. Classification (NCBI taxonomy): domain Eukaryota; kingdom Metazoa; phylum Chordata; class Mammalia; order Chiroptera; family Pteropodidae; genus Pteropus; species Pteropus vampyrus. Next base: position 10,054,740 of record NW_011888796.1, on the reverse strand, counting down.
TAATGGTACTATGAACATATAAGAAATTGTTGAAATATCTAGGAGTGGTGTCATGATGTCTGTGAGTTACTTTGAAATAGTTCAGCCAAAAAAAAAAAGCATATTTGTGCATGTTTCTCTTTTTTTCTCTATGTACACACACACCACATAGGTATGTATGTATGTATGTATGTATGTATGTATGTGTATGTATATGTAACTATATATGTGTGTATGTGAGTGTGTGTGTGTGTGTGTGTGTATATGTATATATACACACACACACACACACACACATAACAGAAAGGAGGAAGGGAGTGTGTGTGTGTGTGTGTGTGTGTGT
>NW_011888796.1:10042319-10054368 GCF_000151845.1 Pteropus vampyrus | reverse complement strand
ATACAGTGTGGGATCATTTCTTGCATTCTGGATTTTAAGAAGTGCTTAATTATTAAAGTGAAAATTTTAAACACTTGGAGAAGTTTAAATATGGAATAAAGTAATCATTGTATGGAGGTTAGTTTTTTGTGTGTGGTAATGGTACTATGAACATATAAGAAATTGTTGAAATATCTAGGAGTGGTGTCATGATGTCTGTGAGTTACTTTGAAATAGTTCAGCCAAAAAAAAAAAGCATATTTGTGCATGTTTCTCTTTTTTTCTCTATGTACACACACACCACATAGGTATGTATGTATGTATGTATGTATGTATGTATGTGTATGTATATGTAACTATATATGTGTGTATGTGAGTGTGTGTGTGTGTGTGTGTGTATATGTATATATACACACACACACACACACACACATAACAGAAAGGAGGAAGGGAGTGTGTGTGTGTGTGTGTGTGTGTGTATATACACACACACACACATAACAGAAAGGAGGAAGGGAGTGTGTGTGTGTGTGTGTGTGTGTGTGTGTGTGTGTGTATAGCAGAAAGGAGGAAGGGAGAGAGAGAGAGAGGGTGGGGGGTGTGGAGAGAAAGCAAAGCAAAGCAGATGTTTTCTGTAGATTTGAAATATTTCAGAATAAGCAGTTGGGGTATAGAACTGGCCTACCTTTTTGTTAGGTTGAGTCATCATACGGTTTTTCCCCTCAAAGTCAATTCTGAGATTAAAACTTTTTCTAACTTTGTGGTTAGACGTATTTATTAAAGGAAACCAAAACACAACTTGCTATTAAAAATGTGAGAGAGTTGAGTTTGAGTTTAGAAGGCCAGATTTCATTGAATCTAGGAAAACATTTTTCACATTTTATCATCACTGAAACTGGAGTATGATTTTACAGTATTTGGCATCTAGCATGGTGTGGTAGTTTAATTAGCAGTATTTCTTCTTGTTATTTGTTTTAGTGGTACATTGAGTTGTGATGCATCTTAAAATAGTGTTAAGAGGTTTGGAATATAATATTCACTGGAAGAACTGATTTCTGTACATGACAAAACTTGAGGATGGGAATCTCGGTGTTTTGCTCATCTTTTATAGTTGAATCTTGATGATAATCCCTGGTGCACAGAAGATACTCAGCAAAGTGCTGAAAGAGTAAATAAGTGAATGGCATATGTTAACTTCAAATGTACTATTTAATTTTTATAACTTTTTACTATAAAATAATGAATAACATTTATTTATTAATGGCGATTTGATGATTATACTACATCAGACTTAGTCCAGTTTTTGTTGTGAAAATTAGTATCAAGCTAAAATTGGTTAAATTTGATTTCTTAACATCCATTTGTAATTGAGAGAGTCCTGTTGTTAGATTGAAACCTTTGATAACAATTTTAGATGTATATTTTAGTAGTTCTATTTGGTTTTCTAGAGGTGTGGGTCATTCTGTATTCTATTTTTTTTCCTGAAGGAAGAAATTACAAAAAGATTTAAATTATTTTAGTGCCATTGACAGTGAATATCAGTATCATTTGTTTTAAAGCATTATATGAAGAAATTAAAAGTACAAAATGGGCATACTTTTGATGGTTTAAGTTATTTTGAACAATTCATTAATGCAAGTTAGGGAAAAAAGTAGCTGAAAAAAGTATATTTAAAAGTACTTCAAAAGCAACATGGATCGATTTAAGTTTTTGGATCTTTCTCTACAAAGTCTCATTATTATAAGTATAGGGCTGCTCGCCTAAGAATAGTAACTTTGTAACTTAAGCACATAAATAATATGTGAATAAATAATCTGGTTTTGTGGATAATGAGATGGGGGCTACAGGGACCTAGCATAGACTTGAGAATCAAAAGAAAGATTAGAGCATTTTTTTCTAATTAAGAGAAAACAAGATTCTGGGTTTCAGATTTCTTATTTTCAATGTTTTGCTGTGCGTATGTAATATATGTCTATATGTATGATGCGTATATGTATGTATGATGTGTGTGTGCGGTGTATGTATGTAGATGTCTTCTGTATCTGTAAACATTTTTCCTGGGAATTTCTTGATTTATTATAAATTATAATAATTAATTAAATCATAATTGAAATTATAATTTATTATAAAAATATCAATACTTATTTCTCAGAGTTAGGTAATGAAAGGCAAAGAAATGATTCAAAATGCTGTGAAATAGTGAAAACATGAGGCCACTTACTGACTTTATAATTTGTTTAACAAAGATCCACTGGGCACCTGCTAAAGGAACCATACTTTGCCAGCTGCTTTCGATAGATCCAGCCCTCATCCTAGTTTACAGTCTGCTGTAAGATCGTATGAGTAATTATGGGGTTCTGAAAGGGGTTATGACTGCATAAAACAGAAGCTCCCACCCTACTCTGGAGAGAAAATTAGCTCCTACAGTGACTTTTAAGCTGAATCTTCTGAGAAAAGATAAGGAATTAACTCTGTTAAGTGGGGAGCTGGATAGAAGGAGGATGGAGAAAATGTAGAATGAAGAAAGAGCCAGTGCAAAAGCCTTGTGGCAAGGGGTGATGGTGAGTCCTGCTGCGGGAGGAGTTAGGGTTAGAGACCTGAGCCATAGCAGGACTTGTCAGCCCTGAATATCAGGCAGGTATTAGGTCCCCTTCACAGGGGAATGATGGGATCAAATTGCCATTCAGAAGTCACACTGGCAATCATTTGACTTTGTAGAAGCGATCAAAAATTTCAAAGGTTGGTGAGTACCTGGAGGTCAGTTTGGAGCTGTTGCAGCAATCCTGGCAAGAAGACGTGATGTTTAAACTGAGTCAGAGACAGTGGAAACAGAGATGTGGACAGATCAGAGTGATGCATGCAGTAGAGTAGTCGGAAGCTTGGGTCAGTCCTTAGATTTGTTGGATGTGGCGCGTGAGAGAGAACAAGAAGACTGAGATGACTCCTGAGCTTCTGACTTGAGGACATGGATGGATGGCGTGATCCTGGAGGGAGGGCCAGGATGAGGGTAGGAGAAAATAACTTTAGTTGGGGACATGCTGACTTTGAGGTAATTGTGACTGAGATATATGCATCTGGAGCTCAGAAGTGAGGTTTGGCAAAATTAGGGAATTGTTGGCATAACGGTAGTATTTAGAAAAAGAGAATAGAGCTCACCCCTGGGGAGAGCTTTTAGACTGGGTGTATTTCAGGGGCCTGGTAGAGAGGGAGGGGCCTATGAAAAAGGGTCCGGTCTAGAGGGTGGAAAGAGAACTAGGGGGTCTTCAAGACCAGCAGACTGGGCAGCGGGTGCTGAGGCTGCAAAGAGGTCAGGCAAAAAGAGGCCTGAAAAATCCTCGCGAGATTTCACTGCGTGAGGGTAATGGGGACCTTAACGGGTGCTCTTTCATTGGAACATGGAGAGCTGGGGGTGGCGGTGGGACAGACTAGATCAGACAGACGGTGGGGAGTTGATTACATGGAGCAAGCATAGGAAACTCAGGCAATTTGACTGAACAGGAGATGAGAGTATGATGTTAGTAGGGGAATGGCATCAAGGAAGGGTTTATTCATAGGTTTTTTTAATATAGAAGTCTTGAACGTGCTTAAAAGCAAAGAGTCATGAGCCTACGGGGAAGGGGAGATTGAAAATATGGGGAAGGGAGAGAATTGATCCCTAAGAAAGCAGGAGGAGTGGCCTGAGCAAGCATAAAATCCTCTTCCATTGAAACAGGAGGAAGGAGGAAAGCACTTGTATCAAGATAATGGCCCAGTGGAAAATTAAAATGAATACCTAGGAAGCAAAACCATTCAGTGGTTTCAAAAGTAAATAAAATTTTGTACCTTTGAGTAGTATCCATGCAGAGCTGAAGATGTGGCAGGTACTCTTGTAGAACACAGCACCACTCTGAGGAGGTGCTGCAAGGACCTCTGATGGCTTTTGGAGGGACTTGTGCCCAGGGACACCCTGTGCTGGGTGCTGGATCTTGAGGTTAGGAAGTAGTTGGGAGAGGGAAGAGAGTGGTTAATTAAATGCAGTTGAAATAAAAGGCTATTCTAAGTATCATGGGTGTTTAAGGAGGTAATCGGAGAAATATTTTTTTTTTCCTTTGGACTAATAAGTGACCATTATTCTGATGCCTGAAAAGACCACAGATAACCTAACAATAGTAGCTAGCTTGCAAGCAAATGTTCCCCAGCGGGAAGCAGGGCCACTATTCAGAAGTTTATCTCCTCTATGAAGGTTGGGTACCGAAGTGACACACCTCATTTATTAGGGTAGTTGCAGTAGGAAATGACCTAATTATAACAAGTGGTAAGTATAGGAACTTTCTAGTCTTCTGATTACAGGGTCAGTGCCTCAGATTATTTCTTTTTATTTGATTGAAAGGGATTACTTGACTTGTTACCAGAATTAGAGAAAAACAAAAGTTATATTAGAATGTGGGTTTGCACATCACCCTTTCATTTCCCTTTTCAGGAAAAAAATTTTAAGTTATTCTTTTAAAAAATCTCTTCTGTTTGTCCTCATCATACAACATTGTCCTTCACCAAGTAAATTATACTTTTTAAGCCTTTTAAGAGCTCCTTGTGGTTTAATGTCACTGTTTGGGTCATACCAAGTGCTCATTTTGTAAGTTGTCATTTCAGAGTTTAGTAAATGACTCTTTTCATATGCTAGGCTGGATGGGGTAGTTCTGTTTCCAGTATTCCATTAAAGGCCACTTTGTTTTTCCAGTGGTTCTACATCTCTAGAATACACAGAGCAGTTTCCCTTCAGATGTTTTAAAATAACATACAAATCCTGGAATTTATCACTAGCCATGCAGTATTCTATGACTTCCCTCTTTCCTCCTTGAACATTTTCTTTGTGTCCTGCCGTGCAGTGTTTTATCAATCTAATACCAATTTCCCTCTCAGTTTATGGCTCTCATACACTGGCCGTTAACCTTTGATATGGAACTCTGTCAAGTGTTTTCTGAAATTCCAAGATCATTGCCGCTCCTTTTATTAAACTTGTCAGTGCTATCCTCAGAGGGATTTGCTGCGTTTTACGTGAGAATGACTTGCAGTGCCTGAAAGCTTGTTGGCTGTGCCTAATCAAAATGTGCTCAGCAAGTTATCAAATAAGGGCCTTTAGTTTTCAGTGATTATTTGGCTATTGAATTGTGAGTCTGCAGTGAAATCCTAGGAAGATAGTGGAAATTAATAACAAAAAATTACCATTCAAGAGCAGAATGAACGTGGGGTTTTAAGATTCATGAAATACATCATTTCTTATTGCCCTTAGACACATGCTAAGATTATTAGATCCTAATAAATGATATTCTTTGCACATCACCAATGAAGCCAGTAGAGCAAAAAATTACTGAGTAATCTCTGTAAACCCTAATATTGTTGTCATTGTCATTATATCAAAATCAGAACAGCTTCCACTGTTGGCTCTTGCCGTGTCTCAGTCATTGTGCTAAGAACTTTATATACGTGATCTCACTTAATGGGCTCAGCAGATATTTTTTGAGCACCTACTATATTCCCGGTACTGTGGTAGGTACTGGGGACATTATGCTCATGACCATCCAGGCATTGATAGCAAGAACATCAGAAGTCCCGCTAGAACATGATAGTGCTGGGATGCGTGAGGAATAGCGACGGATTTTCTAGCAGGTTCATTTTCCTTCAGCAGATTGTATTTCCATAGAAACACAGTAACACACAGTGTGGATAAAACACAATTAGGGAATAATGTCACCTAGATTTGCTGGGGAGTGGAAAGGGGTGGTACAACTGTTAGCAAAAGAGGGTTGTACGAGCTGGAGTGCCATCTCTCCAGCGGGCTTCAGTACCAGCTAACGGCTGAAAGAGGGGCAGCTGTTGAGACAGCCGAGCCCTTTCTTGTCTGGCCAGAGGATGGAGGGTCCACTGGTACAGAGCAGTGGCCCCGATCAGGAATGAACCCTGTTGCCTTCAGCCGTTTCAGGGAAATGGCCATCACGCCTTTTCTCTGGATGGAGTCTGGACCCCTGCCCAGATGCCAGGCACATTGGAGGCTGTCAGACATTCAGGACTGAGATTCACAAAGTAAACATAAAACTCTCATCTTTTTCAGACATAGAGGCAATAAAAGCCAGATACCCCTTACATGTCAGGAATGGCATTGGTGCCAACTTTCAAAGTGCCGTGTTGTCAAGTTGTATCAACTAGCTTTATAGAGAAATCTTTAACAATTTTAAGAGTCAGTGGGGCCGGGAGGCAGGTACCAGTGGGAAAGGGATTTGCTGGAGCTCTTTACTGACCGTAGTGTATGGCAGTGCCCACTAGGGCACCCTAGCCCAGTTTCACATCTAAAATGTGAAAAATAAATTGGGGAGGAGAGAAGGTTGGGAGGAGAGAGGAAAATGACTATTAAGATAGGCATAGCAAAATCTGTAAGAATGAGAAGTATTTTCCTTTGATGGGAAAGTGTAGAAAAGAGAGGCTGGTAGGAAACTTGTATTTGTCTTTTCCTGTGTTGACATTTGCACTCATGGTGCAAAAGCAGTGGTAGGCAAAACTGCGCCACCTTAGCATGAACCAGGGCAGTGACTCCAAACTGTAGTCATTTATTCTCCATTGCCACAAAGTACTTGCAGTTAAAAAAAAATATGCGGTTTTACTAGTCGAAGCAGTAAACGTTTTTATTAAATCTGAACCCTTGAGTATACATATTTTTTTTTTTATGCATGATGAAATTGGAAGTTCATATAAAGGATGTCTGGTCTGTCACCTACCGCAGTATGGTAGTTTCATAGTTGCTGGTTGACTGGCTGTGGCCACCAGGAAGGTCATCATGGGGTCATGATGTGATTGGATTTTTTTGGTTGGTAGGTGGGACTTTGGGTTGAGATGTCACAGCATTGTTATGGCCTGTCATCTCCTGTGAAGCCAGCTCTCAAGTGTTGTTACCTCTTTTCTCTTGACATCCATAGGCTGAGTCAAATGCTCTTATAGAGCATCTTGTATTTCATATTGTACATGTTTTCAGATGTTTTCCAACCTTGTTCGCATAGAGAATATATTTTATTGATATACGTATATCTTCAGCTCAATCATATTATTTGGCTTCTAGTAAGAAATATATATTTAGGTGGTGGATGGATGGGTGAATATAAGTACGATAGGCATTTGACTTACATCAAACTTCTAGAAAAATTTTATTATAAAAGTATTAAACAAATGTGTTATTTTTATATTTGTGATTTCTAGGTGGTAATTCTGCCAGATGGCTGAATTCTAAGTGGGGAGTGGGATGGGGTTACTATTAAAAAGGCTCTTCGATTTTGCTGTTGTTGTTGTAGATGTAGCTAAGTCACTTCTTTTCCTTTTTTAAGAGGAAAAAAATTATGCTACCAAAATTCAGAATTCATACAAATGCGTACATGCTGGCTTTCCCCTGGGAGGAGAAGTGTATTTCTGTGGAACATTGAAATCAATAACCTGAAGTTGAATAGCCGTCTAGGATCTTCATTTAGTCAGCAATGGTGTGTTAGGAAGAGCCTGTCAGGTGCTAGATGTAGCCTTGGTGGTCTCTTTCTGGGGCAGAAACAAACACAAAACAAAACTAAACAATTCAGGCAACAGAGAACCAGTTGTAGATGTCCCCTAAGAAAAGCTAGGCAGTAAAAAAGCAGCTGGAGATAAAACAGGACAGAGACTGTTTTCTTCGGACATTAAATATGGACCCAAACAAACTGGGGAAAGGCCACAAAACCATTTTCTCACGTTGTTAGGTCTCGAGGATAACTGCCTTTACAAACTCTACCCTACACTGCTTTGCTCTGATAGGTGTTACTGTGCTGCATTTTGTTTTTTCATTGAAACAGTTCTCACTATTTCTCCCTGAACTTGCTTGCCAGGGGCAGCTTTCAGTAGATCGCAGATCTTTAGCCTCTGCTCCTTAAGAAGCCCTGGCCCAGATGCCACCTGCCTTCCTCTCTTCCCGGCTGGGCCCCTGGCCCCCCGAGGAGTGAGGCTGTGTTCCTGGAACCCTGACCCACATAGGTTAGCTGCACTCCCACAGCGGGTTGGGGGAAACAATAGATGAGAAGGAGGATGGTGAGGGACAGGCTTTCTGAGGACAAGTCAAGCTCCTTGAAACTGCCTTATTAATCTACTTTTGGAGGAAGAGGAGTCTGACTTTGAAATGTTCTGTCACAGTCATGCAGGTGAGAGTTCCAATGCCAAGTTCATGTAGTTAATGTCTGAAGCTGTTGTGGAGCCCAGTAAGGCTCACCACGACTCTTAGCTTTCCTTCAACGCCTCCTTACCTGCAAGCATCCTGGAGGCTGGAACAGGACAGGGGCACACATTCTAGTGGCCAGATAGGGCATATACATAGGAGCTGAGCACATACCTGCCTTGCAGGGGAGATGAAGCATGAGCCTTGACTGGGAAATCAGCCTAAGGCCGATGGCCAGATGCACCAGAGGTACTGGGGGTGAAAGATGAGTTAGGAGGCAGAGTCCATAGGAGGCTCTTGGTCTACATATGATGCATGTGCCCTTTTCAGGAGCCCTGGCTCGGACGCGGATGGTGGGCCTCTCCCCAGACCTGCAGCTTGCCAGTCATTGTCCTTCTCTCTTCTCATTGACTCTTGTCCAGCTTTAGAATTATTCCTAAAACTGGAGAGTGACTGTATAGGCAGACTGCCTAGAGTATCAGATTATAACGAATGCAAACCCTGGCCTTGGGAGGCGTCCTTATCACATCCTCAGGAAGCAGAGACACAGCCTGGGTAATGATATCTGTTCTCCTTCAACATGAATGGATGAAATTACAGTGTGCATCATTACGCATTACTTTAATATCTTTTGTATCTTGCCTTTTGGGCCCAGACAAAAGTTTTGCACAGTAGAAGCAGAACTCCTTCCAGAAAGTAATGAGCTTGCTGGAAGTCCTGGGCACAGCATACTTAAAAGGCATAGAGGGCATGGCCAGAGTTAGCAGGGGAGGCTCAGGGCAGGCCCACGGGACAGCGTAGGGCAGTTCCCGGAGAGGGAGAGAGGGGCAAAGGCCAGACTGCAGAGAATAGGTGAAAAAAAGTGAAAAGAGCCTAAGAGTTTAGCAGAATTAATTATGGTGGTGGTGTTTTTAGATAGAGGGGCAAAAAATGAGTTTGAGAGTGAGGTTAATAAACCAGTGGTAGAGAGAAAGGGATTGAAACAGCAAAAGCAAAGCTTGGAGTGAGCATTACTGGTAATGGGTAGGAAGATGCCAGCAAAAAGCTCAGCTTTATTTATTTAGTTGGTTTTCTCCTGGGGGATATACCAATTTTCTACATGACAAATATGTGCCTCATGCAGTGGTAATTTTTAAGGACTTTTTTACAAGGCTTATCATAATGTCACTGATATAATTCAGTAAAACTCATAGATTCCAAATTGGGGTCTATGGGGAAATATATTCTTAACTTATTTGGGGTGCAGAACAGAAAATCTGTCTTGCATTCTCACCCGGCTCAGGGACTAGAGAAATGGGAGTCTGCCAGTGTGAGGCATGGGGCTTGAGGGTAGAGTCAGTGGGAGGGGAGGGGCTAGGAGGCATTGAGCCCTATGCTGTGACTTTGCTAGGTGCTGGGATGAGTTAGGAAATGCTAGTTTTTCTCTGAATTCATTTTTGGATGTTAATGTCACTGACCAGTTGGATTGCTTGGGTTTGAGGAGTATTGTTTTGAATATCCACAAATGATTGCATGTGTTTGGTCATTGCTTTTGTAGAATATCCTCATTTTTAGTCTCTCTTCCTAGTCCTCCTCCTGAACGTGTCCAGTGGGATGAATTTTTTTCACGTGTTTTTTTCTTGTTTCTCTTGGTAGGAAGAGGATTCCTACCGGGAACTAAATTTGGAGTCAGTTGCAGTTATGCATCAGGCACAGCCTTGGAGGTTGCTGGTGGGCATGGCAAGCTCTGGAGTTTAGGAGACAGATATTCAACCTTTTTTGGTGGAACACTTAATATATATTTTGCATCTGTAAGGTTTTCATATATTGAGGGGCACAAAAACAGCATCTGAAGTACTGTGTTTGATTAGCAGGAGGAAAGTTTGGTTGGAAGGGTAGACTTAGTGGTGGGGGAGACATTGAAAATGTGTTCAACACTACATAGAGTGTGTCCTTTCAGACTTCGACTCCCACCTGTGGTGTATCAGGGGCAGAGATGAGATGTTAGGGATAGTCTAAGGCAGGTCTTACTCACCCTTAGGGTTCACAGCCTGGGGAGAAATGGCTTAGGAGATAAACAGTACAGTGGTATGCTACCAGCTTAAATAGGACAACTTGTGAATGGAGGCCACCCAACGGAGTTGGTACTCTATCTGAACATTATGTTTTCTGGGTTTTTTTTTTTTTTAGAGATGCTGAGAAGTTTAGTAACTATTTCACTTAAACTTATATTTTGAAAATTTTGGAGTCGATTGGTAATTTGAGAAGAGGAAGTAGCAGTAATTAATATCTGCTTTTTCCTTAGCTTCAAGATGCTGGCCCATCTCATTCATGAATCATAGATGATGTCAAAATAGATCTTTATCAGTTTTATTTATTTTAACACTCAACAATTGTTCTCTTATCCTCAGAAGTCTATACTCAGTAGGAAATAGTTCTGTAGTAAAAGCCTTTAATGGGTCTTGTAAGCTAAATCCTTTTTGTGGAGCACAGAGGGGTTTCAGGACAGGGCACTTGAGGAGAGATGCCTTCCCATACCATTGCTATAGCAAAAGAGCCTGCAGAAAAACCAACCGAAGGAAAATGTCGCTGATTCTATTGTTAGTGAATACACTTCGATGTGAATACACTTCGATGTTCTTTTCTCAGATTCTGAGTTTCCTGAAACAGGTCTGTAGAAGGAAACCGTACTCGTTTTCTGGAATTGACTTATTTATAGCTCTTAAAAAACATCATTGGTTCATGAACCAAGACTGAAAGAATTGAGCAGAAACAAAATAACTGAAATCAGTTGTTGAAAAATTCGTGTCTGGTGTTAAACTGTAATACTGTTTTAACTGAAGTTTGCATATTGGTAGCAGAACATAGGCGTTATGGAGCATTTCATTTTCAAAATTAACAGGGTCTTAAGAATCAGAGTCTTGAAATGTAGCCTAGTTTTGCAAATAAAAGCTTTAATTGAACTCCCGTCAGCTCTAGTCACTGCCACTACTGTTGTGGAATTTAGGTGCCTAAGGTTTGTGAGTATTCAGTAGCTTAAAACATACGTAGTGTGACTTCAGAGTAATGACACTGCGGTGGCTCATCGAAATCACGCAGTTTTATTTTGTAGTCACATTCCACATCCTGATGTTATGGCCTATATGTCACATTTGTGTTGTTATGATTTTATTTTTATATGAGAAATATATGTCAACATTACTGGAGAACTTGTCTAATCCAGTTTATATTTTGCAAAGATGTCAGCTCTGAGCTTTCAAGTTAACATTTAATTTTGCTTCGTTGCTTAATCACCATTATGACACAGAAAAAACTATATGCAGTTACTGATGCATTTGCTTTTTATGTGTTCATTAAATAACTCATCTTTTATTTGGTTTGGATTTCGTTTATGTGTGTGGGCTCTTGACTGGGGGTGGGTTGGCTGTCAATGGTCTTGGAGTCACGCTCAGTTGGGCTTGTTTGGTTGTAGTGTTTTTTGTTAAGATCCCTTTCTGTTCTGTTTTCTGCCTCTGAGCCAGTTGTGGAGTTTCCTTATGTTCAGTCTTGTTCTGTAGATTCACTTCTAAGTTTGTTACAACAGTATATTAAACTACTTGTTCAGCAGAGTGTAAGCTAGTGCTGTTGGCTGTTCAGGTAGGACTATTATTGTGTAAAGAATACATATTCCTACCAAACGAGACACAGGCTATTTCCTGCTACAAACATAGTAGCTCCTAAAGGCCGATATTTTACATAATATTATATAATATGTATTATTTTTATCAAATGTCTAATTCTCTGTCTTATTTGTAGTGTCTGAGTTTTTATACATTCGATGATAATTTTTCAGTGAACACTGCTAGACAGTTAAAAACCAATTGTAATTGCATTCATTTTAATCGAATTCAGAGG
>NW_011888796.1:10037311-10039114 GCF_000151845.1 Pteropus vampyrus | reverse complement strand
GAGGAGAAAGAAGAAGGGAGGGAGGAGGAGAAGAGGAAGAGGAAAAGAGGGAGACAGAATTTGATTTGCCAAGATTACAGACAAAACTACAAAAAGCCATTGATCTGAAGCTGGTGTGTCTAGAGTGCACTGTGGTTCACAGACACAGAAAATTTGGTCAAAACTGTATGTGACGAGTTTAAATCTCAAAGGTGATAAATACTGAGGGGGTGGTCATGCGATCCTACGTGCCTATTAAGGCAGTGGACGACATTCTTGGTGCTGCTTCAGCCTGGACTTTTTAAGATGCTTGGTCCTTACAATTTCTTGGGCATGACTAGATTGATGTCTTGTTCTTTCCCTTCACCTTTCCTTATAGTAAATAGGTTCCTAAGAAGCGAAAGTATCTTGAAATATAAGCCATTTGAGGTGTCTGTGTCTCTAATTCTTCATAGATTTTTTTTTTCATTAATATTGACTTGCCTAAAGTTAAAAACTGTTTTCAGTCCTTAACATTCTAGTTGTTTTTAATGTTCAGGTCCCTACTCTTTTATCTTCCTTCCCTCTCCCAGTAACTACAAGATGATTTGTTTTCCCCCTTAGGACTCAGCTATTACAGTCATATCTCATCTTCTGCAGCAACCCCTCCATCAATCCTGAACAGGCTGGAACAGTCAGGATCAGCAAGGAAGTCAACTCAGGGGTCTCTGAGCTGCCAAATACTCTTAAGAGGCTCTTTCACCCTCCTCCCAGGACTCATTTATTGTTTATAGGCAATTCTTCACTGACTGATTATTCCATTTCCATTTCTGTAGCCAATTTAAAAGGAGAAAAATAGGCGAGGAAAATCATACTTAGGTTGATGAACTAAAAAGTGACACGACATACATTCGTTTTACTTGGTTAGATTCATTTATTTCTACGTTTCTACCTTGTCCCATTCCACAATACATTTGAGGCCATTGACATCCTTATAGAAAGAGTCCCTTGCCGTGTGTTTAATGGATCCAGGATCCTTTAAGAAGCTCTGGATTGAAAGAACTCATGCCACAGAACAGATCACTTAAGTGCTTTGCTAACACTTTTTATTGCTCTGTTAATGCTTGCCATGGGAATCCTATCACAAGCAGTCCAGGTAAACAGTAAACTAACAACAGACACTGAGAACTTTTCCATTTTCACCAAACATGTTTCTTATTTGCAGGCTGCAGATATTTAACTGTAGCTTGTTCCTTTCTATTCTCTTTATAAGGCACTGAACAAGAAGGCTCACCAGAGGCGTGTCCCAGCCACTGAGCCCCCACAACAGAACATGGTCACCAGCACCCCGCCGACTGCAGGGGACATGCTGAGGGAACAATGGTCTAACTCTGCAGCTCTAAAATCAGATTAATTCCATTCGTGCAAAGGTGCACAGGCAGGGGTGTGTTTTACTATTTGACGCACAGATGACAATCTGGCTATAAGCTAGTATTTGGGGGAAAATAACTGAAAACAAAATGATAGTTTTGAAGCAACGGCTATAAGACACAGCATGTATCTATGGTTTTCTTTGAAAAATATCAAAATTTTCACTGCAGAAAAACACCCATAATCCAAGAAGTACCCTCCCTACATTTTTGGCATTTGTATAACAGTTCATATAAAAGGACAATATGGTACAAATTAATTCCTGTATCGATTGCTGATTTTGCTAAAACCATGAGGTGAAACAATTAGCATGTTGGTTCTTTTGGTTTGAAATTTTTAAAGAATATAACAGTGCAGAGGGAAAAGGGGGGAGGGAGAAATCTGCCCTGTGATTGAAGAGGACAGGGTGGGAGA
>NW_011888796.1:10005476-10037261 GCF_000151845.1 Pteropus vampyrus | reverse complement strand
TACGTTTCTACCTTGTCCCATTCCACAATACATTTGAGGCCATTGACATCCTTATAGAAAGAGTCCCTTGCCGTGTGTTTAATGGATCCAGGATCCTTTAAGAAGCTCTGGATTGAAAGAACTCATGCCACAGAACAGATCACTTAAGTGCTTTGCTAACACTTTTTATTGTTCTGTTAATGCTTGCCATGGGAATCCTATCACAAGCAGTCCAGGTAAACAGTAAACTAACAACAGACACTGAGAACTTTTCCATTTTCACCAAACATGTTTCTTATTTGCAGGCTGCAGATATTTAACTGTAGCTTGTTCCTTTCTATTCTCTTTATAAGGCACTGAACAAGAAGGCTCACCAGAGGCGTGTCCCAGCCACTGAGCCCCCACAACAGAACATGGTCACCAGCACCCCGCCGACTGCAGGGGACATGCTGAGGGAACAATGGTCTAACTCTGCAGCTCTAAAATCAGATTAATTCCATTCGTGCAAAGGTGCACAGGCAGGGGTGTGTTTTACTATTTGACGCACAGATGACAATCTGGCTATAAGCTAGTATTTGGGGGAAAATAACTGAAAACAAAATGATAGTTTTGAAGCAACGGCTATAAGACACAGCATGTATCTATGGTTTTCTTTGAAAAATATCAAAATTTTCACTGCAGAAAAACACCCATAATCCAAGAAGTACCCTCCCTACATTTTTGGCATTTGTATAACAGTTCATATAAAAGGACAATATGGTACAAATTAATTCCTGTATCGATTGCTGATTTTGCTAAAACCATGAGGTGAAACAATTAGCATGTTGGTTCTTTTGGTTTGAAATTTTTAAAGAATATAACAGTGCAGAGGGAAAAGGGGGGAGGGAGAAATCTGCCCTGTGATTGAAGAGGACAGGGTGGGAGACAAGTCTCTAGGTGTGCATGACAATGGAGAACAGGAAAGAAGAAAGCTCACCCCAAATGGCGATTAAAACCCAAAATCCTAATAAGGATTTCTGGAAAATACATACATCTGCATGGTTCAAGTTATACAGACGTTACATTTATTTAGAGTTTTCAGAAACTCATAATCCTTATAACAATACTGTGACGGAGAGGAGGCATACATAACCTAGTTTATAAATTAGATGGACGGTTAGGCCCTGTGATTCTGTGACATGAACTGCAGACACAGACCTGAAACAAAGCCATTCAAACAACTGGTCTTGCTTTCTAGGAAGCTGAAGTTGCATTTCATAGGCTACACCTGAGACTTCTAATATCCGCTCCTAAAAAGATCCAACACCGTGTGGAACACTTAATTTAGGCAAGAGAGGGAGAGGAAAGGAGAATCTGGGCACAGGGAGTGTTGCTCAGTTCCTGAGACGTAAAAAGGAGCAGCTCAGGCCACCAAGTTAAGGAGTGTGGAGCGCAGGCCGAGGCGAGCTGACCAGAGGAGGTCACATGGAGAATGTGGAGAAGTGGGTCCCGAGTGTCAGCCTGCCTAGGACCTGTGGCGTTGGCAGCAGATCCTAAGGGTTTGCCTGCTAACTGTCGAAGCAAAAAAATCTAGAAATAGGCACACAGTTTTTCAATGCCCCAATCTCCACCTACCCACGGGGCTCAGGAATAATCATTTCATTTAATAAAACAAATTACAGAAGGCTTTGTTTGTCAGATCCCATATTAGGATTATCTTCTCTAAGATGTCTCTAAGTGCCAAGTAACAAGACCTTTAACAACTGGAGGGGTGATAATGAAACACAAACCCATGGGTGCCGGAAGTACTATTCTTAGGAGTTCTCCCTCTTTTTGCGTTTATGTCGATGAGCAAAGGAAAATTTTACTGAAGGATATGGATGCCTTTGCTATTTGAAACTATGAGTGGATGGTTCTGTATAGATGAGTTTTATAAATAGTTGATGGTCTAAGCATTCAATTTTTATTTTAATCTTTTTGGGGGTGGTTATATACCCCCTTGGGATCAGTTGTTATTTCTTCCCTTTTTTTTTTTTTTATGAGAGAGGGGTAACAGTGCTCAGCTAATAGAATTGTGAAGAGCTTAACATGTATATATCCTGATGATGTATGGCAACCATGGGAGGAACTCAGTAAAAGTTAGCTCACAGCCTCATCCTTTCCACAAAGAGAATACAGAGCGAGAAGTCATTCTCTGGAATAACAATTATTTTATATTAGTGTATATTTCCACTATGCATAATGGCCCTAGGCCTTTTAGTTTTGGACTGCTTTTGAATTTTTCTGCCTCCTTTCCTTAACTTTTAAAAAAAGTTACCTGAGCTCCTAGTATCTTATGCTAGAAGCTTTTATCTATGTTACTTTCATTTAATTTTCATAGCAAGATGTTCTTTTCATTGCTGTGGCTTAATTAAATGTGTTTTGCAGCTGCGAATTCCAGCAATCGTTTTGCTGGACGTGGATCAGAATTTGTTTTCTTAATTCATCTGAGGCAGATTTCCCTCACACCACTATGAAAAGTATTTGAGTTGCTAGGTAAAGCCAGCATTGAATGACACTTTAAAAAGTGAGGGTTATAAGGTCTAATATTTAGTTGGAGCTCATCCTGTTATTACATGCCAGGCACTACTCAAAACCCTTCATTCATTCATTTAAATTAAAACAACTGTTTGACTTAAAGAGGAGCTCTTTGTTTATACTAATGGATACACTAATGTAATATCGTGCCTTAAAATAAAAAATATTTTTATCAAAGATAATTCAAAAAGAATTTGTTTTGATGGAAGAATCGTCTTCTTAGTTCACAGTGAAAGCTAAGAGGGCAGGGCCAGAGCTGGCCCTTGTCTATGCAGATGAGAAAATGGTGCCCTCTCTGGGCAGATACTGCCCCTGGGGCACAAGACTTGATGAATGAATGATGCAAAATAGAAAAGGGCTTCCCTTTATCTGGTGAGCACAGGCCATCACTAGGGTACATGGCTCCGGGAGCTGAGTGTGGGCTGGCTTTCGGCCCCTCGTGCTCCCTTGTGCTTTGAACAACCTAGCCTGACTCTATGTGGCAGCCCGGGTGTGTGTGTGTGTGTGTGTGTGTGTGTGTGTGTGTGTGTGTGTGTGTGTGTGTGTGTGTGTGTGTGTGTGGAGAGGGGGGCATGATTAGGGAGGTCGGGGAGGCAGCAAAGATGTTGTTGGAGAAAGGGCAGAGAATGAATGTAGGAGAGTGGAACAGGTACAGAGCAAAATGATTGCGAACCTGTAGCAATCAAAGGAATTATTTCAGAGTTGGGGTGTGGGGGAGAATGGCTGCAGCCCACCTCTACTTAAGGCTAGTAAGGCAGTTTGGTCCTTGAATTGACTCATGTTGCTCATGGCCCTATTCATCTCTAGAGCTGGTGGCCAAAACCCAAAGGAGAGGGCTCTGTAAAACCCAGTAGAGTCATGCTGCTCTTACAACCACCCGGCTGAGGAGTCTCTCCTTAACTCCCTTCACTGGTCTGAATGTCTCAAAATGCAGATTTTAAACACAGAGCTTATTCTTAGGTGGTGGAGCATATTCTTAGGCTCCTAAGGCTTTCAGGGGCATTGGAGGGATGGTGTGAAATGCATTGGAGCTTTGACATTCTCCCCCTTGCATCTCCAGAACAGACTGGTTTCCTGCTGCTGAGTTTTCTTCAGCCTAGAGGTGATGAGAGCTGGCCCTTGGTCTTTGAAGGACAGCCTGATCTCTACTCCCATATTATCCTGTTCCCCTGTGGATTGCAGATGTGTAGAGAAAGGCCAAAATTGTAGGTTGGATACAGTCCTAATAATAGGAATGCAAAATGTGGAAGCAGATGTGGAGAAAGGAAAATCTAGTTGTAAAAGAGCCTATTTATATATGTTGGATACACATCTTGATTATTTTCCTCCTTTTCACCCTAGAAAATATTTGATTACTTATTAACTTCATTGAAGGCCAGACACAGATTTCAGTACCAGGCGTAGTAACTTTCTGAAGCTGCAGAAGAGTGAAAGGAATCACAGTACGGTTTTTAATTCTTTTTTCACGTTTGGAAATCATTTACTCTTATTTCATAAGCATTGAATGCTGTTTGCTAAAATTGCTAAAATAGGAGATTACTTGCCAGTTTTTATCCCATAATACCCTTTTTTCTCTACCTACTTCTCATTTTGGCCAATGTAAATGTACAGTGATGGCAAGATGATTGTAGTTTAGTGTATTTCTGAGGAAAAACTGAGGCAATATAAATTGGTCTTACGTGGGAACATGGATGAGCATGGCTTTTAAAAGGAGAAAGGAAGGGATTGATGGATGTGTTTATACACTTTAAAAGTTTTGGTTTAGAACTCACAACAGGTTCAGGCATATCCAGAATAATGTCTGGATGGTTTAGATATTTGTTTGAATGGGCTGGCTTCATGCAAAGGGCTCTGTGTTCAGGATACTTACTTCAGTAAAGTGATTTAATATCGCTTTCAAATATAGAGACTTGTGATTTAGACTCAGGGAAGAGGAGACTCTCTGCTCTGGCATTCATTTACTTAATGTCCCAAATCTCATGTTCCACAAGGTGGTAACTACGACTTGGTGTGCTTTGCAGTTCCATTAGGTTGGAATCTAACTTGGAAAGTCCTCCTCGGTCTTGCTCTCTGTGGCTTTTTTAAGACTCAGGAACAGTTCGCTCTGTAACTTAGCTGGTAAAATTGTTGCTGTTGAGAAGAGAGTCATCTGTTCAAAGTTCAGTAGGTATGGAATTCCCACAACATAACCTGGTGTGCTTTATATCTTTCTCTCCTTTTAGAAAGTGAGTTTCCAGACAAGTTCCTACCACTATAGCTTGTCAGAAAATTTTCATTGTTAATCTATGAAAGCAACTCAGAATTTAAGTAATACGTTTTAGGTATAATAGTTTAATATCTATATGTATAAATGGAAAGAGATGGTTTTGTTACATTTGTGGAGGGCGTTTTGTATTACTGTGTTTAAAGAAGATGATCTTCCTTTCATTGTACTTGGAAGACTCATGAAAATGTTAATACGTATAGTTGAATTGAATGAAGACCTGGCTCCACAGCCCGCGCATGCATCCCCCGCTCCCCCCCTCTTCCCCATCTCCTTTAGCCACCTTCCCTGGCAGCTCTCGCATCTGTGTGTAATCCTGTCATAGCCGCAGCCACACTGCTCATTTGCCAAATGGTTTCTCCTTCGGTGCTCTGCCTAATTTGAAGGTCTTGGTATATGTGGATATCTGTGTATCTTTGGTATATGTGTCCCCAGAGCCTGCCATAATGGACAGTGGAAAATACATGTTCACATGCAGATGTCATCAGTGGGTGGTGAAGATGACCGAGAGAATGGAGGTCTGACCCTGGGAAACGGAAAGGATAAAGCACAGCCAAGAATCCGGAGTAGCAGCAGTGTGAACTTAGAACTCTGGAGATCCGGGCCGCGTTGGGCCTCAGGCTGCTGTTGGAAAACAGTTTTGCACAGGCCTCTCCTGGAACTCCCTGAGTGACGTGAGATGGGTTCCATCATTAACCTCAGCTGAACATACTTTTAGGTGTGGTGCTGTGCTAGTTGTGTGAAGTGCAGAGGCCTGGGCTGTCCAGCAGACATGGCAGGGAAGCTGCCGTGGAGGAGGAGGAGAGGTGCTGCGGGCACAGCTCCAACAGTGTTACCTTCTCAGCAGAGGTTTGCCTGCTTATTGTTCTCTCTCTCTCTCACTCTGTTTTGTTTTGTTTTGTTTTGTTTTGTTTTGTTTTGTTTTGGCCTAGAGGAGGCAGACGCCACCAAAGAGGAGCACTGGGGAGAAATCTGCCAGAGAAGCCTTCTGACTTGGGCAGCCCCTCTACCCCCAGACCACTTGGCCACAACAGTCCTTCTTGGTCCCCCAGATCCCCAGGGTGGGGAAGGGGCTCCTTGTTCTACTCGTCCCCATTCAGGTGTTTCGGATCCGTGTATCATGTGGATACTGAGGTACAGAGAGGTTATGAACCTTGTCCAAGGTCCTTCGGCTAATACACTCTGCAGCTAGGATTTGGACTCAGTCTGGTTTCAGAATCTATGCTTATAACACCAATCTATACTCCCTTTGCCAGTGTAGGACCCAAGTGTCCTAGTCAGGGTTGCCAGGGGAAGACTCAGCATACAGGGTAAAAAAGCTGCCTCTGGCTGCAAAAGTCAAGTCAGTGAGCCGAATTAACTCCCAAATTCAGTCTCCCAAAATAAACCGTCCTATCTTTGCTGAAGGATAATGTGACTATTTGCCTTTTTTTTTTTTGCTTTTTTTCCCCCCCTCAGCAGCTGATAATTTCCTGCATTCACTCAAGGAAATATTAGTAGGTCCTTACAAGTGTTTATTCAGACCCTTTCCTTCCTTGAATGGAACCCTTTGTATATCATCAGTATATCAGTTGATGGTTACAAAACAGGTCGAGATTCCAGGGCTAGTTGCTGTGTTGTGCTTAAGATTATTTTGATGCCAGAAGAAACTCACTAGAGCTAGGTCAGGTGGGGTTGGCAGGGGGCAGGAAGTTTTAAAGTAATCGCTGAGGTCTTAGGAGAAGTCTTCTGTCTATGCTAAGGGGTCGCATGTCTGTGTGTCACTTAGAGCCAGGCCTTGAGCCACTGGCTAGCTTGTGGACTAAGTGTCCTACACTCAGGCTGCCAGCCCTGCTGTGGTCACCTGTGTGCAGAGCCTGGCCCTGCCAGAGTAGTGCAGTCAGCCTGGCCACACAGGCAGTAGTGGTGTAAGCGGTACCTGTTTGTGGAGCATCATATTCATGGCAGATCTAAATCTTGCAATTTTATGAAAAAAATGGAAGATGAATGTTTTCCTTTCCTTTTGGTATTTCTAATACATAAGCATCTCCCCTGCAGAAGAGAGCTGTCTGCCCAGTTTTCTTGTTGGTTCATGCCTCGCCTGCTTTTAAGCCAGGGGGAAGACAGTGAAGGGAGAGGCATTTCTGCATGCTTTCAGGTGCAAAGGCACATCCTGTTTCTGGATCGTGGGGTTGGGTCTCCACTGTGTCCTTTTTGATTCAGTTTTTATTAATCTTATGAGTATGAGGAATCAAATTCAGAACGTAGTTTTGGTGCTGGTGGGATTCCACCCCCTCATACCTCTTTTTTCTGCCTCTTTCTATATATTTAGTGAGATATTGGAAGAGGTTACATTAGGAATTATAGCTAGATAACCTTTTAAACTTGACTGAACATTGCGACAGGTTTGAAGCTCTAGTTTAACATTTGTTCTCATGTGTATGTCATCAAACATTCTAATAAACCTACTTTTATTCATCTCTCTGATTCATCACCATCAACTTTGAGACTAATAGTAGTGTTAGTTAGTGACTGGACCATGACAAACCTGTCTAGAAAAGGAAAGAGATGAGGCAATCCAAGGGTCTTGAACTTCTAGCAGCTTCAGCTGTCCTTTTTATGAGGTCATCGAAACCAGTGGAATGAGAGTGATGCTGTCCTTGAATGAGTTGCCTGACATTATATAAATGCACATTAGAATAAGAGATACAAACTTCCAGTTATAAATAAGTCACAGGGACGTGAGAGCATATAGTCAATAGTATCGTCATAACTGTGCACAGTGACGGATGGATACTAGATTTATTGTGGTGATCACTTCATAAGTTATATAAATGTTGAACAGCTACATTGTTATTCACCTGAAACTCATATAATATCGCATGTCTATAATTTTAAAAAAGAATGAAAAATAAATGCACATTAGCACAATAGTATGAAGCTAAAGAAAGAGCATTGGGTAATGGAGGATCAAAAGAAAAAAATACAGATACTTGTTTATTTTTAAACCTTGGCTAACCTCTCCATTTTGTAGTGAAATTTCCCAGTGTTTAATTTTGCTTTAGTCCCACGTTCAGTTGGCTGAAGACTCTTTAATTTGGAACCCATACCAACAGAACCATTTCCCACCTTTTCCTCAATTGCTTTTTGCAATGAAAGTAACAAATGGGTTGAGACTAGAGTATTACAGTCTCTAAGTGGCGATGTCTGCTTCAGAGTTTATGTAGCACTTTAACGAATTTGTATTCGTGTGTCAACTCTTTTGTGAGGTTGATAGAATTAAATTTTTAGAGTTTATAAATTTGACCACTTTTAGCTATGCCAGTGTGTTTTGGAATAAGTCTACATGATATTGACTTAAAACACATGTACATAGGCAATTATGTCCAAATACTTACATAGATAGCATTGTTCTAGCTACAGCACTCTGGACAGAGATAAACTGTGTCTGATGAACACCAGGAGGAGACTTACTCTTATGTTTTAATTATGCTTCGTGGATTAACTTTTACAGTAGCCCTAATAGTAAGTTGCTTTTGAGGAATAAATGAGATTTCACCATATCCAGAGTCCCAGCCAGCTCTCAGGGTTGTGTGTGTGATGCATGCTTATGCTTGCCTTTCATCTCAATTCCGTTTTTGATAAAGGCAATAGTAGCTAAAACTTTTATAGTTCTGATTCTGTTCTCTCTTATTTTGGCTTACTCATGGTGCCTTGCTTTTGTATGTATTCTTTTAGTTCTCACTGTGAGTTCATATTTTGTCAAATTTTATCTGCGGGAATTCTCCGAGGCCAGAGTTAGGTTGGGTTCCCCTGGAGAGGAATTACCTGTACTTCTCCCAGGTGACTGGAGGCGCTCCTGACTCCCCAGGACCACTTGGAAACTCAGCTCTCCACTTGAGTTTTTTGATGCTTCAATTAGTTCTGGCCACAAACTTGTATAAGGGCTGGCTTGTGGTTATGAATTCTTGGAGGTACAGGGATCTCCCCTCTTAGCACCAAGATTGAGACCCGAGATTTTGTTTGTAGTCCTAAAGTGTCAGTTTAATTCTCATTCTCCCAGACACTGAGGGTGTTGCGCTTTGGTGTGTCCTGTTAGATCCACTTTGGGCAGGCCTTGGGGCTTTTTTTCTCCTGCCTGGAGCACCGCTCTGAGACTCTGAAAAGCTGAAGTCCACCTGGTCCAGCAAGTGCCCCCAAGGCAGAAACCACTTTAGTCCCCTGCTTACCTCTTAGGATTCCTGCCTTCACTTGATTTTTAGTTCCTTACTAAGCAGCCAGGTTCTATCTAGATGTCCATTTTTAGCATTTTATCCAAACTTTTTAATTTTCAAAAACAAATATCAGTCAGAGTACCTACTTGGACAATCTCCCTCTGCCAAAATGGAGGTCCTCAGTTGATTCTTAAGATAGCTTCAAACTTTTCTCTGTTTAGCCCATCTGTGTCCCACTGCAGGGGACAGTCCTTTTTACAGAATTCATGTCTGAGAGGCATCCAGACCCCACTCCAATAGTGCTCACTACTTGTTCAGAATACCTCTGATTTTAGAGCCTTTTTTCCTACATCGAACTAAATTCTAGTTCCCTTTAATTTCTCCCAGTCGTTTCATATTTGCTCCTTGAAGCAGCACAATATAAATCTCCCTCTTCCGTGTGGCAGCTCTTCAGGTCTTTCCTTCCTCTTTTCTTCTCCCACTTGACTAAGCTTCTTGGATTTAGGGCCCTAAGTGTCTCTGTCACTTCTTGGGCTACATGATTTAAGATGTCCATCCCCAAACATCAGGATCACTGATGATTTTCCTCTGTTTGGTATCTAGTTTGTCAGCTCCTCAGGCATTCAGTTTCAGAACTGCATCAAATATTCCTAATATGGCCGGGCCATGTCAGAGTATGTGAACTGCCCAGATATTTCTTTCTGGGCCCTCAGTGACTTTCTGTAAGTAGCTCTGTCACATGGTTCACTGAGTTAATAATCACTTCTTCCTTCCCCACTCCTTATTCCTCCTACTCTCTAACCCCAATCTTTTTCATGTAAACTGTCTTAAGCCAGATCGTATTTATCCTGAAATTATGGATAATAAGCATTTTAGAAAGGTAAATGATGTACTGTTTTTGATTTCTTTTAGAATGGGTATATTAAGCCCCTGATATGATTCTATTTATCTTTGCTTAAGAATGATTTATTTGAATAGAAAATAATGTAGAATCTCAAAAACTCGTACTAAATTGTTGGTTTCAAAACCTAGCACGCTGACTTGAGATTTTACCAATCAATTTTGTCTGCAGAAGGTGATAGTTACTCATTTACAATTAATTATAACTATCTATTGAATTAATATGCCTTTTGCAGTTATAGTGATTCTTAAGATATTTTTACAGAGGAGTTTCATTTACAATCTTTGATTTAAGGGAAGAGATTAAAGTTGTTAACAATCTCATTTTATACGACATTTGATAGCAATTGCTATTTTATATTGACTACATTAATTAGGTTTCCTGCTAATTTCAGTCTTCTGATACATAAGATATCAAAAATTTATTAGTTATAATTTAGATTCTTGTCATAAATATTTTTAGAAGGTTTTTTTCCAGCAGCGATAGTAACAGTTAAAGGTGTTTAATGTTCTTAATTCATCACAATTATTTTGCTCTTCTCACAATAAAACCTTGGTCCCTCTTTTTCCTGTTGTGATTTTGTGACTTTTGATTGTGGGGCTTGCTGGTTTTGTGTAGACTTATTGTAATTACATTTATGCCAAGGTTTGTTCTAAATTTCAGGCATTGAACTTGGAGTCTACTTAATCACTTAAGATGATTCATGAAGCTAATTGTACAGGGACAGAAAGTATGTGTCCAAAAGCCATTTGAGTGGCAGTTTCAGTGTCCGTGAATATATTTGACAAAAATATTAACCAGAAGAACTTGCAGGTTAAAAGTTATTTTAAGGTTCACATGAAAGGATTTGTTCAGTGAACTAGAAAAATTCCTTGCCTAGAGATAAAAGAGGTTAAAAGAGTAACAAGTGAGGAAGATGGCTGGAAACTTCCTTGACATGCTTAAAGCAACTCGAGCAATAAATGAAACATGCTTTATTGTTGATGGTGAAAAATGTTTTTTCATTGATTTTGATTGGAAACATGAATTAACTCTAAATCTTACCACATATTTTATGGAGAGGACCATTTTTTGCTAATATTTGTTAGTGACCTAGAGATAGTATAAAGCATAAATTCATCTTAATAAAAGGGCTAAAATATTGGAAAACATTAGTTATTAAACCATAAATGATATTTATTGCCTGCCTTGGTCTGTATAGTTTAAAAACTGCAAAATAGTCGCCCTTATCAGTTTTAGATATATTAAGACTAAAAAATTTTTCTGCTGGGTATGTGCTGCACAAAAATGAGAGAGTGACAATTAAGAAAGAGGAAGACATGTGATCCAGAAAACAATTGCTCCAACACAAGAGAAAAGCAAAGGGAATTCTCAGGATGGTGAAGAGGGCACACGGCTGTGTCATTGTCCTAGATGTCAGCCTGCCCAGAGAGGTAGAGGCCTCTGGAAGTAATGGCTCTGTGTGAGGGGGCTGGAAGTCAGAAGGATTCACTGGTTGATTACCTGATGGATTTCTGTAGAGAGGAGTTTTACAGTCATGTCAGAAGGTTTAGGAGCAAATTTGTGGTGGAAAAATAGAAAACTAAGATAACATAAGCAAAATTATAATTAATTCCAGGAGAGAAAGTTATTATGAAAGGAAATATACTCACAATATACTACAGACTCAGCTAAGCTGTGAACATTATATACATAGTCATAACCATGAAAAATGACTATGCATTTAATAAAAAATTACATTAGCAAGATCGGAGAGGGGCGTCTGTGTTAGAAAGCTAAAGTCTCACTCGCTTATAAGATAGGAAGTCAAAACTAACACTTAACTGAAAAATCAAGAAAGAATAACTTGATAAGTCATGTAACACTGAACCAACTTGCCAAGGAAGTCTACGTAGCTTCTACCTGGTGTGACTTAAGGCACAGGATGGAAAGAGGTCCTCCAGCCCCTTGGCCGTTGACTTCTATACCCAGATTCCATTTCTGAGGGAGGCAGGATGCTTTATTGCAGTGGTCCCTGAAGGAGCTCTCCAGGATATCCTAGGACAAGTGTATTTTAACATATCCTTTGTAAGGAATACCATTAGGTTACAAGGTCTGCTTCAGTGCGTTCATTTTACCTAACAGGCCCTGATCTCTGCAAGTATTTTTTCTCCTATTTGAGAGAGAGCACAGTGTAGGAAGAATACAGGCTCTTGAGCAGGACTGCCTGGTCCCAAATCCTGGTTCTTTATGACCTTGGGCAAGTGAAGTCACACCTCAATTTCCCATCTACAAAATGAGGATAATAATACTACCTGCTTCCTAAGGTGGTCATGAGGAGTAAATCAGTTAATCTATGCAAAATCTTTCAACTAGTGCATGGCAAGTAATAAGCATACAATTGTACATTATTGTATTATTTTTTGTTAACCTTTTAATTTTTTGTGATTACTGTTGTTTTCTTTATTCAATCATCAAAACTGGATCAGTAATTCAGAAGTGATTCGCTGAAGTATAAAAGGAGTGACAAAAATAGAAATAAAATACTACAGCTCAAAATAACATCATAAATATAAATAGTAAACAGAAACTCAGTGTAATTATAGAATGTGAATGTCTAGGGACCAGTGAATCTACCAGGTTGATAATTTCACTCAAGTAACAGAAAAGAAAACTTGTAAATAGAAAGGACTACAATGACTCTGAAAATTGGATTTTACTTGGCAGATGATTTATTTATCTGTAGTCTCCAGTGCTTTCTCTGTTATGAAACTTTGTCAAGTAGTGGCATGAAACCCTCAATGCTTTTGAGTCATTTTCAGGGGAATTACAGTGGCCTTTCTAGTAAACCAGTTGAGTCTTCCCAGATCAAATACAAAATAATGTTTTCCAGACTTAGATGCATTTTTTGCTAGTGACCCGGAATAGAACAAAATCCCCAAGACATCAAAGTTCCATTCGTCATAGCAAAAGCAGATTTGCTGAGAAGTTTGCAACATCAACCTCAAAGCTGATGGCAAACATTCTCAAAGGGAAGAGAAACAAGCTTGTAGCAAAATCCCTTTATCAAATGCT
Source organism: Pteropus vampyrus (assembly GCF_000151845.1). Taxonomy (NCBI): domain Eukaryota; kingdom Metazoa; phylum Chordata; class Mammalia; order Chiroptera; family Pteropodidae; genus Pteropus; species Pteropus vampyrus. The sequence continues at coordinate 10,024,315 of NW_011888796.1, read as the reverse complement.
GCTCTTGCTTGTCACATAATTATCAATGGAATGAAGTTTGGGAACACAATCACATGTGTGTGAATGAATTTTTTACTTTGTAGTTTGTTGAAATCACTAATGTGTGGTATATGAGTCAGCCCGTAGCATATGTCTGATAACACGTATAAGGGTGGAGTGTTCAATGATTTTTCATTGAAAAATTTTGCTTCAGAAGGAGAGATTTTTTTTGATTGCTTATTCTATGGGCTCTGATGTCAATCGAAAGGGTCCTTGGCATCCCAAACGACAGAGCACCAGTAAGAAAGCAGCCAGGAAGAAGTCGCTCTACAAATACTTCTCCACATCCACTTTTTCCACTGAGAGGGTGTTGAAGCCTCCATCGTTAAATGTATAATTTCCATTGGGCTGTATGAAGAAATATTTGGCAAGTAAATATCTCAGCTTTTCTCTGTTAAATTTTGCTCACTGTTGAGGAGTTCTCTTTGAAATAAGATATGAAATTAAGTATTTGTTCATCGTCCTGTTATGAGTAAAAACCATTTCTATATCACTCAGTTTAGTCAGGTGGTATATTGCATAAGCATTTTTATCTTTGCTAATTTAATCTTTTTCTTCCTGGTCAATGGCAGAAATCAGATACTGAGAAATTTTAAAAACTGGATGGTGATACTGACAACTTGATCACCAAAAATTTGACTCTTTTCTAGCACATGCTGATTTTCATCCAAAAAAGCAATATGTTGGGCATATGTAAAAATCTGAGGCTAGTGCACACACACACACACACAAAATGAATAAAGAAGCCATTCAGCACTTCCTCCCAAGTCGAAACTTTCCATTCCCAGCTTTTAAGGATGACTTAGGTTTCTAGTAGATACTAAAAGAAACCTTTAAGGAGTTTTCCATGATACCTGGGTTCGTCCTTAAAGCAAATATCTGTATTGCTTACTAGAACAGACATTGCAGCCATTCCTACTTGTCTGTATAGTCACAATGAATTATGATTTTCTAATTTATTTTAATTTAAAATATATGTATTGGCTTAAATTTGGATCTATATTCTTGCTCAAGCTAAATACATCATTTAATTTTTAAATACTATGTTTTATCGATATTCAGAAATTATGAACATATAAAAAATTTTTGATTACTGTTAGTCATCAGCATGTGTGCCAGATGCTCACTGAGAGATCTTATAGCTGGCAGATTTGGAGATATACTTCCTTAGAAGTTAGAAAGTTGTTACCCCGGTCTGGTGTTCAGTCTGTGTTTGATTCATATAGGCAAATTTTCTACCTTTGGGAACTATTTTTTTAATCTATAAAAATGAGAATAGCCAGACAGTTTCACTCATTAAAATATCAGTACTTACTGAACTAATAGACTTTTTTAACAGAGTAAGTCTTTTTAATGTCACGGATCCTATAAATCTTAAACGAGAGTCTTTAAGGAGTATCTAGTCCATTTTTCCTCAGTAGGTGTAAATCTCCCCAGCAGCACACCTGGCACATTTTCTCTGTGTTGTCATTTTGGCCATCAATGCCAAACAGAAAAAAATTTAAATATTTTTCAATTTATAGCCCTATAATTATTTAAAGTCAGCTACTAATCCTCCTCTAAGTTATCACTTCAAGGGCAAACTGCTCTAGTCCTTTCAGCTCTTCGTGTCTGTTTCCCATCTCCTCCTCTGTTCTCTCTCTTCTGTGTCTCTGAGGGCTCTTCAGGATTCTTGTAGTTTACCGGCATTGATGTAAATGAATTTTTTTGTTATGTAAGAAGTAGTGCTTACTGGGGCCAGTCAGCTGTGCACTAAGATGTGTGGGTTTGGCACAGTCCTGTGTTATTTAACCCATATAACTTTGCAGGTAGGCTTGATTATTGACAGTGCACTGATAAGGAGACTAAGACTCATATATTAAGTAAATTGCTCAAAGTAAATTACCCAGGAAGTAGCAGCGTCATGTCTCCTATTCCCTTTTTATTTCATTGCACCATTGACTCACATTGCTCAAATTTTCTTAACTTTTATCTCCTGAGCCACATCCTTCTTTGAATTAAAACGTATTATATGCATTCTGAAAACCTTTAAATTATTCAGAAATATATGAAGAAAACTCTCCTCCACCCCAATAACTCTGCTGGTAGTGTGAAATGTGATTGCTTCTCACATTCTTCTTCCACACTTAATTTCTATACCTAAATGAAGTAGAGATATGAATATGTGCCTGTTTCATTGTAAGGCTTAAATGAGTTAATATATAAAAAGGACATATAGAATAGTGTCTGGAACATAGAAAGAGCTCAAACTTTGCTCTCATTTATATAAACACATGGCTATTCATGTATATGAAAATAAACACATATACAGTCAACTAATATTTGACAAGGGAGCCAAAAGTACTTAACAGAGAAAGGATAGTCTTTTAAATAAATGATGTTAGGAAGACTGGAGAGCCACATGCAAAAGAATGAAATTAGACCTTATCATACAAAACTCACAAAAAATAACTAGAAATGGATTAAAGACTTAAATGTAAGAATGAAACTGTAAAACTCTTAGAAGAAAACAGAAGGAAAAAGCTCTCTGACATTGGTCTCAGCAACGGTTTTTTGGATATGACATTAAAAGCTCACGCAACAAGAGCAAACAGCTGGGACTACCTCAAACTAAAATGCTTCTGAACAACAGAAGAAACAGTCAACAAAATGAAGAGGCAACTTACAGAATGGGAGAAAAGATTTGCACACCATATAGCAGATATGGGATCAATCTTCAAGATATTTGAAGAATTCATACAACTCAAATGCAAAAAGACTAATAATCCAATTTAAAAAGAGGCAGAGGACCTGAATAGGCATTTTTCCAAAGAAGACCTGCAAATGGCCAACAGGTACATAAAAAAGATGGTCAGCATCACTAATCATAAGGGAAATGCATATCGAAACTACGATGAAATGTATGGCTGTCATCACACTTTCTGTCATCAAAAAGACAAGAAATAAGTGTTGGTGCACTCTTGGTAGATATGTAAATTTCCACTATGGAAAACAGTAAAAATTAAGAATAGAAGCACCATATGATCCAGCAATCCCACTTCTGGGTATATATCCAAAGGAATTCTGTAGTTGCCATCAGAGGGCTCCTGTTTGGTTGAAACTGAACTTTTAGGCGTAATCATCCTTCCAGGTATAAATGATTTTCTAACCGTATTTCTCCATTATGTATACAGAAATGTCATGACAGACCTTGTCAAATGCCTTCATAGAATCTTAAGAAAGTAGTCATTTAGTGAGTAGTCTTTGCTACTCAGTTTGGAAGAATAATACGTAACACTACATTTGGGGAAACTTGAAATATAAACAACAGATGTCTGTAGTTTGGGAAATGACTGAAAAATGTCTAAAAATGCCCACAGTCTTATTGGGTACATGTGCACGTGCGTGCGCGCGTGCGCGCGCACACACACACGTGCATGTGTACACGCACACACAGAGTGCTATTTTGATCCTGTTAGAGACTAGCTGCCACATAACTGGCTTCGGCATTGATATCCCATTTGGAAATTTTTTCGCAAGATCAAATTTAACATAATCAGTTAAAATATATTTTCAGAATATCGGGTTTATTTAAACCATTAAAAGCGGTTGTATAAATGTGAACTAGTACAAAAATAATTTTCGGTGTCTGCTGTGCTAACTGTTAGTATGCAGTGAACATGTCACATGAGCCAACTAAATATGTGTCTTCACTGAACATAGTAAACAATGAGAACATTAAGTTCTGTGTACATTTTTATTCATTCTTCAACTTTTTAAGATTTTAGAAATTAGAAGCACTATATTACCTGATTTGAACCTTTCAAAAACTCTGAAGTGACAAGATACAGATCATTATTCCCATTTTTTGGTCAAAGAAATCGAAGCACAGAGACGTAAGATAACTGCCCAGAAAAAGGAGTGGTTCATTCTGGTCATCAGGAGAGTCATGGAACCCTTCACACCAGAGGTGGCCTTTAACCAGGGCTGACCATTTTGTTAAGGGGTGTTTGTGAAAAGGGGCATCAGGCTGAGCAGTGAGCCAAGGCGGAGAGGCATGGAAAACCAGGAGGGTTTGGAAAGCAGAGGGCAAGGCATGTATGTGGCTGGCACACACTGGGAGACTCGGCCAAAAGGGTAATGTGAGGCCACATCCTAGAGTCCTGAATGCAGAGCTCAGGAATTTGGGCTTGCATCTGTGATGTGGGAAGCCCCTTGAGAGGGTTAGAGGAAGAAGAATGATTCTCATCAGGGCCAAGAGCAGAGACCTGAGAGGATGTTTGCTGCTACTTACTATTCCGAGGCTTAGTTGTTTGAAACCCACAAATACTTCAGTGCCCATGGGGAGGATAGCCCTGCGCTAATTGTCTGTGTGTACCGTACCGCTTCATAAGAGGGTTTTCCTCTGAGTGAATACCTCATCAGCATGGCTAGTAGCCAGTTCAAAAATAAAATGCACAGTCTTCTCTCCCAGTTGTTGCCTTGCCTTCTGTATTTATCTATTGGGCCTTTCACATGACGGTGTGAGCACTTCCATCAATTCAACCCTGAAGTAGTTCTGTGACTTAAACATGGGAGATGGGTCCTTTGATGTTCAGAAATGTTTATTGGTTTTAAAAGATTGATATGGGCATCTTCTTTTTCTTTCTACAAAATTACATATGAGAATTCTAAGCTTAAAGAATTAATGTCTATTAAAATTCAAACAGTATTGAGCATTTACTCTGTTCCAGGTACCTGTCAGGGTAGGAGGAAAGGAAAGTAAGGCTAAGTCCTCTAGGGCAATTAATTGTCCTCCTGTTCGTTTGGCATCATTTACTTATGTTATATATTTGTCTGTCAGCCCTTATCACAGTACTTGGCTATCTTATGTACAAGGCCTCTATCACTGTGAATGCCTTCCTCTCCCCCAGGATACCGTGTTTTCCTATTCTGTCTAAATCCTGCTACCTCAGCATCCCCCTCAAAGACTGCTTCTTCCTAGAATTCTTATCCAACTCTTCCAAGCTACAGTCAGTTTAATTCAACAAATCCTTCCGGAGCAATCTCTTAGGTCCGAGGTCCCATGTGAGTAATGTGAGGACAAGAACTGTGCCTAAGTTAATCTTAATAACCTCATTACTAAGCATGGTGCTAGGCACATAGCAGGGGCTCCAGATATGTGTTGTAAGGAAATAAGGGGCTTATGTGCCCTTGAGGAGTCAATATATAGACCCATACCAACCACTAAACATATGGGGCAGCATGTGTGGCCTTTGTGTTCAGTTCTGTGAGAATTCAGAGAGGGTAGAGGTGCAGACAGTGGCAGGGAGTATGTCCCCTACTGCTCTTTCCCATTAGAATGTGTGCATTCACTCATTCAGTCAAAGGTCACTGAGTGCTGCAGTGGTTAACAGCTGTCTGGGCCCTATGGGTATGTGAATCTTGAAGTCATTTAAATGCCTTTGAAGCAGGAAAAGCATTTCTGGGAGATTCGGTTGATTTCTGTGAACAGACTAAATCAGAGGAGTGTTTCACATAGGGAATAAGATAGGCGTCCTTTAGTATTCTCCAAGGGACAGAGCCCCCTTCTCCTGTAGGTTTTGGAAAATCCTGTCTTCCTTTCTGAGGACTCTCTAAGCAGGGGTCTGTCCAATCCCACCTGTAATATCTTGTACTCTGCTCAAACATTGGCTTCTGGCTTATTTCCAGTAGCCACCAGCATTGGCTGGACTTGTGGCATCGTGTCCTGATGTGCTGGTAGGCCCTCCTGAAAACCTGGGCCATCCTGGGAGCATTTCCATTTGCTGATGGTTGTTAGACTTCAGCCAGATAAGTCAATACTAGAAGATATTGGTGGTTTCTTAGATTAGAGTCTTTCGAAGCAAAGGCTGTGTAAGTGGTTTATTGAGGAATTGCTATCAGAAGAAAACAGTAAGGAAGTGAGGGAAGCAGCAGTGAGCCAAAGGAGCTGAGAAAATGTGCTTCCAGCCAAAGCTTAGCCTCAGTTTGATCCCCAGGGAGCTCTGAAGCATGGGACCACACTGTTGCCTACCTTGCAGCCAGGGCTCAGCCTTTTCTCATTACTTATGGGCTGCAGACTGCTCCTGGGGGAAGAGCATCATCTTCTAGCCATTTCTGAACTAGGTGGTCCATGAGACCTTCCCCAGAAAAGGGCTCGGTTGTGAACCGTCAGTAGCCAAAACGCAGCCGCCTACACTCCCCACAGTGAGAGGTGCACCGGCTCTGTAAAGGGTCGCTGACAGAGGCAGTCTTTAGAAACAGAAGTTGACATTTGTACTTCTTAACCTTAGTGTATCTCTTTCCATTCACAAATGGAGTTACCCTTCTAGGAAGATAGCGGCATAACATTTGTTTAGTGTTTTGAACTTAAAAAATCAAGTTTATTTTCTTATTTCATTGTATACCTGCAAAAGCTGTGTCAAGTGAAGTAGGATAGTTATTGATGCTTTATAGTTAAGAACATTGCAGTACATGATGGTTTAGGGACTTAAGGTCAAGCAGCGGTAGTTTCCACTGGGCACTCTGTTTAACCCTTGCAACAGCTCTTTGAAGTGGGTATTGATGTCACTAGAAGTTGCGATACGGGAGGCTAAATTTTCAGAGCTGGTATGCAGTGGACTTGTAATTATGGCCACCTGCATAACTCCTCACCTTGCTTTGGTCCCACCATACCCTGCAGCCTCTACAATTGGTAAACAAAACCAAGTCCAAAACCCAAGTTTTTGACATCCGCAACTCTTGGAAAGAGGCCTCAAGTCATGAATGAATGGGCCATTAGGTATAAATTTTAAATGTCTCAATTGTTTAAAGCTAGCATAGCCATATCAGGCTGAGTTGGTAGTGCTCTAGGAGTTGCTACATCAAAAATAGCCACATTTGTGATATTTTAGTTGTTCAATTTATATTCATCTTGTAGTCCTATCTAGATTGACATGACAGCCTGAGACTCCAGGCACTGTGTATCATACATAATTCTCTTGTTTTTTTTTTGTTTTTTTTGTTTTGTTTTTTTCATAGTGAGGCATAAATGGATTATAAGATAGAACTTTGAGAATTTTTAATTAAGTTGAGAATAACACAGGGTAATATCTCAGGCATCTAGAATGCTTGAGAGGATAGGGTATTCTGGTTTAATAATTTATTCACTTGGCAAACACTTATTGAGTGCTCTCTGTGCCAGTTAAGGAGCTGACAATTTATACACATGTAAGTAGTCCCCATAGCAGGCGGGTAAGAGTGCTATAACATTAGCCAAACTTGAAAAGGAGTATTTAGGCCTTTAAAATTAGTTTCTTAGTTAATAGTAGTATAGTTGTGTTTTAAAGATTACCCAAAGCAAAGATGTCCCTACATTCTGTTCATTTATAAAGTCTTTATTGGAATACCTATTGTGCGTGAAGTATTTACTTTAACCCAGTCCCGTCATGTGCCAAGTCAACAAACTTTGAAAGCAGTCTTAGGAAATACAGTCATAACATTATCTATGTGAAACATCTCTAACTTGTAACATATTATAAGATGTGTATTGGTGGTCATGATGGAGTCAGTTTGGGTTAGGTAAGACAGAAATTATCATTCACATATCTAAAAATCAATTAGAAATGAAACCAGTGTGATTCTGGATAAAGGGATATCCAGAAAACATTTATTGAAATCTTATTAAAAATATAAATAAATTTGTGCCTGAATCTTTTAGCAAAGATTTTATTCTGAGGCTGAATCTGCTTGTCTTATTTAACATGAATTGTGCATAGTTAGAAATCAATTATGAACTTTTCAGGAAGTAACTAATAATAACTAATAATATATAGAATAAATGAAATCACTAGTTAGCCTAGCTTATAACTTAAATAACAAAAGATTTTACTGCAGGTAAATAGCAGACAGGTCTCCCCTCCTTCATCTCGTATGCTGTGATTAATATAGGTCATACTTTTTAAAGTGGTCATACTTTTTAAAGCCTTCATCTTCAGATTTATACTATTATATATTGTTAAAAGGTGCCAGATGCCTGAATAGTTCCATAGGATGCTTTGCATTATTATATAGTATTTACTTTGACAAACATTTGAAGTATATAGTGTTGTTTTTCCTTTCAAAATATGAGTTTGTTTATCTTTTTCTTAATATTTGCCTGTGTGTGTGTGTGCGCGCGTGCATTTATAGTCCTGTTTTAATCAAGGGCAAGTAGGATATGATTTAACTAAAATTGGTTTTATAACAAATAAGTATGTTTTCTACTGTGAGGTACCGACCAAGTCAAAGAATAGACATATACAATTGTCTTATAAAGTAATTGTGCACTGTGTGTGTGCTGCAGGAACTGTTCTGAGTACTAGAGATAAAAGCAGTGAACAATATAGGAAAAGTTTCTATCTTCTCGGAGGTTACTTTCTAGTGTGAGTAGGGAGGAGGACAGTAAACAGGTAAAATGAATAGCAACTATTAAATGCCCAGGAGAAAATAAAATAGTAATAAAGAGAACTAGATTGAAGTATACTAATATCCAGTGTTATTAAAGAGTGTTATAATTCAAGAAGTTGAATCGCTTAAGTTTAAAATTGTCATCCCTTCAAGTGTACTAGTTTCTATCCCTTCAAGTCCCCCCTAAATGTATGCAAAACAGAGTGCTGTTTCTGCCTGTGCAGAATTAACTGCTACAGAAATTCTCTCCTTCTCCCTGCTGTAAACAACTGGAACAATATTAAATATCTGTTTGCAGATATTGGGACAACAGGCAGCTCAGGGCCATGATCCCTAAGAGAAGGGAAATAAACGAGGCTGGCATCTTTCCCCCCATCTTATTGTCTGAAGGCAGTTTTCAGATCCAAGCACAGAGATGAGGAACCAAATAGCCCTGTGATCTTACTGAGTTGAAGAGCCGGAGATTACAGTTGAGGCGGCTAGGATTTGTGAAGGAGAGTACCAGAGGTGAGGAGCCTTCATAGGGAGAAAGCGCTTTGCATAGCTGTAGAGGATGCCCGGTCACCCCTTGTCTAAGTACTGCTTTGCTCACGTGTAGGGAAAAACTGGTTGGAAAAGAATCACTGAAAAGCAGTAGGTCAAACCATTTCTGTAGCTCACAAAAGGCTGGGGATTAGTTCGTGTTCCCACCTGCAGAGTGGAAAGACCTCATAATACAAGGGAAATAGGATAGAGTCTGTAGAAGAGTATCAGCTAGGTAATGAGGCTAAATTATCCCTAGATCAAAGTCTGCTCTGGACTTGCCCTAACAAAGCTTAAAAGCAAGCATTGAGGGAGAAAACTGATCTGAAGTAACTTAACTGCCTACCAGAACAAGGCCACTTTTAACAAAATCCAGCACCCCAAAACATAACACTAAGTGTCTGGCATTTAATAAAAAATTACCAGAAATGCAAATAAATAAAATATGACCTATAATGGGGAGGTCAACTAATAAAAATAAACCCAGAAATTACAGATGGAATTAATAGACAAGAAGGTTAAAACAACTGCTATAATTCTATTCCCTATGATCAAGAGTGTAGAGGAAAACATGAACATTTTGAAGATAGAAATGTCTAAAGTAGAAAATACACTGGTTGAGGTAGCAGCAGATTAGAAACTGAATAAAAGATAATTTAAAACACATAGCGATAGAAAGTATCCAATATAAGGCAGAGAAAGGAAAAAAAGCTGAAAATAATGAAGAGAGCCACAGTAAATCATGGGAGAATACCAAGTGATCTCAATGTGTAACTGGTGTCTTAGAAAAATGAGGTTAGGAGAGGAAAGAAAAAAATGGCTGAAATTTTTCAAATGTGATGGCAATGATAAATCCCAAATCTAACATGGTCAATGAACCCCAAAGAGAAGAAATATAGGGAATACCACAGTAAGACACATAGCGATCAGAGTGCTGAAAACCAATAATGAAAATAAAATCTTGAATGTGCCCAGAGAAAAAAGAGGCAATATGTACAGAGGAACAGAGAATGAAAAACAAGACAAAACAAAACATGTATCAGAAATGTTGCAAGCCCAAAGACAATGGATCAACATCTTTAAAGTACTGACAAGGAAGGAGAGAAGGATGGAGCGAAAAAGGGAGACCGGCAACCTAGGATTCTATGCCGAGCATAAAAATCTTTCAGAAATGAAAGGAAAATAAAGATCTGTTTTAAACAAACAAAGCTGAAATAGGTTTTGCCAACAAACCGTCACCGACAAGAAATGTTAGTTTTTCAGGTAGAAGAAAAAAGATACCAGATGGAGATTTGGATTTACACGAAGTACTTTGGACACACGGTAAAGGTGAAGTTAAATATAAAAGACCTTTCTTATTTTTAATCTCTTGAAAAGATAATTAACTCATTAAAGCAGAATGAATAATAGTGTATGGAGTTTATAACACATATAGAAGTAAAATGTTTGACAATAACATTAAGGGCAGGAGAAAGGAAATCGTAAGATTCTTGCATTGTTTATCCCAAGAATGCAAGATTGGTTTAATCATTCAAAAACCAGTCAATGTAAATTCACCATATCTACTGACTAAAAAGAAAACCATATGATTGTCTCAATAGATGGACAGAGAGCATTTAATTTTTTTTAATTTGATGTAATTTAATTTGATAAATACTCATTCATGATGAAATTTCTCAAGAAACTAAGAGTAGAAGAAACATCCTAACTCGATAAAGAGTGTCTATTAAAAATTTTACAAGTGACCATACTTACTGATAAAAGACTGAATGCTTTCTGAGAACAAGGAATGTTCGCTTTCACTAATTCTGTTTAACATTGTGATGGAAGAACTAGCAGTATAGTACAGCAAGTAAAATAAATACAATGCATTCGGTTTGGGGGCACAAAAGGAGGTTAAAACTTTTATTCTCAGACAACATAATTAACCATGTAGAAAATCTTAAAATAGGTACCATGACGATAATCCTTGCGGGAATACATAATATGAGTACCTCAAGAAGCTCACACAGTCTTATGCTGAGCTGATTCATCAGAATTGTTTGCTTGTTCTTATCAGCCCGTATGTGGACTGGGGTGTTCTGTTATGGGGACTTCAAAATGAATGTGTGTGGACAGATCTGTGTTCAGAGTAGGATAACAAGGAGAGAGTGAAGGGATTCTAAGCCTCATGTTTTGAAGAAAATCAGAAGGAACGAGAAATGTTTCAGTAAAAGAAGGAAATACTGGAAGTGTACAAACCAGCTGTCTCTAGATATTTAAAGGTCTCTTGTGTGGGGGATTGGAGACCACCCCGCCCTCCAACCCCTGAATGTTCTGGTTACAGGGCAAGATAGTTCTACTCACGACAAAGTTTCCCAAGTTGTTCAAGTTTGGCAACTTTTTGGACTAGACAGTATTGGCACGAATGGTATGCTGTCAAGGAGATTCTAGAAACTTCTAAATAATACACCTCAATTACAACCTGTGTTAATACCTTTAAACTGTGTCTGTATTTGTAAAAACAAATTCGTTAGCCTCCCTGATTTCTCCTGCTTACTCTCTCTGCCCCAGCTGACAGTTTTCATTACCACTTATTTTTGTAACTCATTCTTACAAATTTTAGTTACATGATGCTATACTTTCCTGGTTCTCCTCTCACTTCTGTTATGGTTCTTCCTTTCTGATGATGGAAAGAGGATTTGATAGCCGACTGAACTACATGGCTTGCAAAGTGATTCCCAAAACTGTGATCTCATAAATTATAAATGATTATGAAAGTTTATATAAATCCCTTCCCTTAAACTTGGAAATGCTTTTGTAAAAAAACATTGAAGTATGTAATGACAGAGTATGCTGTGCAGTGTAGACTTACCCATTCACTAAGGAAATCACTTATCCTTTCCAAGTCAGTTTCCTTATTTTACAGAAAGGGGATGATTATATCCACACCAGAGCTGTCGTGTGCACCAAATGATTAAGTAAAATAATATACGTGAAGATGCTCTACCTTGAAAAAACTCTTTATATGCAGAAAGTATTACTAATTTAGATATTAAGGTACAGATAAACATTTTATAAATCTGGTTGGTGTTTTTTATTTTTAGAGTTGTATCCTAGCAGAAGATTTTCTGTAGATTGCTAATTTAATTGAATGTAACATAAATATATGAATATATGACTGAAGAGTGCTGCCTTTCCAAGTACCGTAAATGAGACTTGTCTACTCTGGTCACATAGTTTCATTCTTGAAAAGTTGCTTTGATAGGTGGCATTTTTAGGGTTTACCATTCAGCACCGGCTGCATCCACTAGATAGCAACACATTTGTTTTATTGTCTAATTTATTGATATTCTGCCTCTTCCTCAAAAATATCAGAGGCAGAGCTGGTTTATTTTAAGCAGCAATCTACAGGCAGAATCCTAAGGCAAATCTGTCCTTTCATTTGCCTGTCTTAAGCTAGATAGCAAGTATAGTAACACATTATTGACCCTGGTCATTTTTAGCAGCAGTTCCTGGGGTTTTGTTCCACAGCATCACCCAATGAATGAACATTGTGTTTTCTACTGCGTTTATAGAGCTTGTAAAGAAAAATTATCATCTTATTGACTTAATAACTGTAATCAGATCTGGATTCATACTGTACTCAATATCAAGCCATTTTACTTTTCCAGTGATTTTTTAAATTACGTGTAAATAGATTATCTGCAGATTTTTCACATCAGACTTTTCTCTGAGATGTCCATTACCTACTACTCTTGTCTTTCAGTCCTTAATTTCTCAAGGAATGTAGACTAATTGTAATAATAGCCAAGGTTGAGTAGGGGATGACAAAGATGATTCTTTGCCATATGTAGAAGATATTTTTACAATGGAAAATGACATTTAAAAATCTTTCCCACTGCTTTCCCCTTTCATCAGATTTGTAAGATTTTAGTAACATGCCTAAGGACTTGGTTAGTTGATATTGGAGCTGAGCTTCAAACTAAGTGTCTTACTCCTGATCTATTTGACATTCTTTCCACTGTCACATTATGTCTTAGTGCTGTCATCACTACTTGATTCTTTTATTATATAATATCCCTGATTTCTTTGGATAAATTTGAATTGTCATCAAATATAGCCAGAAAGTAAAAGTTTTAATAGAATATGCACGGAAGAAAGCATTTGGGGGGTATAATAGCTTTTATTCATTTTTGTTAGTGACTCATTTTATCTGAGGATTGTTCGAAAGGTTACTTTCTGCACTATGCTAGATGCTTTGATTCTTTTGCCCAAGGATTTAATAATCTAGTGACCCAAGATTTCTTTACTTATCCCAAATTTATTTTAAATATAGAGTCAACAGACAAATATTGGCGAACATGTAAGAACTCAGGATATAGAATTTTTATGAGCCCTTACTGAAGAAAGTACCAGAAGACAATTTTCAGCCAAATAGGAGGTGAATGGAGAACCTTTGGCAAAAAAGACTAACATCTAATTATTGAATTCAGTGTAGGACTAAAATGAGAGAGTGATTGCCACAGAAGAAAATGTAAATGTTATAATTCTCACAATGTGGAAATAATAAATAATAAAATAAAAGATGAGAAGAAGCAGAGAAAGGGTGAAATGTAGTGTTGTATGCATGCTAATATCCTCAGATTTTAGAGATAGAAGATCTCTGTTTTAAACTATCATTTAAAACAGAAAGGTATAGTATATTCAATGGTTTTTAAAAGTGAGCAGTAGGAAACATTGTAAAATCAATTACAAGTGTGTGCGGGAGGATGGTAGAGAAGAAATGAGAAATCCTCATTTATCTTTGTGTCATTAGAGAGTTAATGAGTGAAACCATATTTATGTAGTTGTGTACATAAAAGTAACCACAAGGATAGAAATATAACTCTTCTGAGTAATCATATGAAATACAGGAGATAAGGCAAAGCACAGACTATAATGTGAAAGATTTTAAAAAGACACTACAGAAAAGCTCGAAAACTGAAAATTTTTAAAAATAGCATTTACAGTAACATCAAACATGTAAAATACAGTTGATCCTCATTATTTTCGGAGTCCCTGTATGCGAATTTGCCTACTCACTAAAATTTATTTGTAACATTAAAATCAATACTTATGGCACTTTCCCGGTCACATGTGGGCATGAGCAACATGGCAAAAATTTTGAGTTGCCAGCTGAAGCTGAACAAGGGGACGTTCTGCTTCTTTGTTTCAACTCTCATTCTATAAACAATTATTTGTAAGGAATGTATATTAAACAAGCTGTCCTTAAACAGAAACATATCAAACAAGATTAAGAAAAACAAGTTTATTGATCATTTGACAAAAATGTGACCAGAGGCTCACAGGCAAATAACGAGAATCAACAGTACTTATGGATGAATCTAACCAAAGAAAGACGTGCATGCAAGACTTGTACACTGAAAACTACAAAACATTGCTGAGAGATATATCTAAAGATACGAAGAGATATACCATGAGGGTGGATCAGAAAACTCAGTATTGGTGTCATTTCTTCCCAAATTGATATGTAAATTCAACACACTCTCAATCAAAATTCCAGCAGGCTTTTTAAAAATCGACATTCATTTGAAAATGTAAAATCTTAATAAAGCCAAAACAATTTTGAAAAAAAAAAACAAACCAGAATTGGAATACTTAACATTAACCAACTTCAAGACTTTTTTAAAGCTAGAATAATCAAGATAGTGCGGTATTGATGTAAAAATAATATAAAAAGATCAACAGAGTAGAGTCCAGAAATAGACCCTCACATATATGGACAACTGATTTTCAACAAAGGTGAAAAAGCAATTCAGTTGAAAATCGATAGTCTTTTGAACAGGTGGTGCTAGACTATTTTGATATCCCTGTTGAGAAATAGGAACTTTGATCCATACCTTTTACCATGTACAGAAATTAGCTCAAAATGGATCATAGACCTAAATATAAAACTTCTAAAAGGAAACATAAGAGAAAAATCTTTGTGATTTTGGATTAGGCAAAGATTTCTTAGACATAAAACCAAAAGCATGATTCCTAAAAGAACATGTTGCTATAAATTAGACATAAAAATTAAGAACTTTTGCTCTTTGAAAGAAATTGTTCAGAAGATGGAAAGACATGCTACAGACTGGGAAAGAATATTTGCAAATCATATCTCTGATAAAGGATTTGTATTCAGAATTTTTAAGGATTCCCCAAACTCAATAACAGCCTAATTTTTAAAAATGGGCAAAAGTATTGAACAGGCACTTTACTAAAGAAGATATACAGATGGCAAATTAGCATGTGAAAAGACTCTCAATGTCATTATTCATTAAGGAAATACTAGTTAAAACCACAGCTGGGTATCACTCTGTAGTCATGAGGATGGCTAAAATTAAAAGATGACAATACCAAGAGTTGACAGGATGTGGAGCAAGTGGAACTCACATTCATTGCTGATGGGAATGCCAAATGGTACAACCAATTAGGAAAATAATGTGGCAGCTTCTTAAAAATTTACGCATATACCTACCATATGTCCAGCTATTCCAGTCCTAGGTATTTACCCGAGAGAAATGAAGGCATATGTTCATACAAAATGTTCATAACAGCCTTATTTGCAGTAGCCAAAAACTACAGCTAACTTGATGTCCATTAGCAGATGAATGGATGAACAAATTGCCTTACAAGGGAATACTACTCAGCAATAAAAGTAATGAACTATTGATACATTCAGCAACATGGATAAACCTCAAAAGAATTATTTTAAGTAAAAGAAGCCAGACTGAAAAAATAATACATAGTGTAAGATTCCATTTCTATAAAATGCTGGAAATTGCAGTCTAGTCTATGGTGACAGAAAACAAATCATTGGCTGCCTGGGCATGAGGAAGTGGTTGGAAGAGAAGAGTGAGTTACAAAGGGACATGGTGGGGAAACTTCTGTGGGTTATAGATATGTTTATAGTTATTATGATGGTTTCATAGATATATGAACATGTCAAAACTTACCAAATTGTACATTTTAAATAGATATAGCTTATTGCCTCAATTACTGCTCAGTAAAGCTGTTTTTAATAAAAGACAGTAATAGCAATATAAGCAGAAAGTTTGGCTACATCTTATACCTATCAATAAATGTAAATGTTCTAAACTTACATATTAAAAGAAATACATCATATAAAAATACAATTACAGGCTGTACACAAGACATGTTTAAAAGAGATTTAGATTCAGAGTAAAATTATGGAGCGTATCAATGAAATGCAAACAAAAAATAGCAGAAGTTTTAATCTTAATATTAAAGATTTAATTCAGGGTAAAAAAAGATATTTAACAAGTTAAAAAAAAAGGTTTTGTATAATGAAAATGGGTGCAACCCAGTGAAAGTCTTAAGAGTAGATTAGTATTTATCATATAGCAGCATCACTTTCCTTAAAACATACAGAAAATATAAGGAAAAAGAAAATTTTGCATTGTATGCATGTAATGTGACCTTTATAAGCTGAAAACAGAAGCTATATCTTCTTTTTAGAGCACCCATGATTTTTCAGACAAGTGTTCAAGTAATATTTTAATCATAAAAAGTAAAATTACAAATGTATTTAAAGAATGGAAAATTCTTAGCTTTATCTGGGAGTGAGGATAGCCTTGCTAATTATTAAGTAAAATATGAAAATGAACAAACAAAACTACTGATATTTTATTGTATACGCTTCTAAAAAATCTACGTGGCAAGAAAACATCTTAAATAAAGTTAAAATCCAAATGAATGAGGTACTTTGCAACAATGGAAGTGATTTCTTTGATGTATAAAGAGTACCTACAAATCAATAAGGAAAAGACCAATAACCCAAAAGAATCATAGGCAAACGATATAAACAGTTCATAGTAAAGAAAAAGATGACTTTTAAGTGTTTTAAAAAATGTTCAGTACTCTGATTTCTCTTCAGATCATATAAAACATGCTCAACTTCAGTCATGACGGTAGAAATGCTAATTAAAATCACAGTGACATTGTTTTTCATGTATTGGGCAGTGCAGGCCATAACACTTAATAACTCCCTATGAGTGTGGGGGAAACTCACTCTCATACACATCTGGTGAGAATAAATTGGTGTAACTTCTATGAAAAGTAGTTTGACAGTAACTTGCAATATTAAAAGTGCACATACCACTTGATCCAGCAATTTTATTTCTAGGAATGTAGCCTATAGATATATCCGCCTGTATGCAAAATGAATACATGGGTATTTATTGCAGCATTGCTTGTAAAATAGAAATTGTTTCATTTTTAGTTAAATTAAAAAGAGATTTATTAGATAAATAAGGCTGAATCTATACATCAGTTAAAGAGACAGCACTAATAGGTGATCCAGACCATTCCACAAGCTACAAGCTGTGTTAAGGGAAAAAAAGGAGGGGGCAGAGCACTGTACTGCATGCTGTCGTTTCTTACATGTATCCGATGCTGGTACAGACTGAGATTCTCCCTGAAGGGATCCACATGGCGCTGGTAATAGTGCTGTTCTCTGTGATCCAGGACGGGAATTGGAAGGCGCATCTTATTCACTCGTAACATTTGGTGCTTTACACACATTACCTGATTAAAAATATTCTTTGCCTTAGAAATCAATCAAGAACCTGGAAGACCCTACAAAATTAAGTATTAACTTATCCAGTAGAGATTATGAATGTTTTAGTAATAAAAATAGCTGAATATGATAGTAATTATTATGTGTTGGGCACTGTACTATGGGTTCTTTACAGACATTGTCTCAGTTTTTCCAATAATCTTTCAAAGTAATTGTACTACTTTACAGTTTAAGAAAGAGATTCAGAATATGACCCATGGACACAGATAATAAGGGCCCTTTTAAGAAGTTCAGTTGAATGACGCTTGAGATATATATTTGCTTCAAATATATATCCAAGCTTCTACCAAAAACATTTATCAATGGCTTGTGTGATGACAGGTACGCATGTTAGTTACATAGATGTTTTCTTGTACTTTCAAGGAAAGACAGCTATTGTCTTACTTAAAATTTTTTATATTAAGATTGGAACGTGCATGTTTGCAGCAGGCTCAACATCTTGGGAATACCAACTGCCAAGATAAATATCGTCTTTTGAGAGTAAATATTTTCATATTTCCATATAATTATGATGTGGCCCTACTGAACTGGTTTTATTCCATAAAGAAAATGAGATTCTTCAGCAGATGGACAAATTTTAAATATAGGCTACACCTTCAAAATAAAGATCCAAGTAATATGAGGGAAAAAATGGAAAACATCCCCTCCCTTATTGTTTTATATCTTTTAAATGAGAGGTTTTGCCTCTATCACTATAAATAATCAATAGCGTTTTGTTTTGTATTTTGTTTGATTTTGAGCAAGGGCAAATTTCAGTCTTTGTATTCTTCAGTACTCAGGAGATTGCTTTGACAGCTGATAAACTGGCCTATGTATTAAAATAATTATACGGCAAGTCTTTGGGTATCTTAGTATAAAATCGATTTATGTCAGATTCATTTCATAGCATCTGGAAGTTTGCCTGCTCATGGCAGCAAATTAGGGTTCACATTTACTATTGACTCACTACGACACATAGTTTATGGTGGATACTTATGTATTTTCTATCCAGTGCTCTTTAGAAATAAGATATACCTCGTTTACCTAGTAAATGCATTCATTAAAAGAAATATGTAAAAAAATTATTAAACAATGAATTTTACTTTTTTGGCTTGGTCATTTTGCATGATGCTCTTTTTATTTATAATTCTTATTTATTAGTGTTCATTGTTTCAATTAGCTTTATTTCCTGTGGCAAGTAGCTCACATGTAGGGAAATACTTAAATATTCGATTAGAAAATGGTAGATGTTGCCACAGACAAATTCACA
>NW_011888796.1:9999578-10005426 GCF_000151845.1 Pteropus vampyrus | reverse complement strand
TGTAACTTCTATGAAAAGTAGTTTGACAGTAACTTGCAATATTAAAAGTGCACATACCACTTGATCCAGCAATTTTATTTCTAGGAATGTAGCCTATAGATATATCCGCCTGTATGCAAAATGAATACATGGGTATTTATTGCAGCATTGCTTGTAAAATAGAAATTGTTTCATTTTTAGTTAAATTAAAAAGAGATTTATTAGATAAATAAGGCTGAATCTATACATCAGTTAAAGAGACAGCACTAATAGGTGATCCAGACCATTCCACAAGCTACAAGCTGTGTTAAGGGAAAAAAAGGAGGGGGCAGAGCACTGTACTGCATGCTGTCGTTTCTTACATGTATCCGATGCTGGTACAGACTGAGATTCTCCCTGAAGGGATCCACATGGCGCTGGTAATAGTGCTGTTCTCTGTGATCCAGGACGGGAATTGGAAGGCGCATCTTATTCACTCGTAACATTTGGTGCTTTACACACATTACCTGATTAAAAATATTCTTTGCCTTAGAAATCAATCAAGAACCTGGAAGACCCTACAAAATTAAGTATTAACTTATCCAGTAGAGATTATGAATGTTTTAGTAATAAAAATAGCTGAATATGATAGTAATTATTATGTGTTGGGCACTGTACTATGGGTTCTTTACAGACATTGTCTCAGTTTTTCCAATAATCTTTCAAAGTAATTGTACTACTTTACAGTTTAAGAAAGAGATTCAGAATATGACCCATGGACACAGATAATAAGGGCCCTTTTAAGAAGTTCAGTTGAATGACGCTTGAGATATATATTTGCTTCAAATATATATCCAAGCTTCTACCAAAAACATTTATCAATGGCTTGTGTGATGACAGGTACGCATGTTAGTTACATAGATGTTTTCTTGTACTTTCAAGGAAAGACAGCTATTGTCTTACTTAAAATTTTTTATATTAAGATTGGAACGTGCATGTTTGCAGCAGGCTCAACATCTTGGGAATACCAACTGCCAAGATAAATATCGTCTTTTGAGAGTAAATATTTTCATATTTCCATATAATTATGATGTGGCCCTACTGAACTGGTTTTATTCCATAAAGAAAATGAGATTCTTCAGCAGATGGACAAATTTTAAATATAGGCTACACCTTCAAAATAAAGATCCAAGTAATATGAGGGAAAAAATGGAAAACATCCCCTCCCTTATTGTTTTATATCTTTTAAATGAGAGGTTTTGCCTCTATCACTATAAATAATCAATAGCGTTTTGTTTTGTATTTTGTTTGATTTTGAGCAAGGGCAAATTTCAGTCTTTGTATTCTTCAGTACTCAGGAGATTGCTTTGACAGCTGATAAACTGGCCTATGTATTAAAATAATTATACGGCAAGTCTTTGGGTATCTTAGTATAAAATCGATTTATGTCAGATTCATTTCATAGCATCTGGAAGTTTGCCTGCTCATGGCAGCAAATTAGGGTTCACATTTACTATTGACTCACTACGACACATAGTTTATGGTGGATACTTATGTATTTTCTATCCAGTGCTCT
The DNA here is from genome assembly GCF_000151845.1 of Pteropus vampyrus. Classification (NCBI taxonomy): domain Eukaryota; kingdom Metazoa; phylum Chordata; class Mammalia; order Chiroptera; family Pteropodidae; genus Pteropus; species Pteropus vampyrus. The sequence goes on along the minus strand of NW_011888796.1, from coordinate 10,003,892 downwards.
TTAGAAATAAGATATACCTCGTTTACCTAGTAAATGCATTCATTAAAAGAAATATGTAAAAAAATTATTAAACAATGAATTTTACTTTTTTGGCTTGGTCATTTTGCATGATGCTCTTTTTATTTATAATTCTTATTTATTAGGGTTCATTGTTTCAATTAGCTTTATTTCCTGTGGCAAGTAGCTCACATGTAGGGAAATACTTAAATATTCGATTAGAAAATGGTAGATGTTGCCACAGACAAATTCACGTGCATTCTTTAAAGCATTGTTCATTTACCAACTCTTCTTACATGAGTCTGCAGTTAGCTTTCTCTCTCTTTCTTAGTCTTAAGATTTAGAAACAAAGAAATCTCACAATTGTTTTAATTTTCACTGACATACTTGGCATTTCACAAATATATTTGCATCTTCTTCATTTCTTCCCATGTCCATTTGTGCTCATGTCTAGAACCATAAAATGTTCAAAAGCAAAGGCACTGCTGTTTTGCAGAATGAATTTGTTGGAGGTCAGTTTCTCTACCTCTTACCAGACAAGTGTAGCCCCCACCTTTCTCCAGGTGACCATGGGGTCATCTTTGCTGCAGGGTCAGACTCTGGCGTAGCCAGCGGCTCTGACATCTGCTGTGCGTGTTGGGATGGATGAAGTTTCCCAAGGACTGCCTCGAACTTTCAGGACTGCGCTCCTTCCTCATCCTCTCCTGCTTTGTAGGTGCTGCCACTTAGAGTCAGTGTGGGGAGAAGCCTACAGGCTGTGCACTGAAGTGCGCACTTTCAAAGTCACCATTAGAAATAGGCTGTCATTTATGGAGACTAGTGCGCAGAAGGTGATTGGTAACGTAACATGTTTATAGATGTGTGTCCTTGTTACAGCACCCCTCTGTGGAGAAACTGTACTTCATCCCCACTTTACAAAAGCGATGAGACAAATAAAACAACTAAAAGAGGAGATTGCACATTAGGTTAGCTCAATAGGTTTTACAAGTACAATGAAATAATCTATACAGATTTGAATCTGAACCTTTGTGATAAACTGGGTGGATACAGAAATAGCTGAAGCATCTTTGTCCTAGACGACAATAACTTTCCTGGACACAGGACCGACCAGCACTTGTAAGATGACAAAACTGAGGCACAGGGTGCTTAAGTAACTTGTCCAGAGGCCCACAGCCAGTCATTGGTGGACTGCGAATTCAGCCTGATCTGTACTATTAACCTTGCAATATGCTGCCTGAATCGAAGGCTGATTTAAAAAGACAGCAGCAGTTCCTCTTCGCAAAGAGCCTTTCATCCAGTGTACGTGCTGGAATTCCTGGGGACAGATCTCCACAAGGCACATGAACATGCCCCATGTGTCGTATTTTCCGAACCGTATCCGAATCAGGTCAAATCTTGTGACTCGTACCACCAACCACATCCAGCTTCAGTGGAATTAGGAGTGACTCTGAATTAGAAACAAGGTCTCCTCAAACATTCTTACTCTCTCTGCCATCCGTGTTTGCTGGATTGACCGCCTCCGTCGTAGCCCCTGACCAGCACTGTGCATGTAGCAGGTTCTCTGCAAAGGTTTATGGAATAGCTCAGAAAGCCGATCCCAGACAGGCATGGTTGTGGCCCAGTGCCAAGTTCAGAGCCCTTGCCTCTAACAAATACACTTATCATTGTGATTTATTTATTGCACAAAACACTTGATTTTGATGAAATCCAAGTTAGCATTTTGTGACTTTCTAATCATAGCTGATTCAGGCAATCATTTTTGAAATATGGAATATCGAATAAGATAGAATATTTTAAAGAGTACATTCATGTAAAAATAAATTATGAATTCCTTTAGCCACGTCCTCTCTTTAGAAATAGCACTCATACATATTTTATACATAAATTGACAAGGATGGCAGAGATCTCATCTTCCCTGTGGCAGTTTGAACCAGACTGATTGAGGATTTATTGCCTAATTAACTTGTCAATCTGACATAAAAGTCATTAGTTCTGGAAAAACATGTTTGTCATACTGGGAGTATCCCTAATTAATATAGTCAATATCTAACGTATTTAAAACTAAACAGAATAATAATCTCCAAAGCATATGTTATAGACTACAAGGAACTGGTGATAAACTTCTTTGGGTTATGAAGCAGTGCTCTAAGTACAGGTTTGTATTTGAGGAGAGACAGTGCCATGTTGTATATTGTTGCTTCTGCTTTAAATACAGTGAAATCAGTGCTACTAACATTGACTCCCTCTGCTGATGAAGCATAAAGGTAATAACTGAAGGCTCACAGAGGTTGTGTGATTTGGACTGAACTAGGATTCAAACCTGGGGTCCAACATGTTCTTTTCTCAACATCAGAACCTACTAACCAACTTGACCTTTGCAGTGTCCACTCATGGTCTTATTTTCCCTTCCTAAAGTGCATGTAAACTTGGAGCTCAGGAGGATAAACCAGGTAGTCATATCAAGACAACCGTCTGACACAGTGTTTTCTTTTGCTGATGTTCAGCCACATGCTGGATTATCAATCGGTAGTGCGGTAAGGTGCTGCACTGCCAGTGACCTCACAGGGCAGCTAGCATGTAACCATATGCTGATACCTTATAGTATCGTTCCCCCAAACCCACTCTGCCCCAGCATCACCATGTACACAGTGCTATGTAGCAAAATCATTCAGTAGTATTTCCAGGCTGCTGAGCAGCTCACGGCAAACTCATTCATTTGCTCGTAAATGCGCACATTTCTATCATAAACATAAACATCAGAAGTTGTTTTTGAACTAAGAAGGTTTGATTCATTGGCCCCATTCAGTCCTACCCCCATATAGATTCCATTATTATGTTTTTCCATACCCATTAAAATGTTTTTTTTCTCTAGCAATGCACCCTGTCATAGAACGCTTGTGTTTAGTAACCAGAACGGCTGTGAGGGGCCAGTGTAGTTATTTTTCCATTTTATCAGGTCTTTTCTGCACTGTAGTTTTGCTGTTATTTATTTAAATTGTATGATAGGCTGAAATATTAACTTACAAATTAGAATTAACAGTTAAAGTAGCGGAAAATAAACTTGCTTGAAACATGCAGAATAATTGGGGAGCCTGTACTTACTCTGTTGTGCCTTATTACAGAGTGCCGAGTCGTGGATATCATTTAGAAAGCCATTGAAAATACAAGCTTATGTGATGTTTCTTGGTGGACCCCAAAAGACAAAGAAATCACTGCCTCTGCAAGTAGAGTGAGTGTATAGGACATTTCCTAGGACTGTCCCCAGTGGGTGGGCTGTTAGAGCATCTATGACTTCTTTTTGAGATGTTTTGTTGGAAATGGAAGGATGGGGTTCAATGAACCGCATCACAAAATACCACCATGTTAGGTCACATGATGCAGAGCTCTTCAGAGCAGCTCTGAGGTTTATCTGGAAAAGCTTCCTTCAACGCATAAGCCATACCAGGTGTGTGTCCCTTTCTTTTGAAAAGCAGAAAGAAACTATGCTGGGTGCTGTGTTTCCAAAAATACATTTATCTGACTTAGACACTGTGTAACCTAAGAGCAGTAACTGGTTTTATAATAATCAGCATCCAGGACATCTAGACAAGAGAGATTATTAAACTCTTGAGTCATTTGATTCTAAGACATAGTAGTAGAAAAATTAGATGTGTATGTGAAGAAAAAGAATTTCATTTCATTCGAAACTCAGATTCTCTCTCTCTCACACACACACACACACACACACGCATGCGCACACGTGTGTTCTCTTGAACGAGGATTGGTCTAGGAAGGCATGCCCGTTGGTATACATATTACATGTGGTTTGCCAAAGTTTGGCTTCATAACTTCTAACGTAACTGGTTATCTTCTTCTCCTGTCTTCTAGTATCCCCTCTGTTCCTGCTCCAAATATGTAAGGACTAAAAATTTCCATGTGACATGCTTAGTGGCTTTTGCCTTTATGAAAATGCTTTGAATCCTTTTATAAATTAATCTATAAGTAGTCATTTTAAACACTAATATAAAATTTTTTTCACATCTCAGTCATCCAGCAACTGAAGATTACCACACACAGTAAAGATGTATATTTACTCTAACCACAGACAGCCTCTTAACATGCATTCAGGAGCACATGAAACATCCATTAGGAAGACAACCCCTGTTTTGAGTAAAAGCACTGTGATACCTACACCTGTCCCCTGCCCAAGGGCATGGGTAAGGCGAATACACAAATCACCATGATGTCTTATGTGAGTTATCATAAATATTAACAAATCAGAAAAATGCTCTGGCACCAGTAGGCCTTGAAAACTGATTGGTCCAGTTGTCTTTTGTT
>NW_011888796.1:9994667-9998198 GCF_000151845.1 Pteropus vampyrus | reverse complement strand
CTAAGCCCACTGCTTCTTTACAAATAAAAGATTTGATAATTTCCCTTATATTTTTAAAATATGAATGAAAGCTCCTTTGGCTGCCATGAAGACATGTATCCATCCCGTTATACATCTTGCAGAATTGCCTTCCTGGTATCGTTACACATTATACATCTTTATCAGGGCCTTTATGTGTGTACACGTGGGTTTATAAGATGGAAGAATTTCTGTAGACATTATGAATCATGTTTGTTTTAAAGTCTGGAGGCTTAGGAAACTCTCTGATATTTAGAGTTGAACCAGGACAACCAATTCTAGCTATTCCCCTGAATGGCACAGGATGGCTGAGCTGAGCCCGAGCCTGTGACACAAATAGGATAAATCTCAGAAAATATAGAAAGTATCTTGGCTCCGAAAGAGCCTGGTTTGGACATTTGGGATTGCAGAGTAGTGCTTTAAATTCCTAAACTGGATAAATTTGGAATCCTTTGTTCTGTGGATGTGTAATTATAATCGTCTGATCTGTAATTGTCCAATTGTGATAGTTTAACGCGATAAAATTCACACGTGATAAATTGGAGCTGAGAGTGTCACTATTGGTACCTGTGCTGGTGAAAAGTAGGCTTGAGGAAGGGAAGACCTGAGGAAAGAAGGTCTAAATCTCATCTTGCATCCGTAGCAGTCCATTCGGTCATTTGACGTTCACTGAATGCCCACGTGCCCTCAGTACCAGGCGTGGAAGAAAGGGTAAGGCCAGGTCTGCCTTTGAGCCACTCACAGTGTTAGGAAAGGGAAGTGGCAACCTTGCCTCCTTCTCCTCAGAATAGAAAAGTGAATATGAGAAATCTGTGTGGTCTACCAGGCAAGCTAGTTGAGCTGGTTTTCCTTAGAATTTTAAAGTTTCATTTCCAAATTTGAGTTGGTATAGTAAAATCACATTATGTTACAGTAATTGTGTTTGAACTAAATTATAGCGAGTGCCAAGAGAAAGCTTTGCCTACTCTTTTTTTTCTGATATTTCAGAAATAGATTTCAAAGCAACTTAGTGCCTTAGGGAAAATTTTATTTCCGTAATACTTAAAATGATTGACTCAAGTCAGTGAATCTGTAATTTACTAGAAGCTGTATTTCTGAAAGTCATTTTAAATGATAAAGATTATTGCTGAAAAATGGATACATCTAACCAAAATAAAAAGCTTAATGCCTTATATACTTCCAGAAAAAAAGCAACAACTGATGTCAGCCTTAAACTCTCCTCTTAACTTCCCCCAACCACCCAAGTCTGGTCTCACTCTAGACTTAAATATGCAAACAAGATTCTGTGAGTCCTAATTCATGTCATCAAGGAAAGTCAGCACCTCTCCATTTATTTCTGAGGATCCCAGTGGTGGCCTTAGGTGTTTTGGTTTTTACTGCCACTTTTTCCTCCAAATCTCAGTCCTGGCTTCAATCCCAGTCTTCCAGGGCCCACTGATCACCATGCTTCTCCACCCTGTGGGTGCAGCCCGTTTGGGCCCTAGGCGCCAGCCCTTAGGGCCCTTCACAAGCAGGCTTCCTCTCCTGGCTCAGCATGAACAGGGAAATCACTGCCAGGACTTAAAGGTGGATATCACACCTCATTCATCAGGATCCCTGCTACAGGGGAGTGAGTGCATTGCCTGCTGTCTCAGAGCCACTCACCTCCTTCTGGGACTTGTTTCTCCCTGCAGAATCTGTTCCTATTTCCTTATCTTCTCCAAATCCGGGGGCTTCCAGAATGTAACCCTCAGCTGGGACTTTCTTAACCAAAAAGTCTCAGAAAGTATTTTTCTAGCTCCAAAGCATTCACCATTTCCTAACTCTGGAGAGTCACATTTAGCCATATTACACACACACACACACACACACACACACACACACACACACACTTTGAAATTGTAAATTTTCTTTAGTGGACTCAAAATTTTCTTTAGTGGACTCAACTAACTGGATCATTAAAGGCCTCAGAGTCCCCATGCTTTCTACCCTGTTTGGGGGCGGCCAGGCAGAGGCCATCCTAGGTCTTCGTACTCTTTGCTATGGGCAGTTCCCAGGTATGGTGTCACTTTTCCTATAAATAGCCTTTTTTATGTGTTACATAGGCAGGCTTATAATAGTTTTGGTTACAAAAATGGTTTTAGAATAAAACACCTTAGAAGAATTGGGTCCAGTGACAACTTAGGGCCTGTGAAATGGCAATTTCTGGTGCTCCCCAGAGTGGAAGGGTTTCATGTGGGAAGTGTGCTGAGGGCTGTGCTAGGTCATGGGTGAGCATGGTGAGTCTTTCTGGGGCACCAATGTCCCAGTAAATTTGGTAGAAATGTTTAAATGTTAAAACTGTAGGCATATAGAGCAGAATAGAAAATTCATAATAATTTTAAATTATGATGTTTTAAGCTTGAGAAACTTTACTTCAGGGCTGTTCTCCCAGACGTCTCTAGGGCTTCAGGTAACTCTCTTCCAGTAAAAGCAACTTTGGTGGAAGTTTGAGAAACACTGTACTTCAGGAGGTACCACCATAAAAATGTATAACTTTTTAAAAGGTATTCTGTTATGGCATTTGTTAGCTCCTTATTCTGACATTTTATGTAACGTGTGCCTAGAAAGTTGTGTTTGAGTCAATGTATTTGTAAATTGGGTACTTGTAAATGCAATAGACACTTTTTAATGAACCCTGAAATAAGTTACTATAGTATTACTCTCTGGTTATTAGTTTTATAAGTTTGAGTGTAATAAGATCATTTTTCTTAAAGCATTTTTTTTTTACTTAACTGTAAAGATAAACATCCACTTATCTTAAATTGGAAGTAGTTCTTTATTAATTTCACTTTCAAAAAATGTCACTTTTATCAATACCGTTGAATTTATCTGATTCAGACCAATGAAAATTTAAGGTTATATTTGTTACTGGAATTAAGTAGTCTAAGAACTATTTTTTAGATTCCTGACCATATCGAATATGTAAATGATTATTTCTAATACTTGTATTATCTTAATGAAGCACATACAACAGAACATCAGTTCAATCATTCAGTTTCTCAGGGCAAATGATTAAATAACCATGAGATGAACAAGGCTAACTTCAAACATGATTTGGAATCTTGTACTATTTATTACTCTAAGCAATTATATTGGTCAAATATAAATGTTCAGACATTTTCATTAACATGCTATATATGTCCAGTTACTTCCAAATGCTTTCTTACTCTTCGTACAGTATCATCATTCAGTAAATGTTTAATAGATAGGCTTATTAAAGTTTTATTATGCTTAATGTAAAACAGTAGAAATGAAGATAACTTAGAATGGATAAAATGTAATTGAAATAATTTGGAGTACAATTTAAATAAACGCCTTTGTTAATTTAAAATTTAAAAGTATGTGACCACAACTTAAGATATGTTCAAATATATCATTATGGAGAAAATAAGAATAACATTGTATTATTGGTTTCTAGATTCTTTTGTAAAAGACTATTAACTTTAGCTAAAAATATAAAAGATAAAACTAACTTAGCTACCTTACTTATTA
>NW_011888796.1:9952790-9994617 GCF_000151845.1 Pteropus vampyrus | reverse complement strand
TGATTTGGAATCTTGTACTATTTATTACTCTAAGCAATTATATTGGTCAAATATAAATGTTCAGACATTTTCATTAACATGCTATATATGTCCAGTTACTTCCAAATGCTTTCTTACTCTTTGTACAGTATCATCATTCAGTAAATGTTTAATAGATAGGCTTATTAAAGTTTTATTATGCTTAATGTAAAACAGTAGAAATGAAGATAACTTAGAATGGATAAAATGTAATTGAAATAATTTGGAGTACAATTTAAATAAACGCCTTTGTTAATTTAAAATTTAAAAGTATGTGACCACAACTTAAGATATGTTCAAATATATCATTATGGAGAAAATAAGAATAACATTGTATTATTGGTTTCTAGATTCTTTTGTAAAAGACTATTAACTTTAGCTAAAAATATAAAAGATAAAACTAACTTAGCTACCTTACTTATTATTAATTCAATAAGTATCTTGGTTAAGCAACTGCTTATATAAGATTTAAGTAAGATGTAGAACAGAGTATAAATATAATTATCATTGTCTAGAAAAGTGAATTATATAGAAATTCTTATAGAACATTTATAACTTCAATGATTCTTTTACTGTGATTATAATTACTATGATTATAATCTATTATGTAGGAAAAATAACTATAACAAAATATTATTGACTTAGTTGTTATAATGTGAAATAAAGTTTAAAATTTTAAATAAATTATATTAGTCTAAAAATCCTATCATTGAGTTAAAGAAACATAGAGAAAGTGTATGTTTTTCCGGGAATATGATTTAAATTAAGTTTTGTAAACTAGTAAATTAATTTTGATTTGATGTAAGTACAGTATTATTCATATTAACATAGAATATTTGGTAAAACCAGAATGGTGACTATTGGCTGCTCAGCACAGGCTCTGACTGGTAGGGAAATGCTGGCTTGTGTTGAGTTTTGCTGGTAGGACGGTATCTCTTAACTACAAACAGGAGTGTGGTTAAGTTGTTGAAATTAAATTGTAATGAATATTTTTTAATTTCATTATTAGGCTATCAGCTGCAAAGGTCAACACAGTATATCGTACACTCTGTCAAGGAATCAGACTGTGGTGGTCGAGTACACACATGATAAAGATACGGATATGTTTCAGGTAACATCTTCCTTTTTTTTAATGGAAATTTTAGGACATTTTTCCTTCAGTTCTTTATTTTGATATGTAATCAGAACTTCTGGTACATTAGCGTTTGGTGGTACCCAAGGAGAAAGAGATGAGGATAGCATAAAAATTATTCCTATTTGGTTTTTGAAAGACTAAGAAAAAACTTAGTTCTAAAATTGCAAAAATATGTAGAGAGAGGCTATAGTCACAGATCTCAATGCAATAAAAATAGACTTTAATAACAAGAATAAAAATTTTTATAGCCAGCCACATTTAAAAGCCAACATGTTCCTAAATAACACTTGGATCAAAGATGACATCAAAATTACAATTATAGGCCTCTTTTAAAATAATTATGGTAACACCATATAGCAAAACTCATGAGATGTGACCAACATCATACTCAAAAGAAATGTAAAAACTTAAGTGCCTTTATAATGTGGAAAGAAAAAAGCAAGGGAGGGAGGGAGGAAGGAAATCAAGGCACTAAACATTTATCGCAAAAAGTCCTTTTTAAAAAATGACAGTAAGAAAGTAGAGGACAAGTGCAGGAATAATTTTAGTAGCATATAATAGAAAGTCCGGAAAGGCATCAAAAGAAAGCAGGAGGACGTAGTAAAGGAAAAAGTCAATTAATTTAAAAAGAAGAGAATATTTCCAAGATTTGGTACTTTAAAACAATAGCCAATTAAAATTAAAGCTAATGAAATAAAAAATTAAGCACAGATTGGAAACCGTGAGGCTTTGCATTTCTGTATGGAGTTAAATGATTAATTAAAGGATGTTGAAATAAATGTCAGAGTATCATGTAATAACATCAAAAATAAGAAAATATGTTCAACCTCACTTATAAAGAGAGAAATGTGAATTCAGATCACACAGCGATACTATTGTTCACTTAAAAGATTAGCAGAAATCCAAAAGGATTTGTCAGAGATGTGGGGAGACACTCTCCTACATCATATGACCTCTGTGGGTTGTTGATTTGGAAATACCTATGACAAATACAAAACACTTATGTTCTTAGACTTAACTCTTCTCTTTCTAAAGCTCTTCTCTTTCTGAAGACTTACAGTATCCCTACATACACATAAAATGACATTTTTACCAAGTTATTGCTCCAAGCATAGTGTAATAGCTTAAATGTCCTTCAGTAGGGGACTAGTTCTGTGAATTTGGAGACAAGCATGCAGTGGGGGCCTCCAAAGCTATAAAACAGAACGAGAAAAAGCTCTACATATGCGGAAAGAGTTCCAAATTTATTTAATGAATTAAATATTAATATTATTAAATATATTAAGCCATTGATAGTATTATATTCAGTTAAGATTACTTAATGTTAAATGTTAATAAAGTAAATAATGTTATTAAATATGTTAAATTTTAAATAGCGTATTAATTATTAAATTAGTATAATTAAATTATTTAAATAATGCTATATGCATTAAATAAAGCAGTTGCTTGTTGGAGAAGAGGACAAGGCAGGTGATACATTTGGAGGTATTTCACACTTTTTGATTTGTTTTGAATCTTGTGAATTTGTTAGCTATTTTTAAAAAAACAGTACTAGATAGATAGATAGGTGGAGTCATAGTCATCATCACAGTCATAGGGACATAGTTATTTAAGTGCCAGTTGGAACTCGAAAGTAAGATTTTATCATATTTAGACAAAATATTAAGTGGTTTTACTCTTCATGCCATTTCATTTTATAATCTTAATGTATTTTTCTTTTTGTTCTACTAAAATCTTTTCCTAAATATGTGTATACCTCCCTGTTGATATTTTTATGGGTCTTCATAATAAATTTTTAATACTTTCTAAAATTATATATCTTCCATTTGTAAGATTTTTTACCGTTTTACATAGAGAGAAGATTCTCAGTACTAAAAAAGTGAATCAAGAAAATTTTACATTTGTAGGTAGTACATTTTTTATCACTTAAAATTAACAACTTACTGTGATGGCATATGTTACTTCATTGCTATTCTTTAGTGACACGTTCTGACATAAAGAGTGTATTCTTCACTATTGTACAGTCACATTCTATTCCAGTTGTTCACTTTCTTCCTTTTCATCTCTGCAAATGTAGAATGAATTAAAGATTGAGCTGGATTTTTTTCAGCTCCTGTTAATGACCTTTTTTTTTTGTTTAATCATGGTATGAATACCTGACATGAAGTCTACCCTCTTGACAAATTTTTAAGTGTATTATACAGTACTTTTAACTGTAGGCACAATGTTGCCCAGCACATCTCTAGAACTTAGTCACCTTGTGTAACGAACTTATCCTGTTAACCAGTATCTCCTCACTCCCCTCTGTCTTCAGCTTCTGGCAACCACCATTCTACTGTTTCTATGGATTTGACTATTTTAGATAGTTCTTATAAGTGGGATCATGCATTTTTTTCTCCTTCTGTGACTGGCTTATTTCACTTAGCATAATGTCCCCTAAATTCACCTGTGTTGTCTCATATGCCAGAGTTTCCTTCTTTTTAAGGCTAAGTAATATTCCATTGTATGTATGTACCACAGTTTCTTTTATCCATTCACCTGTTGACATTAGGCTGTTTTCATATCTTGGCCAATGTAAATAATGTTACGGTGAATATGGGGGTAGCCAATGTCTCTTCAAGATCCTGATTTCAGTTCTTTTGTATAAAACCCAGAAGTAAGATTGCTGATCACATGGTAGTTTTACTTTTCATTTTTTGAGAAACGTCCATAGTATCATAAACTTCTAAGTGCTTTATGCAGACTTTCCAGTTCGTTACACAGAATATTGAAAGACTCAAGATTAAAAAAATAATTTTGTGCTGCTTCATCAAAAGCATACTTACATGAAATTGGAATTTTTTTTTTTTTTTAACTGCACGTGCATGGCAGTGAAGAGTACAATGACCATTAGTACAGTGTAGTGCCACTGCTTGGGTTCCTGCTAACGCACATCATTGCTTTGGCATCATCGGAACACGTGTCAGCACAGTAGAAAAGGCAAATGACATCTTTTTATTATCATGAAAGCAATTTTATCTTCATGGACCTAGCCCCTTGAAAAGATCTCAGGAGCCCTGTGGACCACACTGAGAAATACCATATGCCAAACCAATTGCATAGCTTAGTTTCAAACTTAATTTCATAGCTAAGAAATCTGGGTCTTTAAAAGGAAAGGTAATTTAAACTAAGGGCAGAAAAGGCATTAGTGGCAGAACTAAGATTTTGGTCTCCTGAATTCTATATCGTCTGTGTAGTACCACTCAACCTTTTTAAATAAAGCGCGGTAATTCAATAAGAATGTATAGACTTTAATTAAGAAACCCTAACACATTTGTCACTTTTACTAAAATAATCTCATTCCATTAGCAGACTAACTGGACATATTGGAAGATTAATGTCAGATCACTCTAAACAGAATAGAATTAAGCAACTCTTAGAAGTCCCTGAAAAATCAAAGTTTTCATTTTTTCCTTCCTTTAACAAGTTTATATATCCAAAACTGACCATTGATAAAAAATCATGGAGTTAAAAGCAATGTAGCATTTATATTTCTGAAGCACACACCTTGGTGTTAAGGTCTGTTCCTTTTAGCCATTGCATATTAAAAGTGATTTCTGGGTTAATTGAGCATTTAAAATCAGAACATCAGAATGAACCAAAAAAGAGCCCTTGTGTTGCATTTCCCTCCGTGGAATCAGATAGTAGGGTTTAGAACTCCGAAATATTACTGCCTGAAATAAGAACATCAAAACTAGATCTGAACTTAACAGATGGGTTAAGGGTGAGAAACTCCGAGTTAATATAGTCAGAATAAGATGTTAGTTATTTTCTAGAGTAGGGATAACTAAAAAGAGAAAAAAGAAAAGAGCATAACTCTTGCGAAAGTAAAATATAAAGAAGAAAATCATTTATGAAATAAATCAAAGGAAGTGATGAAATAACAAAGTCTTTAAAGTGAAGTGTGACACCAAATACATTCTGATCATGAGGGTAAGGATAGTGACCAGGTCCCAAAGTCGGTGTTAGTGGTCTTTTCCCCTCTGATTTCTCAGTTTCATAGGCTTTGAACCTGGGTGGTGCAATGCCTTATGTTTTTAGTTTTTGTTTGTTTGGTTTTTAACTTAGTTGGTTTATAATAGTTTTAGATGGTAACATTAGCATCTGTGTAGTTGAGAAAAATGTCAAAGAATATCAACATTTTTGCAATAGTTATTTCTTAAAACTGTGTGTACGTGTGTTTATGTATCTGTCTCACAGGGTTCAAGCTCACTGTCATAATCTTCCATTTATCAGTTTCATTTCTTAAGCACCTACTATGTATCAGATACTCATCTAGTTCCTATAGATAGACTACTAAGGCTTCCCTCTCATGGAGCCTACATTCTAGAGGAAGCAAACAGACCACAAATGAGCAAATATTCCAGGCAGAGTACCAAGGCCCCATGGCAGGAGCAGAGTGAAGAAGAAGGGAAGTAAAATGAGGTGACCTTGGAGAGGAAAGGTCTTTAGACCAAGTGAGGAACTTAGGTTTTATTCTAGGAATTCGGAGAAGCTGTTGGAGGATTTTATGCAAGAGAGAGGTATGTAATTCCAACTGTCTAGAGTAGAATGTAGGAGGCCAGTGTGAAAACTGGAAGACTAGTTTGGAGGCTAAGGTATTGCAATCTAATTAAGAGCTGTTAGTAACTGGAACTAAAGTGGGGGAAGTTGGAAGGATCGAAGATGTGTTTTGGAGGTGAAGTTGACAGGATTTACACAAAGTTAAACGTGGGTGTAGAGGAAAGTAAAGAATCAAGGATAGTTCTGGGGTGTTGATTTTTAGCCTGAGCAAATTGGATGCCTGTCATTGACACAGGGAATATAAGGGTGGAAGGGGGATCCAGGTTCTGTTTGGAACATGTTGCACTTGAGATGCCTATTAGATATCCAAGTGGAGATTGAGTGTGCTAGTCTGAAGCTCGGGGGAGAGATCAGGGCTTTGTGGCTAATAAATGGGATTTGATGAGATTACCTAGGGAGAGAACAGAAAGCAAAGGGAAGGGGGGCTATTTACCAACTGGCCTGGAAGGGTTTCATTATTTTAATACCAGGTACAAATGGACCAGGATATACTGGCTGGTTATAAGCCCTGGAAATCCCAGCAAGAGTGGTTTCAGTAGAGCTGTGGGAGAGAAGCTCACTTGAGAAGTTCAGTTGGAGTGGGCTGAGGGAGAAGTTAAGGGGATGAGTAAGGAAGTGGCAGTAGTAACTAATGATGGGTTTTTTTAAGAAGTATTGCAATTAAGTGAATCAGAGAAATGGGACTACAGCTTGAGGGTTGCTTGCAGGCAAAGAAAAGCATTTTTAAAAATAAGAGACTAGTCTGGAGCGGTGCTACTCAACTATATGCAGCATAGCAGTGAAGTGTCTGTTAACAGTACAGAGTGAGATGAGTTAGGAAAATGAGAGGAGGAGGTGTTTGGAAACTGTTGTAGCAGCTTCATATTCCTGAAACATCCAAGCAGATGATCATTTTTCTACTAGTCATTTTTATTGTTTTTTTTTTTTTAAAAGGTATCAGTGGCAAGTTGAAATTTAAAAAGCAAACAAAACTAGTCCGTTGCCTTACAGAGTCACAGTTTAAGAAGCTCCAGAATGTGATAGCTGGATGGCTTGATCCAATATCAAGAAAGAAAATGAGGATTCAGGAGAGAGAGAAGGCAGGAGCAAATAACAGGAGCAAAGTCCTTGGAAATGGGAGAATATTGGGATCCCAAGCATTAGTGAAGAGATTGGTCTTGGGTGGAAGCAGCAATATTTCATCCTTGTCATGGGAGGGAAGTCAGAAAAGAAGGTTGCAGAGGCAGGGACATGGGAAGAATTGATCCGGGAAATGTGAGGGAGGCCCTTTCAGGTGCTTCAGTACCATCTTACCTGTGCTGACTTTGACTGACAACCAGGCAAACCCAAACTTCTCTCATTTATATTAAGATATAAAGTCTGAAGCTCGGGGGAGAGATCAGGGCTTTGTGGCTAATAAATGGGATTTGATGAGATTACCTAGGGAGAGAACAGAAAGCGAAGGGAAGGGGGCTATTTACCAACTGGCCCGGAAGGGTTTCATTATTTTAATGAAAGGATGATGTGTCTGTAAGTGTCAGTAGTAAGGAGTAAAATTTCCCTAGGGCTGCTACATGAATACCCGCACTATAAGAATATCAGATGAAATTCAGAAGCATCTTGGCTTGTGTACACGACTGCCTTTAAAATGTCAATAGTCAAAAGAATCTAAGTTTTCCACATTGGGTGAATTTTCGGTAGGAAAATGGCTCAGATTTTTCCTGGGAAAAAACAACATGAGATTTGTGTCCTAAAGTATAAAATTTTTCTAGCACTCTACAGATGTAAGTGGAAGTGAGTTGATAAACAAATCTTAGATGACCAGTTAGATAAGTATCATGGCTTGAAATAATTGATCCTAGCAGTATGTTTCAGTTGGAATAAAATGTCATGTTTTACAGTCAATTTCAGTTAATTCATCAAGACATTAATACATTGGAGTAAAATCAGAATGGCCTTTCTTGAAGAGAATAATCTCTGTAGACAAAGAACAGTTGTGTGACATTCTACTAGGGTGTGGTTTTAGCTTCGAGCTTATAACAGAACTTGAAAGTGATTGCCCTTTTCTGTGGAGGTGACAGAAATTAGATCAGAGACTGTCGTCGTGATAACTCTGGGTTTTGTGTGATGACCAGGCAGTTTTAAAACTTCACATTTCATTCCTAAGCTTCATTGTAATAGAGATTCAGGATGGGTTTGTTCTTGAGTTTGGAGTAGCCTTTATTTTCTCCTTTATGATTTCTATATTTGTGAAATATTTTGCATATGTATTTGTTTAGAAATAAGTCAGACAATGACAAATACTATATGATATCACTTCTTTGTGGAATCTAAGAAAATCTTAAAGAGATGCATATTGCCTGAATGTATGCATTTAAACAAGTTATATGTTTTCTAAACCTAAAATGCATACATTCAGGCAATATGCATCTCTTTA
The DNA here is from genome assembly GCF_000151845.1 of Pteropus vampyrus. Classification (NCBI taxonomy): domain Eukaryota; kingdom Metazoa; phylum Chordata; class Mammalia; order Chiroptera; family Pteropodidae; genus Pteropus; species Pteropus vampyrus. Next base: position 9,986,446 of record NW_011888796.1, on the reverse strand, counting down.
AGTTGATGAGTTTCAATGAACCCAGTGGTTTAATTTTTTCCAGGCACATTTCATTAAGACAAGAAACTAAGTTTCATAAAAAAACAAGAGAAAATAAATGTCTGTTGTTGGCGGGTTTAACAAGATAGTGTATGCATGAGAATGTATATGTGAGATTTACAAAAGAAATTTAATATTGTTCCAGGAAGCAAATAGAACTAAATTATGCAAGATTTATTAAATACTTTCCCTTTATTCATTTGGATTAAAAGTGTATTACAGTGTTTGTTTTAAATAGAATTTTGAGGTCAAGATAAAGATAGCTGAAAAATCGACTTTTGTGGGCCTTATATGTACACATCTAGGGGCTCCATGTTCTTCCCACTGGCAGCCTCAGAATGAAAGACATTATTGTTAGAACATTAATATATTTAGTGAGAAATGATTCGTTTACATATAAATGATTTTAAGTTAGGAAGTCTCTTTGCCATATATAACATTTATCACTGTTTTCCAGTTAGAGATTCATAGCACATCATTACATAAATGTTTTACTATTTGCCTTGAGAATTTCCTTTTTTGTAAACAGATGCTTACTCCTCCCACTTCCCAGGACAGAGCAGTGCCTGTCTTATTTGGATTTATTGAATATGAAAAGCTTTACTTGAACTCTTAAGATCTTGCTAATGAAATACATTCTTTCTGGCAGCCTTTAAACTTTCCAAGGAAAGTAAGCCAATATCATATTATTGGCAACTTTTTAGATTTTCCCAAGAGAGTTCTTTAAAAATCCAAAATTGAAATGTTAAGACCAGCTTCTTAAATCTTTCATTTGCTTGCATTTCAAAGTTGGGGCTGTTTTGTATAGCCTGTTGCGTCATTCTCACACCGAGGAATGGTATAACAGGGACCTGATGTGTATGTCTGGATTTGGTCTGTCCTTGCTCTGTGCTGTGAGTCGCTGGTTGATTGACTTGGTGGGCAAACCCAGTCCTTGGAGCTGGGCAAGGAGGAGGGGGACAGGTGGCAAGAGTTCCTTTGTTGGCTTCCCTTACACACACACACAATTTGCCATGCACACACGCAGACACACACATACGATTTGCCATGAAAGTAATCCTTCTGCCTGATCCAAGAGATAGTCTTTTGGGGGTAAGACCTGTTTTCCTCCTCCAGAATAGAAAGTTAAGCTTCTTTCTTAACATTTAAAATCTGGTCGTTGGTTACTGCAACATCTCCTTCAGTCATACAAGAAAAGAAGCAGAACTAAAATTTTTTTCTTTAAATTCTGACCTTCAGAGCAGAGGTAATGAATGTTAAAAGGCATCCTGAACACTCGTTTCAAGTGAGTTATGAGTATTTTGATTTACTTAGGTGGGCAGATCAACCGAAAGCCCGATCGACTTCGTGGTTACAGACACGATTTCTGGCAGCCAGAACAATGACGAAGCCCAGATTACACAAAGCACCATATCCAGGTTTGCCTGCAGAATTGTCTGTGACAGGAATGAACCTTATACGGCACGGATATTCGCAGCTGGGTTTGACTCTTCCAAAAACATATTTCTTGGAGTAAGTACTATTGATAAGCACATTGTTTCAAGTAAAACATGCATTATTATCATATATAACATTTAATTGTGGCTGAAAACGTTGCTTTGCATGATGCCTGCCCCCCGCAGTTAAATTTTGAGATTTTAGTATTCAGACAGCCAATTGAAAAGCTGTTATTTAAAATCTGAAAATAATTGTCATTACTTGTTATTTGTCGTATTTGCTGTATTAATTATAATATGTACAGAAATTTCTTTTTTAAAGTTTATATTAACATCATGCATAAGGTATTTATGGTAGATTTAAGGGGGTTTATTTCAGAGCGAAAAGTAAAATGGTCAAATTTAGATAATTAGAGTTCAAAGGAAAATGTTAATTCATTCATTCAAAAAATTCACTTTCTATATTCCATATTGGCTGTTATAGTTGTGACATCACAGAGAACAAAACAGTTTTAAAATCTCTGCATTCATGGGGTTTCCATGTAAATGAAACCCAAAAGTTTTAGTGAATATCTAGTTTTGACATAGTTTTTCTTTGAATCAGGACATTTTTGCAGGGCAAAGAAAAATAAAAAACACTCAGATGGCCTAAATAATAATAAAAATGTATTATCCCATATTACAGGGAGTGCCAAGGAAGGCCAGCTGCATGATTGGTTAATTCAGTGGTTCTGTGACATCCAGGGACTCAGGTTCTTTCTGTCTTGTCCTTTGCCTCTCCGGGCACGTCAGCTCTCTCAGGCAAGGTCTGCTGTGGGTGAGAGATGGCTCCTGTACTGCCACACATCCCCCGCAGCAGGGCAGCTTCCAGCCTAGGAGGCGGCAGAGGCACTATTTATTCCTCGCCTCTTTGTAAAGCAAAGAAACCTTTCCAAGAAGCTTCCCAGAAGACTCACTCCGGTCTCATTGGCCAGAACTCAGCCAGATGCCTACCCCTAAACCTGTCATTGGCAAGGGGCTGGGATTGTCATAACTGGTTTATGCTCATCGGGATTTACCTCTGAGTCATGTGAACAATATCTGGCTCTGTCTCCAAGAGAGTAGCCAAAATCACTATGGCACAGGCATCCACAAGTGTCTGCCTTGCCGTTATATCAAGCTGCTTGTGCCCTTCCACTTTTGAGGATATAATCACCGATTTGTATGAAAACCTAGTGGCCACAAATTGTTGGCTTAACATTTGTTAAACTTTTGTATGTTTAATAAAAATGTTTTTCCTTCCTTCTGTGTGTTTTCCTGATAATGACTTCATATAAAACATCTTTAGATAGTAGAATGAAAGCACTGCACAAATAGAACTGAGGAATGCACACGAGATTCTGGAATCACGTAGCGGGTTTTAAAAAAGAATCTCTAAGGGAGAGGCCCAGGCGACGGGTTATTTTTTTAAGCTCCCAGGATAAATATAATGTGTCTCTGGAGATAAATTATTCATCTGTTTTACCACTTCTTTTATATTGTTGGGCTAATTGCATATTTTATCCTTCTGATTATTGGCTTTAAATAGAAAATGAAAATTCACCACTTGTCCTCCCCTTTGCTCCTATCCAATATTTCAAAGGGATTCTAGAATCTCTTCATTTTGAAATAATCTTAGCATGCTTTTTCTGCTCTCCAGGAAAAGGCAGCAAAATGGAAAAACCCCGATGGCCACATGGATGGACTCACTACAAACGGCGTCCTGGTGATGCATCCAAGAGGGGGTTTCACTGAAGAGTCCCAGCCCGGGGTCTGGCGCGAGATCTCTGTCTGTGGAGATGTGTACACCTTGCGAGAAACCAGGTCGGCCCAGCAGAGGGGAAAGCTGGTGAGTGAGTGGACTTCCCACTGGAAAATGTACCAACCTACAAAAACCTAACTCGAGGACTGTCCTCTTCTTCCCCTGAAATTCAGAACCTTAGTACAGGTACAAGCGTTGTGTCCTACTGATCCAGGGGAATGAGAATTCTGCAAGTCCCCGAAAGTAAGAGAGAAATGGCGTTATTTCCTTTAAAGATTAAGCTTTTCCCGTAGCAGAGGAAAATTATCTTTTGCTCCTTACTACCTTAAGAGGATGATCTTTTATTATATACTTCACCACAAAATTCCACTTAAATTCACTTTAAGAAGAACAATGCAATATACAGATGATAGAATTGTACGCTTGAAACATATAATCTTATTAACCAGTGTCACCCCAATAAATTAAATAATTTTTTTTTAAAAAAAGAAGAAACTTACTTTTAGGTAAAGCTTTGCTAATTTGGAGAAATTCCAAGCAGTCTAAGACTAATTAGTGAAAACTATAAATTATAGAATTATTTACTAGACTTTCTGGAACTAAAAGATAATTAAGTTAGCTTTTTTCTTGAGTTCATAGTAAGAAATTAATACATAATTCCCTATATAAATCACCAAAATCATAGTTATAGCTTTTTACTTGAAATAATTTATATAGTACATTGACTTGGCATGCTAATATTTTCCTAGGACTATTACTATGTATCCCAAATGCCCTAAAGCAGTTGGATCTTTAACCCTTTCTTCTATGGAAAATAATTTTACCTTAAATGGGCAGCTCTGGGTTTCTGATCTTGCCGTAGCTGTGGGGCACAAAACAAATTTTCCTCTCCAGTACTTTTAATTAATTGTTAAGTAGAAGTTAGAAGAAGAGAGAGCAAATGTTTTCTTCAGAACCCCCACAGAAAAAAATAGGGAAATAGAGGATGTGATCTAGCATTTTTCAGAGAGAAGATGATAACCAGATATTTTTTAAATAGAAAAAGGAGAGCAGCCTTGTCAGAGAAATGGAATTGTCCTCATTTTTTATAGATGAGGAAGGTGTGGCTTAGAGAGGCTAAATATTGCTAAATGTCACAGAATTAGAAGTGCAGCAGATGGGATAGAAACTCAGGTCCCCCTGATTGAGAGTGGACCTCTGGCCACCACTCAGTGTCTTCTTATGGATGTCACACTTGGCTCTCATCTGAGGTAGTTCACACCAGAGCATTGGCCTCCCTGGGCCAATATAAAGCATACACAGCAATCCACAAAGGCCTTGCTTATCCAGGACGGCACGTCCCAGGATGTGTGTCTTGTGCACTCTAGTGATCGTGTAGTGCCCAGCTCAAGCAGCTGTGTGCCAGAGAAGTTTACGGTGCTACTAAAACAATAAGCTATTTTTGTATTTAAATATAGACTAATATTGAAATCTCCCCTGTAAGGGACCCTTAGATCTACATAAAGTTGTGCCCTGCCATTAGTGTACAGTTGACCCAGCCAACAGTAAAGATTTCCAGGTTTCCATCAGTCTGGTCTTGGGCTTGTGGGGGACACCATGGGCATAAAGGGACCCTCCTCCTGCAGTCCTCTCTTGTTAACTTGGAAAACAGCTTGTCTGAGACGAAAACCTACCGATTCTTTGCCACATGTGACTCTTGTCCTGTGCACGTTGCTGGGATAGACATATAAATTATGTCTATCTGGAGATTAGATTTTGGGAACAGTCTCTGGCAGTCCTCTTCATTTGCAGTTTAATATAAAAATATGGAAAGTGAAGAGATCAGCTAGAGGTCCAGAATACTTGTTTGTTATGACAGCAGTTGTTGCTTCCTGTCCTTAGTGTGGAGCTATTACTGGTAGAAGGTTTTGTATTAATATCATACTCAGCATTTAACGTGGATCAATATGCTAATGTGTTTTTAACAACAAATCACCACAGATGCTCATTAATACAGCAGATGATGAAACCTTGGTCCTTTGTACTTGCTCAACATACTTAAATGTGGTAGAAATGTCTTTTCAGGAGCTTAACGCCCTGAGAAATAGGCGAATGAACTTTGAATTGTGTCCTACTCATTTACCTAGTTAATGACAACATATGGTAACATTTTTAATATCGCTCTAGTAGGCTCTTGAGTATTTTATCAAATTATATTTGAGGTATTTTATTAAACTAAATTGGTTTGTGTAAAATTAGGTAAATGCAGTTAAATTGGTTTGCTTACCTAATTTTAAGTGAAATTATAAAAATAACCATAGTGTTAGTACATGCAAGCTCTACCGAGTGAGTGCTTTATGTTAGTTATTTCTCAGGTGTTACTCACAGCAGCCCTCTGTGTCCGTGCTGTTACTGTTCCCATTTACAGAGGGAGCAACCAGGGTTTACAAGGTTGTCCGTTGCTTACAAGTGGTGGACGGGGTTTGAATTCTCTACATGAAGCTTCGCTGTCTGATACATAGGGGCCATTGGGTTTCAACTCTCTTACTTCCAGAACCCTGTCTATTCCTTGTGACTTCTCCTTGCCTTTTGTTTTTCTTCATAGAATTAAAAAATAAAATCTGAACCCTTGCCTCTGCACAGTGGTATCTTGACTATGCTGCCTTTCGCATGCTGAATTTTGGAGAAAAACTATACATTTTGTTCACAGATAGAGATAGCACACAAGAAATAACAGTTAAGAGGGAAAACAGGCTACTGTTTGAGTGGCCACTATGTATTAATGGTTCCAAAGTCAGGCTGTAGGTTCCAGTCCTGATTCTACCATGTAGTAGCTCCACAGCCTTAAATCTATGACTTGACCTCTCTGCCTGGACTCACAGTCATTTAATTGGAGTGGTGCTAGTGCATATCTTCTAGGATTGTTATAATAAGTAGGGATTGGAGCAGTGGTGTACACAGTAACGGTCCATATTGGTTAGTTGTTAGGACTAAGCAGGGGCTGGGAGCTGAGGTCCAGCAGTGAGGAGGATGTCCTGGGCTCTGCCCGCGAATGGTGTGGTCTGGAGAAGGTCACAGGTGTGGCAGCACTTCATCAGGCTATTGTGCAATGAACACAGTTATACAGGAGTCCCTCAGAGGGCCACCTGTCCTATACATGGGAGACAAGAGTATGTGGGAAATAAAGGACCATATACTCAAAATTCATGAGATGTGGTTTACCAAGCACTGCCCTGCAGGAAGGAAAGAAGGGGTCGTCGAACACCCCTTAGCCAGGTTAGCCACCACCAAACCAGTTTCTTGCCCCATTGGAATTGTTCTCTTAGGCACAGTTTCATGCTCAGACGAGACCTCCTCTGAGAATTATTGTCGTCGGCAAGGGAGGACAGCCTCATGACACCCCGTGAGAGGGGAAGAGGCTGTGGGGTACTCGGTGTAGTCGTGGGGTGGGGAGGAATCTTCGGCAGACTTAACAAGGCGTTTGAAAGGAGTCACAGTGCTTGTCTTGTCAGTGTTAAGATTTGTCATTTAATTTGGACTTTAACTTTTTCTAACTACTAATATTCGATACTTTCTTATTAGGGAGGGGCTGTTCTCTTTACTAAAGGAAAACTTCTAGGCAAAGAGACACCCCAGTGAGACCTGAACGATACGTGGGAGTTTGCCGAACTGAGAGGTAGATTTGGCTTGAGGTGTGATAGAGAATGAGGCAGAGGGCACTGGTTCTCATGCCTGTGGGCCATCCAGGTTGGCCTGTTCATAGACCGAACTCAGTGCTCTCAGCATGGGCCAGTCCTGTTTCACAGTTAGGCAGGAGCCACAGCTGTAGAAGTCAAGTGGCCGTAGGGTGAATGTTAAGAAGTTTGGGCTTCATCCTGAGAGCAGTGGAGAGCCAAGTCCTTTGAGTCAGAGAATGACAATTTCTATTTTCCTGTACCTCTGTTTTCCCTTGGTTGCTTTGGTGCATCCCTGCCTTAGTGGAGTGGGTCCCTGGATCTGTCCTCAGCCTCTGTGCCCTCCCAGGGACCCTGCCTGGGCAGTCTCATCCACTCGGGGGCTTCATCTAGATGCTGATAAATCCCAGATGCGCTTCCCTGAGTCCGGTCCGTCTCAGTCTGCAGTCCCACGTGCCTTCCGTGCATTACACGGCGAACAGTCTGCACAGCCCGCAGATCCTACACACCCCAGGCTGACCCTTCTGTCTTTTCCCCCAGATGTGCCATTTCTCCTAGACTCCCTATCTGTGGAAAGCCCCATTCTACATAGGCAATGAAGCTAGATACATTAAAATCTTTCTTCCTACATCAGGCTGTTGAGTCTTATTCCTCAATGTTCAATTCCTGTGCCTCTTCTTATCTGTTGCCACTGATATTCTCTGCCTGGAGAGAGAACTCCTACCGTTTTCCCCATGTCTCGTCTTATACTCCTCCAGTCCATCCTCCACATTTCTGGACGGGACCTGACCCTTCTGAAAGGCAGTGCTGTTCTATTATAGTTGCCTAAAACTCCCCAGTGACTCCCTCCGGGCACGGAAGCCGACTTCTCTCTCCTGCCTGGGCCTCTTGTCCTGGCCCTGCCCCCCATACCCGGCACTCCATCCAGGAACGCCTTGTTCCCTCAGTGCTCATGGTGTTTGGCCTTTCATGCCTCCTTCCCGTGCTTCCTATCCCACCCACTGACTCCTGACGACATCTTTTTCAAATCCGTTCAGGGAAAACCCTTAAACAATTTTTTTTGATCTTCTATCAGAGTAACAGTAGCAAACACTTACACAGTGTTTACTGCATGCCAGAGGTTGTTCTGAGAACTTTATGTTAATTTATTTAACCCTCACCATCCCCTAATCTACATTTTACCGAAGGGGAAACCAAGGCACCTGGGGTTTAAGTATATGCCTAAGGTGACATCACGGCTAGAAAGTGACAGAGCTGGATTCAAACCCAGGCAGTCAGCTCCAGAGCCCACGCTCGTAGCTCTGGTGATATGGCCTCATGTGGCACTTGAGCACTTGACTGACCTTCGGCTGGAGCCTGTCTGGTTCCCACTACTAAGGAACGAGGCTCTTCAAGATGAGGGTAGGGTTTTACCGGCCTTTGTACAACAGGGCTGAGAGGATGTGCGGCACGTGGAGGCAGCAGTCAGATTCCTGCTGTCCTGTCTCGCAGTGCTTCTCGTCAGCTGTTCATCAGTCCTGGGAGCACCTGGTGCTTAGCACAGCTATCCTTTTTAAAACGAAGGCTCCCAGTGAACATTTCTGCTCCAAGCCTTAGGAATTTAGGATAACAGATAGATTGTTTGAAGCGAAGTGTCACCAACAGTTGTGTGGACCACTGCTGCGGGACCCCACGGGGGCTTCTGGATCAGCTCTGGTCAAAATGAGTATGGGTCTTCCCGGTGGACCAGGAGGACGTCTCCTGTCCCTGATGAGATCAAAGAGGAATTCTGTTATTGTCTTAAGGAGAGCAAATAAAAATCTTAAGGACATTTTTACTAATTAAAATTACCACTACCTGAATTGAAGGTGTATAGCTTGGGAGATCGTGCTTAGGGTGTTGTGCCTGTGGCACGTATGTATTGTATCCGGTGTTCAAATGAGGAAACTGAGGCTCAGGGAGGGTAAGTTACTCCCCATGTCCTGTTTTTAATGCGATGAACTGCCTCCCCGTGTTTGCCTCAGAGGCGTTTTTTATTTATTTTGAGGAAAGAATGTTAGAGTGATTTGTCGAATTTTGCTTTTAAAAGGCGTGTCTGTCATACTTGTTGTAGGTGGAAACGGAGACCAACGTCCTGCAGGATGGCTCCCTCATCGACCTGTGCGGGGCCACTCTTCTCTGGAGAACAGCAGATGGCCTTTTCCACGCTCCAACGCAGAAACACATAGAAGCCCTGCGGCAGGAGATCAACGCCGCTCGGCCACAGTGCCCTGTGGGGCTCAACACCCTGGCCTTCCCCAGCATCAACAGGAAGGAAGTGGTGGAGGAGAAGCAGCCCTGGGCATACCTCAGCTGTGGCCACGTGCACGGGTACCACAACTGGGGCCACCGGAGTGACACGGAGGCCAATGAGAGGGAGTGCCCCATGTGCAGGGCAGTGGGCCCCTACGTACCTCTGTGGCTCGGCTGTGAGGCAGGATTTTATGTCGACGCAGGACCGCCAACGCACGCTTTCACCCCTTGTGGACACGTGTGCTCAGAGAAGTCTGCAAAATACTGGTCTCAGATCCCTTTGCCTCATGGAACTCACGCATTTCATGCTGCCTGCCCTTTCTGTGCCACGCAGCTGGTTGGGGAACAGAACTGCATCAAATTAATTTTCCAGGGTCCAGTTGACTGATACCCTTGACAGCCATCTACGATTTTATTAACAAGTTACTGTGAAGATTTTTGCCACTAACTCTAGATTTTACCTTTTTATAATGCTGTTTATTAAGGGGAGGGGGGCCCGAGGCTGGGAGAAAAGAGGGGACATAGCGATGAAACATACCAGGAATTTAACAGATATCAGTGGTGTGTTGCATGCTCAAAACAGCGGCATCGTCATTGAAGTCTGCTTGATCAAACCACACTATCTTTGTAATAATTGGATTTAAAATGCCATGCTTTTACTTTAACCTCTGGTTTTTAAACAAGTTTTTTCCTTTGTGGTCTTGGACAAAACTTTAAATAATATTTTACAAATGAAGAAATTTGTTCAAAAGTGGTTGGCTTTTAATGTGCAGCCTTCTGAGCTGTGGGGTGTAGGTATTACCTGAAAGACATTGCAATGTCTGGAAATACTTGACAGGCTAGGTAGAATCTGCAGATACCAAAGGGGGCGGCTCTATAAAATGATGTTGGTGGACAGGAGACCGTAGGCACAGGTGGTTGTCTTGAAATCTGGGGCTTTTTCCTGATTATTTTTCTTACCTTTCGGGTGAGAGAATATCCGTATCTTGTCATATTTTCTTTTAATTAACATTGGTGGAATTTTATTATTTTATACACACATTCTCCAAATACCTTGGCATTTCAAACAAAGAATTTTCCATGACTTTTTAAGTCTGCTTTTTGTTATTTCTGTCTACTGTGGTTTGTCCCTGATACTCATCTTGTATGGCCAGAACTGTTTGGGTGATTAAAATGTAGCAACTCTTAAAATTCATTAACTAGGAATGATGATTGCAGCAGTAAACATGGCCTAGGTACTATAAGATCAAGTTTATTTGCTTACCGAATTGTTTTAAGATTTAAGAGCAATTAAAAATGAGATTTTATGTGTTAAAACCACTTGTTGGGATTTCATACCTTTTTTTTTCTTCTTCTTAAAAAAAAGCCAAAATTCTGTGAGCCTAACAGCAACATATCACAATGATATGGGGCATTTTTATTCATCCCCTTTCCACCATCTGTCACCTTCTCTCGCAGCTTACAGAGCCCTGTAAGTTTTGAAAATGTTTGCAAATCAAACTAAATTTAAATGCGATCATTAGATATATACAACACCAAGTGGTACATCTGCAGAGATAATTTGAAATTCCTGATTTCAAGAGAGCAAATGAGTGTTCACTGAGGAATAATTAAATCAGAATTTCATATGAGTGTCACCATCCCTCTCTGTTAGTTTCATTTCATTTGGAATAATAATTCTTGAATGCTCATTCTGTGTGGTACCAGTAGTATTACTACTCCCAAAATGTAAAATCCTTTAGGACATGAGAATGCCAGAGCTGGCTGAGATGAAATAGACCCCTACCACTTGGAGCAGGTATTTATTTAAACTAACATCCTCTGAAATTGACCATTGCACATTTGTGCTACATTTTTTACCTTTGTAAAGATATATAATTTATATGCTAATATTCTATATCTGTACTTGAATTGGTTTTTCCATGTTTTACCTACTGGCAAATATTTTGCCTGTTTTCAATTGTTCTAACCCATTTCAAATGTCCTTTTCCTTAAAGTGATAAAATATATTACTCTTGATTGCTGCTGCTTAATTTGACTTAATATATAAAAAGTTCAGCCTCTCAGTTTTAAAATAGCTTTACTTTTCAGTGGAGATTATTGTTTATGATGAGGCGTTTTTGTTTTGGTAATCTTTAAGTGATGTGAAAATTTAACAACAGGCCTCTTGTCGATAGCTACTCTATTCTGTACAGCTTACTTTACCCGCAAATAGAAAAAGAAAGAAAACAATGAAATTGCATACGAATAATATGTCAAATACCTTCTGATTTAGCCAGACAGAGTCTCCAATGATTAGCTTTCACTGGTGTCTTTTCAGTCTGCAATTCTCCACAGTGATAAAGGAGGCACAAGGTCCATTTTCTTGCTACAGAGCTAGAAAGTGGTTTGAGGAGTCTTGTTATATTCTAAAAGCATCTTGTAAGGTAAATGGTCTTGCATCCAGAAATGCTAGGTTTTACCTTTCAAAAAAATTTTTTTCCAGAAAGTTATGCTCTGATAAAATTTGCCATTTCAAGAATTATATATATATATACACATATATATATATATGTCTAGTAGTTCTGCATGCAACAGATTGCCCCAAAATAAAATTATCTTCCAACCTGAAAAGTTTAACTGTTAGTAAACTTGGATAACTACATGTAAGTTGAAATTTGGGTAATAGATTCCAAACTCTTGGAAGGGGTAACAGTGAACCATCCTGTCCTTTGACTTCTGAGTGAGGTCCTCTCCCACCCTGCCCCAGAGAGGGGGCAAGTCTGCAGAAAGAAAACCGTGCTCATCTTGACCACTTCTACTAAGATCACCTTATAATGAGATTTCTTTTTCAGAGTTGAAAGCAAGTTAGTTTGTTAGGAATAAAAAACTCTAGCTCACCAAAGTAGAGTAATACAGTTCAGAAAAAGTAACTTCTCAAAGGTCACTTCTGTTTTCGTCTTGCTTGCCATCACATTAAAGGGTGAGTCTCACTCCCCCATGTGAAGAAATTGCTAACCAGTTATCTTGATCTGGGTCTGACAGAAATGCCTTTTGTGAATAGGTTTCCAGGTCAGCCCCAGATATTCCCATAGACATTATTTTTTTTAGTTGTTTATGTCTGCTTACTACGAAAAAAATAATGATTCAGAACGAATGGGATACAACTCAATATTTTTCTAGTCCGGAGTTTTTTATTATTAATAATAGGTGCTGCCGGGTCATGCATGCTTCAACTTTTAACATTCCCTTATTTGGTTCTGCTTTTTGCAAAGAGGGCTACAGTTCACACTGCAGAGTAAACATTAAGCTTTCTGGGTGCACTCCCCCACCCCCACTGTGGCCCAAAAGAATTAAAATCTTTTAATATAAATAGAGAGCATATTTATCATTCCTCGATAGTTAATTATAGAGTTTGGTACCTTTGTGCCTCAGGGAAGCCACGTGATATTAACTGGTTATAGAATTTCAGGGTTAGGGTTTAGGGAAAGGAGAAAGCCATTGGAAAAATGATGGGCTCCATTAAGGAGACTAATGAATCTGGATGCAGAAATATGCCAGGAACTGGCATACAAATGATTGTAGAATTTATTTCCAGTATCAATAGGGAAATTAAGTTATTACATACATATACTGTGTTAAGAAAATTGAGAACTCTGAAAGCTTCAGTGCTTTATTTTTGCTTATGTGGGAGCTCAGTATTGTTATTTGGGCAATTTTGAGAGTTTAAGGAAAACTTCCTCCTTAAGTGTAACATACAGAATTGATACCTGCCGTTCTATGATTTTGATCTTTTTTTTAAAGCCATTCTGTTCTCTGGATTTGCATGAAAGGATTATGCTCACACCATCGTTAATGCTGGCTGAAACCTAGTTATCTTCATGCGGTCCTGCCTTGTGACAGTGGAATTTGATAGACAAACCACAGAACCATGTTTTTAAGCCAGATCCAGCTCTGTTCCCTTGCCTGTCAATCTTATATCCCCACAACTTAGCCTTCCTGGGCTGAGGATATGAAGTTTCTCCTTAAGTGCTAGAAATGGAGCACAGCCCTGTGATCGTTTCTTTATGACCCAAAGGCCAATGAGAAAATTTTAGGATCTTTTTAAAAGAATGTAAGCATAATTGAAGCAGCAAAACAAAAGTTTCAGTATTTCTTTTTTGTAAAACTTATATCCTCTCAAGTAAGTCTTAGCCTTCATGAAGAATCCCAAGAGGAAGACAGGGAAAAGCAAATATTTTTCCAGTTCTATTTAACTGTTTCTAAACAAACAAAAATAAACTCAGTGAAAGGGAAGTTGTTTCATTTTAACCGAGATGACAGATTGCTTCTCTGTATTAAATAGTCTAGAAGTTAAGGGGTGATCATATTTACCACGTATAGTGTTATGAGCAGTTAAATTTTATGGCTATATTTGTAAAACTGTTCTTTTATATTTCATGTCAAATTGAAAAGTTTATTTCTTCACTATTGTACCTGTGGAAATACAAGCCATTTTACAGGAAAACTCTTCAAAAACTATTAAACGAATCTCAGTATGTTTATGACTGGTTGTTTTCAGACTCTGTGGCTATCATGGGTTCATTAGGACATTGAGTAGGAAGTTAATAGAAAAGTAAGCTTGGTTTTTTTTTTCATTTCTCAGACCTCAAGTTGATCCCAAACAATTAAACTTATTATTTTTTTTATATTCTGCATCATACATATTAAAATCCAGATACTGAAAATCTTAATTTTTTAATAATAAAAACTTCATTGGTGCTTTATTATTATTTTTTTGTGACATTACATCGCTGTCAAATAAATCTAACTTTCAGGAACATTTAACCTAGCTTGTAGAATTAATGGATTTTGTTCATGATCATTAGTCATATTGTTACTTTTGTGACAATCTTCATTCTCATTTAATGTAAGGATTATGTATCAGCCTTCAAGCCTTAAACAAATAGTCTTTTGTAAGAAAATATATATATTTATGACAAATTTTTCCCATCACATTGATGTTTAAGGAGTCTTAGTATTATTGAGGAAAGATTTTTTTTTTTACTTCCAAGAAAATGCACATTTATATAGGCTTTTATCTCAGGAGTCAAGTGTCCCATACTTTATTAAATCTAAGATGCCATGAATTGTAAAATGTGTTATTACAGATAAACATAGTTATAAGTGTAAAATACATCCCATTTGCCAAGGGTGCCAAGACTATTCATGGAGAAAGAATAGTATTTTCAACAAATAGAGTTGAGGCAGCTCGATATCAACATGTAAAACAATTAAGTTGGACCCTTACCTCATACAAAATATAAAAATTAACTCAAAATGGATCGAAGAGCTAAAACTATAGAATTTTTAGAGGAAAACTAAACCTTTGTGACCTTGGGTCAGTCAATGGTCTCTTAAATATAACTACAAGCAACAAAAGAAAAATTGGACTTGATCATAATTAAAATGTTTTCTGCATCAAAGGATACTGTCAACAAAGTAAAAAGCAGTCCACAAAATGAGAAAGGATAGTCGTAAATCATGTATCTGATAAGGGAATTGTATGCAGAATATGTGAAGAACTCTTATGACTCGTCAATAAAAAGACAACTCGGTTAAAAAATGGTCAAAAGATACAAATAGATATTTTTTAAAAGAACATATACAAATGACCAATAAGCACATAAAAAGATTCTCAACATCATTAGCTATCAGGGAAATACAAACTATGAGATACCATTCTATACCAACTATGATAGCTAAAATCGAAAGTAACAAGTGCTGACAATTGGTTGAAAAATTAGAACCCTCATACATTGTTGGTGGGATTATAAAATAGTGCAACTGCTTTAGGACAGTTTGGCAGTTACTCTAAAGGTAAAATACACTGTTACCATGTGACCCAGCATCTTCACTTCTGGGTATATTCCCAAGAGAACTGAAAACATGTTCACACAAAAACTTGTGCATGAATGTTCATAGCAGGATTATTCATAGTAACTGAAAAGTAGAAACAACCTAAAAGTCCATAAACTGATGAATCGATAAACAAAATGTTATATATCTATACAATGGAATATTATTTGGCTCAAAAAAATTAAAGAAGGGCTGATGCATACTACACCTGGATGAACTTTGAAAACACGCTCTGTGAAAGAAGCCAGACACAAAAGGGCACATATGAGATGTCAGAAATAGACATCTTACAATACCTGATTAAAACAAATCCTGGGTCCATTTTAAGACACGCCCATAAACACAAAAAACAGAATTGAAGAATAATATGCAAAGAAAGAAAATACTCTCAAAATTGAAGTAGAAGTAAAAATATGGGAAGAGGAAAACCTTTGAAAACAATATGTTGATAAAATTTATTATTTATTTTTTTTCTCTACTTGTGTTTGGAAAAGAAGTTACTTAAATCCAGCAGATGGAATTGGAACTGTAGAATATCTATAGAAATAAATATCCATGTGCTCTTGGGTACTTGCCAGAGTGTTAATAAAATTATGGACAGCCTTAATACTAGCAGAGGTAATCTTCAATATAATCTTTAACAATTCGTTAGTTAATTTCATCTCATCAACACTTTCAAACTTGGACTAGTCAGATTATTTTTTTCATTTTCTTTTATTTTCCAGAACTTTTTAAGTGACTTCTCTTGGTTTTATTGCCAAATTTTAAAACACCAAGCCCTTTGGTTAGCTGTAATATGCCCATATGTAAAATTAATCATCAAAAGAAAAGCCAAATTATAACAGCTATTTGGAGTAAAGAATGAGGAGGGCAGAGGTAGTGAGAAAAAAGGTAGACCTGTAAATAATTGCAGTGCACACACTCAGGGGAGCGGCCTCTACAGTGACCATTACAGGGACAAGATGGAAAGCACAGCCAAGCAAGTACATTGCACCAAGATTCTGTGTCCTGAAAGGCGGGGAAAACGATTTATTGGTTGAGGAAGACCTAGACAAATTTCGGGAGGAATCATTTGTGCTAAAGCAATGAACACTTTCTAGAGAGCTATTTGAGGAGGCAGATGTTTAGATAATATATTGCTGCTTTGCATTTCTATAACACCTTCCATCTAAGAGCTGCAGAATGTAACATAAACATTAACTAATAAATTAAGCCTCGTGGCACTTCTGCATGATCGATAGACATAATAGCTATTTTTATAGTGCAAGAAAGGCAGCACCCTGCTCAAAGGTGCTAAAGTCATTCACTCAAGGTCATGAAGGGGGAAAAAATGGCAAACTCTTTCAAAATTGAGCATCAGTTCTTCCCACACTCGCACAATGTGCTTCTCACTAGGCAGGTCAGCAACTTCAAGAGATGTTTCCTTCTGTGGGGCACTTAGCATTGACAGAGGTTCCCCTGGTTTCCAGTATACCCTGATTTCCAGTGCTTCCTCCCAGGAGATATCTCTTTAATTTAACTGGGAGATGGTTTGAAAATAATAAATCTTGAATCAAAGCCTTAACTCCTTTCTCTCAGGTTTACCCAGGAATTAATTTGTTTGCTAATGCTGCTCTCTTGCTGGCATGACAGTGGCCTTTAGCTCTAGAATTATGAGTTCATGTTGCTTAATTCAATTATGCAAAGGACTTAAAATATTACAAGACTAACAACACCAACACATCTGCATAGGCATTAATGTAATTATTTGTTTTGCTATTTTAATTTCTGAAAAGCCCGTAAAACTGTCTTCAAAAATAGAGTGTGACGTCTCAACGAAAGACAGTGCCAAGTCCTTAACAGAATCTAACTGGCTTGTCAGTAAAATCTTTTTTACTCTGGTCAATCATCACTGCATATCTTCCTAAATGCTACACACCTCTCCATTATCACCAGCTTGGCTTAGTAACAACCTGCTTGGCTTAGTAACAACCTGCTTGGCTTAGTAACAGCCTGTTGCGTAGTGGTACTGTCTTTTTTCTTCTTTCTCTCTGATAACCCACATAATTTCTCCAGTAGAATAATAAGGCAGAGGAAAAACAAAGCGAGGAAATAAAATATAACCCCCCCGTGCTCATAGTCCCTTTTTTCCCCCCTCTTTAATTCCCGCCACCCCCTTCCACCCCTGACCTATGGATGTTGCCATTTCCCCTTATGAACTGGATCTCTGGGGGAACCAGATCTCTGAAGGCGGGGCATCTCCTCTCACACACTCACGGGGTGCACCCGGCCCAGGGTGTTGTCCGTGGCTCCACCTGGGGCGCTAATCCAGGGCCTTGAGGGTAAAGCAGACATGCTAACCACTACACTATGGAGCCACCCCCGCTCATAGTCCCTTTTGGGAAGATAATAGCCACCTCCGTTATATAAAGTTATGATGATTCTACCCTGGTACACATTTTCAAACTTCTCGTAGAGTAACTAGCTCTGCTCTAAGTCGCTCTTGTTCTTAATTTGTATTTGTTTTCTCTCTTCCATAGCAAGAAATAGGAGCTTTTTCTTTTTTCATGAAGGGAGGCATAATTTACTTGTTACTTTAACATTCAGCCTCTTCCTTCTCCAAAGCCTGTCTTACGCAGGCGTTAGCACTCACATCAGATAAGACTATTAACTCACAGTGCTAACAAATTACATCTTGCACTTTGCATTCTCAACCTGCCTCCTACCTGTTGTTTCCCTGACCCTCCCAACACCCCACGGGCAGGCACCAACTGCGATGTGGTGAGGCGACCTGGCCCCAAGGTAGCAGAGGCAGCATGGACCCCACCTCTGGGTTTCACTGGGAGTACTAGAAACCACATGAACATGGAGGCAGGTGTGCTGGATGCAAATCTCAGCACTGGGAACTGGTCATCCCAAAGAAATTTTGTGACACATTGCCTACTCATCTCAACAAGGAGTGGGTGCTTATCCACAAGGAGTGGGTGCTGTGCATGTTTGAAGGAAGGGGGCAATGAATGGCCATAATTCAAGAAAAAAAAAATGTCTTCAGTGACTCTGATACATCCTCTGAGAGGCCGCTTAAAATCCTCCTTGTAGACTAGGTAGCTTTTTTAAAGCATAATTTGTCTTGAGGTTAGGAAGCAAGTAAGCTTTGGGGCACAGTCCCATTTCTGACTAGTGTGGGCAAAGCACCAGGGTCAAAAGAAGAGGAGGTGAAGAAGACAAGTCAGCCGAAACAGCACATCGGTCAACCAGCCTCCTGAGCCTCTGCTCCACAGGCGCTGTGGTTTCGTACTTCTGGCCTCTACGATTTGCTCAGAACTCTCTTGTGTATCAAGGCTGATAAACTTAAAGGAGGAACTAAAGACCTTGTGAGAAGAGAAACCATCTGAAGCACTGTGGGGTGGAATGAGATAATTTCTCAGCACTGGGCTCTGTGGTTTGGCCTTCAGAGCCTGGGTCCTAAGCTGCCTGAGGCTCATTTGTCTCACTCCAAGAAGCAGCCCAGGGTGAGCCAAAGGAACGTCCCGTCCCCACTACTTGTGCCCTCGTTATTAAGGTTTTTAGGGGAAAAATTACAGCCTTTTCTTTGGGAGTTCATATTACAACCTTTGAAGCAGCCGTAACATAAAACCAGAGTGCATGAAACCAGTCCTCCTGATCTTTCAGGGAATCCGTATTTTGTCAGAAAAGGAAACTCTTAATCATTTGAGCCCCTGCTGGACTGAAAATTGGCAGGGTTGAATGGTTTTGTGACAACAGAGGAAGCTTTGTGGCTACAAATTTAGTTCGGATTCTCACTTGAGACCATCAACAAAATGGAAAGGCAACCTACAGAAAGGGAAAAAATATTTGTAAATCATATATCTGATAAGGGGTTGATATCTAAAATATATAAAGAATCCATAACTCAATAGCTAAAAAAATAAACAATCCAGTTTAAAAAGGGGCCAAGGAACTGAAAAGACATTTTTCCAAAGAAGACATACCAATGGCCTACATATATAACTTTTTTCACTCCTGTATATTATACATATATATCATTCTTTTTTGAAAAAACCTCGAAAATTACATTTTTGTTGAATTAAAATATATATGACATAAAGTTTACCATTTTAGCCATGTTCAAGTACACGATTAAGTGGTGTTAAGTACATTCACACTGTTGTATAGCCATCGCCACCTTATCAACCGAACTTGTTTTTTCCTCTGGTGAATGTGGTCAGAGGGGACTGGAAGTAATTCCACAGAATCTAGGATGACAAGTGACCCAACTGCAAGCAAAGATGCCTGGCTTCACCTTTTCAGGCCACGTTGGAGCAGTGTGACACATGCCATTTATACAAAAACACAGTTTTCATTACCACTGTGGCTTATTAGCACATAGCTGTTGGTTTGTGTTGCAAAGTAGTCCATCCCAAATCCTTTGGTTCCAGTGTGGCCAGTTAACTTAGTATTGAGGCCTCTTTCCAGCCCCCATTAGTTGTTTCATAAATAACTCCCCAGTGCAAAGTTAGGAAGTTGAATAAATTCCTCTTGTGAGTCAACACCTAATAAATGAAATTGTCTCCAGCATAACCCCAGTAGAAACTGGAATTGTCTTGGTAATTAAGAAATTTTTTACTCTATTTGCCAGTGTTGTCGTCTCCAACTGCATTTTAGACACATTCATCACACCTATCTAAGAAGAGAGCTTTTCTCTGGCCCCCCACTCTTGTCACAATTCTAATGTCACTGACTTTGCAAAAGAGCCCCATCCCCCAGTGTTCCTGGGCAGCTGAGAAGCTGCCTCCTCTGCAAATAACATAACAGGGGAACAGCACTATTGACACTAGCCACGCAATTTCCATTGTTGGAAACTCTTTGGAATTTTAAAAGCTAAGTAGTTTAGATGCCTGCAGTTAATAATGTCCTTTGGATGATTATGGTTGTTGTTTGCATTTCCTGATCACATTAGGCGAGTTATCTGGCCAGTACAAAGATTTTAGAATCCATCGGCTTTCATACAAGTTGTTTAAACAGAGAAATTGGGACAGGTGTATGAGTAGGACAGACTTGTCTCAGAGAACTCTGACTGGATGAAGTTTGAATAATGTGAGGGAGAAAGCGAACCATTCCATAAAAAGCCTAAAAAGTTATGATCAATTGTGCCCAACTTAACAAAAGGTGGGACATGAAAGTTGATGGTCAGCCGTATGCCCAGCAGTCCTGGGAGGCTGTGAGTCCTCAGTCTCTGATAAATTGCAGTCCTGAGTGTAGAGAGTTTGCGAGTTTGGTTCTGGCTTCTGCATTATTCCACGTTGGTAACTGGATTGTGCCATGGAGTTGAGGGTAGTTCTAATCTAAGGATTAGACGGAATCCTTCTCCTAGGGAAGCACCTGCTTCCTGCCATTCAGAAGCAATGATTCCACGTTCTCCTTCGAGCTCATCGTTTTCTGACAGCGTCATCTCCCCGCATTCTCTTCCATTTCCTACTCTGCTGAGAATCAGCTATAGAGTGGAACTGGAAATTTTAGGGAGATTTGAAATGAAATCTTTTATGCCTTCTTACTCTGTTTTTCCCCCACATGGGGTGTACTTAGCACACGAAATTACAGAGGACTGAGGTTACACATCAACCCGATTTCTGGGCTGCTATTTCCCCAAATTGCTTGTCTTCTCCTTTCTAGGCTCTTGCCCAGGAAAGTACAGAATTACAACTTGGTAAGTTACCATGGCAAACCCTATACATTGCCTTTTAAAGGTTCTAGATTATATAGGTCATATATCCATGAAGCCAGCCCTAGGTAGGTAGTTATCTGAATAAGATCAGGGTCCTATTAGAAATGACAGGATAGAGATTGAATTCTCAGTCTACGTTATCCATCTCACTGTCCATGAGAAATCAGGTACTCCAAATCGTCCTCTCTATACCTGTTGTAAAGCTAATATTCAAACCCAATTCAGTCTACAAAACCAGTCCACTTCTACTATGCTGCTCCCATTCTTGTATCAATAACCTGTAACCAGGGATTGCTTTCTGCCTACTGATTCTTGTGTTCTAGTGAATTGCCACCGACTATAAAGCCATGCTCCTAGATCCACCACAGAAAGTAATTGGAATTCTGTGTAAAGACAGATATTTCCTAATGGTTTTTTTTTTGGAGAACCATTTAGTGTGGGTTTATGTATTCAGTTTGTTATCACTGCTCTTCTTGCTAGGAGGCATGCATAAAAAACAGATTCGATTGTTGTATTACAGGAAGCTGGTAAAAACCCCACCAAAGGGAAGCCAGATACCAACTGTTCGAATCGCTTAGTCTCATTTTTGAAACATGACCACTTTTTAAGGCCCGGGTCTTAAAACTAGAGACTCTGTTTCCCCTTCTCTGTGCTCACAAGTTTCATGCGGCGCTGCTGTGGGGATGTTATTTCCAAGAATGACACTCAGGAATTGGGAAGCAAATGATGAATGAACAGACATTACTTGGGCAATGCAGTTTTCAGACAGGGGCTGCAAGAGAATATATTTTCAGGTGGTTCTGTTTGTATTTAACTTGGAGACTGTATATACAGTAAATCAGGAAGGCTGATAATACAATGCATAGGGGCATGTTTTATGTATGGTCCTGACAGTGTACAATGGCTGCCTCACAGAGAGGGCTGTGGATTTATGGTCCCATGCTTGCAGGCGGTGGCAGCTAAAATGTAGTGTGGCTCTCTGTCTATACCTGGGAGTATTTATTTTTTGGTTCATCCTAAGGTAAAGGGAAAGTATAAGGCAAACTATGGACTTTTTGATATAAGAAATGCAACCTGTGCCGTGATTGCTTAACTTTTAAAGGATACAACAAACTTGTTCGTGGATCTTTCCAAGGCTCAGTTTCTTGGTGGAAATATCACACAATGGAGGTAGGTTTTGACTCGTCAATGGTTCTCTCATTTCATCTGTGAGGCAGGGCTGATTTATCCAGTGGGGATAATAGGTACAGCACCTGGAACCCACAACACTTTCAGGGGCCCATAAAAATGTTTTCATTTTAATTTTTCTTACAATCAGAAGAAAAAAATGAATATAATAGTAATGAATATATAACGATGGATCCAGCATAGATTATACTTGTCTTTACACCAGTGAAGTTGTCAAAGTTTTTAACGTCATTTTTAAATGAGAGTAGGAGCTCACAAAGACCAAATGCCCAAGGCCCATGAAAGTCACAGCATGTCCCCTATGGTGGAGGTAACATCAGGCTTAAAAGCTAACTTTTCCTGTCTCCCCAGGCAAGCACCAGAGACTACCCATGGCATCAGGCATATAGTGCAGGTGAGCTTTTCCTGGTCTAGAACTGTCTCCAAAGAACCTCAGAGAAGGATTGGGGCCATCTGTGAACCATGCCCCTTAACCCATACAGAAAACATTCCTACCCCCTTGACTCTATTTGCATCTACCTTACCCACTGCCATGAGCTTTCAGATGACTCTTTGGGGCATCTCTCCAGCTTAGTAGTTTCCCAGGGCTGCCATAACAAAGTACCACAAACTGCAGGGCTTACAATCAAAATTTATTTTCTCATAGTTCTGAAGGCAAGAAGTTTGATCAAGGTGGGGGCAGCGTTGGTTCCTTCTAAGAGCTGTGAGAAGGAATCTGTTCTGTGCCTCTCTCCTAGCTTCTGGTGGTTTGCTGGCGATTTTTTATGCCAATCTTCGGTGGCATCACCCTGATCTCTGCCTTCAGCTTCACATGGCATTCTCTCTGTGAGCATGTCTGTGTCCAAATTTCCCCTTTTTATAAGGACACCAGTTATTGAATTAGGGACCACTCCAGTATGACCTCATCTTAAATTATATCTGCAAAGATCCTGTTTTCCAATAAGGTCATATTCTGAGGTACTGGGGGTTAGGACTTCAACATATGAATATTGGGGGATGGGCACAAGTCAGCCCATGACAGCAGTTCTCACTAACACTGTGATCTAAGTATGGGCCTTGAGTGAAAGCCCCTTACGCCTGAAGTTCCAGAAAGCAGCTCAGTGTGAGTCATGTGCACATCTTTCGTTTTACCTTTTCCAGCTTCCATCACGAGTTTGGTGTGTGCTCTCTCACTTCCAGGAGTGTGATCAGGGATTCTTGTGCCCAGTGCTAGATGGGGATTAAGAGGGACAGAAGAGGGGTCTTCATCATGTTTCTTCACAAACCCCAAGAAGAAAAAAGTAAAGAGTGGGTCAAGGAGGAAATAAGTTAAGATAGAAGGTCACCAGACCTGAGAACAGAAAGGAAGGTGGTAAGCAGGTAGGACCGGAGACAGAGGGCTTTATCTAGTGGTCTCTATGTAAACGACACATAAGTCTTTATTAACCAAGTGAAGAATCCATTGTAGGCCACAGTTAGGAGCATAGATGCTGAGTCTGAAATGTAGGTGTGGGTGTGGGGAGGAAGAGGGAGTTCGTAGGGCTGGCATTGTGCCCAGGATGTGTGGGAAGCACTGAACAATTCAGCAAAGCAGCTGTGGGCGTTAGCCAGTTTACTTAATCAGCAATGCAAGTCACCAAGGCTCAAGTCATCTTTGTACAAATGTCACACTGTACAGGAGTGGGTACAGTGGAAAAATAGTAGACTTGGGAGTTATACAAACCTGGAATTCACTTCCAAATCCTGAGTCCTCTTGGCTTGGGCAAATCAGTTTATCTTTCTGGTCCCAAGTTCTAACATCTTTAAAATAGGAATAATATTAATAGCTATCCCATAAGATTGTCGGGAACACTGTGAAGTGCCTGATAGAGTCCTGGCATGTGGTAGGTGATGAATAAATGGTAGCCAGTAACGGTGATGAGAGTCTTGCACTAAGCAAATGCCAGCATCATTCAGATGGGCTAGGTGCATGAAGTTCAAACTAAGGCTTAAACCTCTAGGGGTTGTTTTTTAGTTCTGGGCTTAAAATGTATACACAGAGTCTCTGGATTAAAATTCTTGTAAAACAAGTGGATACAGGTAAACGAGGCCAGGATTGCACTAGAAAGTTTACCCTTTACCGTTATTGACAGGGTGACTGCCCAGTTAGTTTCCTGGCACTTTGATTTCTGCTCTGCTCTCCAAAAGTGAGTGGGAAAGTAATGATGACAACAAATGCTTATCTGGTGTTTACCATGTGCCAACTCCTGTTATTTATATTTATGTATTACCTTATGTAATCCCTACAACAACGTTTAGAGTGAGTGCTATTATTCTATTCCCTTTTTTGCAGGTGAGAACAGTTAAGATACAAAGACATAAGAGGCAAAGTGTGGTCCCAGAGTACTTGCCCACAGCTGCTACACTCTACTGCCTCATATCCTGGATTCCCTGTATGCTGTGACTCCACTGAAGCAGGGTACATGTGTTTGTGTTAGGGTATCAGAGGACACTCAGCTCTCATCTTCCAGCACTGTGCAGAAGGCAGGGGCAAATTATTTCATTCAAGCTGTTCTGTTTTCTGCAGAACTCCTTGTCTCTTGAAGGATAATAAAGAGGGGTTTCAAAACAAACTTGAGACCAAGACAGCTCTCGTCTTATGCATAGATGATAAATAAGCCTTTCCGGTAATAAACCCTTTGGTACCAGACCTGTCTAGAATATGAAGTGTTCCAGCACACTATAAATAACAGTGGTGCCACTCATTTCCTGAACAGTGTCGTAGCCATCTGCTCAAATCTCCCTTCCTTTTCCCATGTTGGAATGGCACATCAACTCTGGACTACTATGTAGCCATTAAAAATGATGACTTTTAAAGTTAAAATGTGCGACAATATGGAAAAAGGTTTATGAGGTAATATTCAATGAAACAATTGCACACTAGGTGTGTGAAATACGTATGCGTGAAGACAAGGCTCTAAAAGACTTGGAAGAGGAAATTTGTTTCCAAAAATTACATATTCCTTTTTTAAAGTTTTGCAGTTACTTTTAAGAATTGGAAAAAAAGCAAGTTGTTTTCCTGTGCCGTAATTACAAACGCAGTACATTCATATAGACTCAATTTTTTTTTTTTTTTTTTGGAGCTGAAAAGGCCTCTAAGATTGATAAAAATAGCTATTAAAATGACAGAGATTATACTGGATGTTGGAAAACTTATTATAGGCTACGTGATGTGTTTTTCTAATCCTGTTTGAAATTTCTAAGTGGTTGGAGAACTTGAGTGGAGGGAGGAGATGAAGATGAAGAGATAATCTTTTCCTTTAAAATGTTATCTCACACAAGGTACAGAGAATAAATAGGCAGCCTCAAATCCTTTGAGGAAGGAAGCAGGACATAAATAACAAATGAAATATGGACTCAATGAAATGTTATTTACGCAATCTCCCTAGATACATTTTTCAATGAAATCTAGTAGGTATTTTTTTAGTTCTTCATTTCCTTCACTAACTTAAAGTCCTATTTGCCCTCGTCACTTTGCTCTACCTTTAGTTTACTCATTGAATCATTTGCCGTCAGCTTTGGGAACTTGAGGTTTGCTAGAGTGGAATGAATTTTTTATAACCCAGCTTTGCTTATTAACACATCTTTTTAGATATTGCACATAAAAAGAGTATTCTTTCGAAAAAGTGCAATGCTGTTGTGCATCTGTAGTTCATTTGCTCTGTTGGTCAGAGTCAGCTACAATTCCGATACCTCTTTAGTATTGATGTATCAAAGTACTTAGAGAAATTAATCAACTGCATTCCAGAATGCAGCCTTCATTCCACAGGAAGTACAGGTCATTAACAACAGCTAATTTTCTCCCATTTAAAAATGTTATAACATAGAAAGGAAAATGAAAATGACTTGGAGCAAGTCCAGTCCAAGACTAATTTCCATTCAGGGTAAACCCTCAGGTTAGTTTAGAACTAGACAAGTTAATTGTCTTTTGATCCTTGGAGGTCAGATCCATACATATTCTTCATTATTTCTGTTGCCAAAGTTCCTGAAACAAGTGATGTGTTTCCTCATCCTCCCTAAAGACTTTGACATTAAGGAAATCCCTTGAGAAATCAGTGCAAATGATGTCTGTTGCTGGAATGGAAAAGCAACAAACTTCGAGCAAATGAACTTGCTGAGAAGGCCCAAAATGAACCCACTGTTTCTGAATAAAAAGATGTTAGAATATTATCACCAGAGAAGAGGTCTCAGTGAATAGGAAAAGGAATCAGAGTTCAGAAATTTGTTGAAATTTCCATCATTATAGTATGATAGAGACTAGACTTGCCACTAGTTGACATGTGCTGCTGCTCTGGTCCCCGAGGTGTGACCTTTGAGAGAGTGTGGCTATCAGTCTCAGTATCGCTTCCAGGTCTTTAAATAATGCAGATTGATCATGAGTGGATTTTTGTCTGTTTTTCACTTGTGTTCCCTCAGTGTCTTTAGCAGTGTTTGGCACACATAATTGCTGGGCAAATTAATTTCTTGAGCCCAATCAAAAACCATTGAATTTAAATCTCTGGAGGCAGGTCCCAAGAATCTAAATTTTAACAAGATCCCAGGTGGTTCTTAGGTACAGTTAAGGGTGAGAACCATTGCTCTACTGGTCATGGATATTGACCAATACACTACTAGGTTTGAATGGTGCCCCTGAATACACCACAAAATCTAGAAGCCTAAAGGTGAAGGGATAGCCATACCTGTTTCTATAATGGCCAGGACGACTATTCTCTGACAATGTATAAAACATTTGCACCCATTATCTGTGGGTGTTAGGTGAGGCAGTTATTCTTATCCCCATTTTACAGGTGGAGAAACTTGGACATCTTTAAGGTCAAATAATTAACAAAATAGGAATTAAAACCTAATTCCAGCAGAGAAAGGTTAGGAAAGGCTTTTAGGTCCTTGGGCAAAGGCACTGCATAAATCCCCAGCATTACTATTCCCAACACTTTGTACAGCGTTAGATCACTTTCCTATAATCCCTCCATTCTCTTTTATGAGACTTGAGGTTTAATTGAGGATTCCAATAAGAGATTTTATGTGTTTAATGGATTTTAGTGTAATAATCAGAGGCTGAACTTTTAGTCAGAAGACATGCTGACTTCTAATGAAGCTGCACTTGGGAGAGCAGATTTTTAAAAAGACATTACAAGTCTATGCCGTAGACATGTAAATATTTAGAAAAAAAATATGTAAGCTGTCTGGTTACTTCTAAAACTTTGGGTACTGACAAATGTATGCCAACATGTACTGTTAGAATAATATAACTTGTAGTAATAGAAATTTAAAATATGGATCAGCCAGCACAGTTTTTATGAAAGACTCTGTAGGGGTCACAATGGGACGCTTGGACAGTTTCTGCCATCACCACTTCTGGGTGCCCCTTCTTTGCCCTGGCACTCCCTCTGACTGCCTGCTGGGTTAGTTTTCCTGCGGCACCACCCCCACCCCTGTGGAAGGAACAGAGACTTTCCAGCTTCTCTAACTGCACCCCTTCTTTGCTGTCTCCAAAACGTGCACTCGCTCATTTCTTTTTAAATAATGAATTTTTCAACTGAGCACCATGAGGAAAACGGGATTAATAAAAAGAACAAGAAATGAGAAAATGAAATATTTGGGAGAAATCTCATACCTATAGCTATATCAGAGCAATTGCCCCAGGAAATATTATGGCATATTGTTGGCTAGGTATTTTCTTACATTCCTAGCACTCTTGGGAATATTTTAAATACCAGACAAGCACTCTTACTATTAAGTTCAATATACTTAGAATACTATATAGTACATATCTCAAAACTTACGTGTTTTGCCTACACATGGAAACCAACAATTCATGTGATCTCACCCACCACCAATGACCCTTTGCCCTTCCCAAGGTGGGAATGTGAAGCAAGGATCCTTTTTATTTCCCCATTCCTATGACAGAGCTTCTGGGCCTGGAAGTTCACTGATTCTCTCTATGCCTTTCATGAAAATGTAAATGATTCTAACCAGTCTTCGTACACCCCTTTTTCTAAATTCAGTGACCAGTGGTTCTCAAACTTGAATGTGCATGAGAGATACCTAAGGTACTCATTAAGAATTTAGATTCTTGGTCCCCGATCCCATGATTGGTTTGACAGGCCCGGCGCAGGAGGGAGAGGCAGGAACCTGAATTTGCATTTATGACAATTTCCGAGATAATTCTGAGGATTGCTCTTTGACACCTGTAAGCTGGATCTTGCTGGACGAGCACTGGTCCCTGTTCTATCTGGGCTGGACCACAGCTGCTGCCCTTCGAGACATGAAAGAACACTTTGGTTAAAGCAGCGAATAAGGCCATTGTTAGAGTAAACCCACAAAGCTCAAACTGCCGAGGATCACAGTGTCATCTGCCGGCTGAGGGCCCTTTTGTATTCCGCTTGCATTGGCCCCTTTCTAGAAGTTATTATCTGGGCTCCGAGTGTGGTAGGATCTCTAAGACCATTGGACACTGAACATAGGAGGTTGTTCGAGGAGACTGTCTCCATGAATTAGCCTTCAGAAGAGGTTATTCTGTGACTCACTCCCACTCCCTTATGAAACCTCTCTCTGTCTGAGGAACATTGTTATCTAAAACTCAGAAGGGTCTAAAACTGTTTAAAAGTGTTGAAGGTGTGGAAAAAATATATATATATATATTAAACCTAACAGTTAAAATATGTCCTTTTGACGTTTTGCATGGGCTTAAAATTCTTCAAGCTACTATAAAATGATTGGTACCAAACTACCAATGTGATTGTGTAAATGGCCACTGTTCTTCTCTTGGGCCCCCAGTTGTTAGAGATCTGGCTGCAGTCCAGCTCAGTGGATCAGCATAACTGTGGACTTGGACTTACATCTTCTCTGTTTGCTCTGCCCTTTATTCATAGACACCTCTTTAATAAAGAGGAATCCACGTTTCAGTGAGATCCCCATTGCTGGCTAATTATTTATCAATATGTTTTCACTGGGGATTGGTTCTAGGATCATAAAGGAAGCAGAATTACAGACATATGTTTGGAATTTGTCTTTAAATTCTAATATTTCTGACTAAAGACTTTACTGTTATGTGACTTTCTCTGCTGGGTGAGTAAAATGCTTTTCTATGGGCACTAAGGTTAACTTTCTTCTTTCTCATCTCCTAGAAGTGTTAACCAGCTGGATCTCAGTTCAACATCTTCTGTGAAGTGTTGTGCTCTGACAGCATGCTTGATGGATGAAGCTGTCAGGATATCCTGAATCCAGAGATGAGAAGAATATTGCCTCAACTATGAACTCTATAAATCAGACGAATAAAAGTTAGTAACAAGCTAGGCCCAGGGATCCTTTCTCATTTTAGTATTCTTCATAGATCATAATCTTTGGAATGTGCTCCAGGAAAGAAAAAATGACTTTACTGATCCTTTATTTTAAAGAATTAACATTGATTTACTCTATGAAAGAACTTACTAGCAAGACATCTGGAAAAATCTGCACAATATGCACAAAGCTGTCCTCTGAGGCCTAGAATAATATCTTTCCGGGGTGTTGGTGGTCTGATCTGAAATGCACTGAGGAAGATATGAGAGGAAATATCCATGCCAAAGGGGACCTGGGCGGAGCAGGCAGGGCAGAGGTGAGAGATCAAAGTCAGACAGCCAAGAGTACCCAAGAGAGAGGAAAGCCTTTCCTCACCCATCAGAGATGATCACTTCTACAGTTCCCAGGATGTTTCTTTACAAGTCTACCTACTTGTTTCCATGTCTGTTTCTCCTGGCTGACTCTGGACTAGGAACTGAGACTCATTTGTCTTTGTTTCCCCAGATTCCCAGCCCTGCAATCCATAAAAGGGACTCAGCATAAGGTCAAAAAATAAATGAATGGGTTTAGGCACTCTAGCAAAATAATTAGGGTAAGTCTAGAGGAGGAAAAAACTCCATAGCCTGACAGAAATACGTAGAAAACATTACCTAGCTTGTGAACGTGTAAAAAGGAATTACGGGAAGTAAACTGCACCAATAAACGGGCTCTCCTACTTTATTCTCAGCTGAGAAAACAAAATTCGGACATTGCAAACAGATGATGCTGAGAGTGTTTTATATCAGGTTCTTTATTCTCAGCTGAGGAAACAAAATTCAGACATTGCAAACAGATGATGCTGAGAGTGTTATATATCAAGTTCTTCATTGGGGAAGAACAAATCAATGAGGCTCTACGTTTTTCTAGGACACCACATTTACCACTTCTCCCTGCTCCAAGTTGGCATTTATGAAATTGGTATTCTTTCCCATTGCCCTCATGGCCATTGTCCCTCCCTTGGGACTTGGGGTAGTTTTAAGATAGCCCTACTATGTTCATGTTACTTATGCTTCAGGGCTCAGCTTTTCCATCTGTAAAATGTAAATGGCAAGACTTGTGCCTTGGCTGCTAAGCAAAACTTGGATAGCAAGTAAGATGTTGTCAGGGAAGTCTGGAAGGCATTTGCGTGGCATGGGGGTAAAAATAGCTGGAAAAGCAGATAAATGCAAATATTTTGTCATTTGCTTTGCCTTAAAATTTTCACTACTCTTCATGAAAATGGAGAGATGTCCTTTTGCAGGGTGATGGCTGCTGTTGGTTGCAGAAAGCTGCTGTCTGCTACTGATAAATAAATGACAAGTTCCCCTGAATGGGTCCATATATTGCCTGAAGCAGATTTGTGATTACTTTTTTGCTGTTTTGTTTGTTTGTTTTGACCACAGAAAAAGATTTGGCTGGAGTGGGTATATTTCCCTCTTGACCAAATCCTTTTGGTGTTTTGAAAACTTTCCAAGTGAGAAAATGAATGCTTTTACCCAGTTCGAGTCAGATGCTCAAAACACAAGATAAAAATAGCTGTTTGAGAAGCTGCCGAATTGCTTTGCTTTGTCCCCCAGGATGGTTAACCCCTCAGAGGGCCTTTCAGCACAATGAGCATCTCCCCTTGCTTTTGCTGGAGTTGGTCCTTCTAGCTTTTCATTTGAAATGTCCTTCTCATGACCCATGCAAAGTCGCTGTGATTATGAAAAGGGAAGTTGGGTGTGATCCAAATGACAAAGTGCTCTTTCCAAACCATCTGCATTGAGGTTCTTTCCCCATTGAAGGGATCAATTTTTTTATTTAACTCTCCCTATTTCTAAGGAGATTATGAATTTACTTCTCTCTGCTGGGCAATTTAGTAAACCTGATTAATCAGTATGTCAATAGTAATAACAAAAATAAAGCAGTTGATATTAAAAGCTAACATTCAATAAATATATGCCAGCCACTATATATGCATATATAAACATCATTCCATTTTATCCTCATAATAAATTCATGAAATAGATGCTATTAATAGTCTCCATTTTACAGATGGGGAAAATAAAGCTCAGAGAAGCTATGTGATTCACCCAAATTCTCATAGCTCAAAAACTGCAGGCAAGAATTTAAACTCGGGCCCGTCTGCCCAGAGTCTAAGTCCTTAGCCAGCGTGCCAAGCTGAGCTAGTGGTGTTGGGCATAGCACCCTTCTGGCTCGACAGTATTGCAGTTCTGGATCTCAGTCTCTCCCAACATAACCTTCTTCCTTTCTATTTCAAACAGATTATTCAAGGCTGAGGCTTGAATGAATGTGAGGTCTTAACTGCAGGTTGCAGTAAGCATCCAAGATTCAGATAGCCAAAAATCTAGCATCCATGGCGCAGGGAGTACCAAAACTCCTTACTGGCCTTGAAAAGTGACAGTCATTAAGACGAACATGGTCCTAGGAGTCAGCATGGCTGAGTCAGCTTTATTCTTGTTTGGAAATTTGCTGTGCATTTTTGATACTCATCCAACATCTCTGGGGCTTAATTTATTCTTGAAGTTGGCTGTGGGAAGTAAGTGAGGGTTAATCAAGCAATCCAGGTGGCAGGAAATTTACACCTCAATAGAGGGATTAAATTGTCTGAATCCCATGCTGGGACACAGGTTCATAATCTGCTGGGATGCAAGGTACTATTTCCCAGATATCCTGTTTCATCCCCTCAGTACTTGTTTGAAGGGAGACAGTAAAGCCAAAAGGACAAGGCTACCTTTGGAAGACCTAGAATGGCTGGGGATCATTCACAAGTCAGGCCACCCAAAGTTGAAGGCAAGAGCTGGTTTCACTTGGACCGATGGACTGAGGTGAATGAGTATACTGTGAAGGGGCCCTTCCTCCAACTCAGGAAACAAGTGAGCTTCATAGCAGGCACCTGCGATTGAGTTGTGCATTGGGAAAGTGGCATGGTGATGTCATCAGCCCTGGGGGGTCATCCCTTGAGTCAATGGGATCCCTGAGAAAGGTGGGTGCCATTCAGGGTCCCAGAAATAAAATCCACTCCACTGGGTTCATCTAAACTGTCTTACTTAAATTTAAGTTTAAAAGAGAAAATGTAAAACACGTACTTAGCTGTTTATCATAGAAATAATAGCATCATAAAATAAATTACAATGTCCTGAAGGTTAAAATATGGGTCTGAGAACCTTTCGTTTCATCTTCTCCCTGCCTCTGTCAGTCCAACCTGGCAGTGTTTCTGATGGTATAAAATTCTCAAAACCTTCAACTCTGGAAATTTCCTTGTATTATTTTATCTCCCCTAATTTTCTGTTATGTCTTCCTTAAACTTTTATTAGTGGAATGTTGGAGTTCCTAGATTAATCTGCTGTGTTTACTGTTTCTCTCATATGTTACATTGCTTTGTGCGTTTACTGTGTCCCAAGTGATAGCCTTCCAAACTGTCTAATAAATTATTTTATTTCAGTATTATTTTTAATTTCTAAGAATATCTCCTGTTCTGTCATTGCTCCTTTTTTATATCGGTATGTTCTTGTTTATGGATGCAGCATTCTCTCAACACTTTGTGCGTACTAATTTAAAATCTCAAATGGTTTTTCTGTATCTGATAGTATTTCTGTCTTCTCCTCCTTCTCCCCCTCCGCCCCCTTCTTCTTTTTATTTTTACTATTTCCTCCTAATCCATGCCTTCTCACTGGTTTTCATCAAATGTGTGATGACCTTTGAAGGGCCATATTATTACGTAGGGATCCTCTCTTTGTTTTCTGGCTTCTCACCTGAGTGTTTGGGCTGACATAGGCTTCCATGAAAGTGGAGAGGCCATGTTAACAAATGACCTCCATATAGGGAGCAAAGGTAGAGAACACCTCCATGACTGCCAAAATAAAGCAGCCTTTACACTTGTGTTGAAGACATGGGTAATTCTTTGATGAATTTCCCTCTAGTTGGAGCTGCCATCTCTTCCTTCCTCTGTTGTGGAGATTTGGAGTTCCCTAAGGATCTCTCTGCCTGTTGCCACAGTCCCTTTCCAATCAGACCTCCTATTCCGTTTACGGTTACTTCCTGCAGGTCTCTGTTTTGGCCAGGTGGGAGGAGGGAGGGGGCAGTGCCAATAAGTAGGAAGAACATCCCCTGCCTTGGCTGTCCCACCTTGGAGCCTGGCTCTGCCAAGAAAACAGCTCCCTTCTCTGCCAGAAGAACAACTCTCCTCCCTGCCAAGCCTTCTTCCACACGTGTTCCAGATTTCTTTTCTGTTGTTTCAGTTTGTTCATCTATATAATCCCCATTTACTTTCTCTTCAGGAAATTCATAAAAAATATCTGATATGCTGATATGTTTTCAGTAATTCCGTAATTTTTATTTCCTGTTAAATTTTGCCACCATTTCAATCAAGACTTAGAAAAAGA
This sequence comes from Pteropus vampyrus, assembly GCF_000151845.1. Taxonomy (NCBI): domain Eukaryota; kingdom Metazoa; phylum Chordata; class Mammalia; order Chiroptera; family Pteropodidae; genus Pteropus; species Pteropus vampyrus. Next base: position 9,952,796 of record NW_011888796.1, on the reverse strand, counting down.
GAGAGA
>NW_011888796.1:9940289-9952010 GCF_000151845.1 Pteropus vampyrus | reverse complement strand
ATAGGGTAAAACTGGGAATTGATAAAATCCTGGGGTTGGGGCCAGGGAAAATGAGATGGCTTTGAGACAGGGCCTTGGACATGTAGGAATTGATGTTGGAAAAGTTGTCCAAGAAGAGAGAGATCCTGCTGGTAGGTAAGAACTGTGTAGCAAGGGGCATTTCATGCTCAGGAGATGCCCCAACTTCAATTTCATGACAGCCATATAAATATAAATAGCCACTTAAATATTAAGTGTTTTCCATGTTCCAGGTACCGTGCTGAGTGTTTTATCCATATTATCTCATACAAATCTTTCAACAACTCAAGGAAGTAGATGTCATGTGCTGGATATGGTCTATTGCCATTTAACATCATTCACATCTTTTTCTATGTGCCTTCCTATGTTGCTGGTTTGGGAGATATAAAAACCACATTTCCCAGATTTGCTTGCCTAGGGTTCTAGATGCAAAAAAAGTTCCAACTGTGAGAAGGAATGGCCCAAGATTTGGAAGGTAGAAGGTGGTGACTATTTGTTTGCCACTGTTGGTCCTACAAAGTAGAGTCAGATGGATGTGAATGTTTGCCAGAGAGAATTTCACATTTCAGTATCTGGTCACCAGCTTTGTGGGAATGAGAAGCGGTGGTGGCAGCAGCACAGTATCTTCATGGCCTCTGGATTCATCAATGGTGGCATGCCCTTGAAGTCTATGGTCCAGTGGGGGCTCACCTGACTTCCACTATTCCAGTCTTCCCTACCATTTGTAAGTACTATTTCCCTGTATTAGATGCATTTTTGCTTAAAATACCTGGAACAATATTATGCATTAAACTCATATACACTATTATCGTTTCCATTTTATAAATGAAGCAAGTGAAACTCAAACAGGTTAAGTATCACACCAAAGTCACCCAACTATTAAGTGGTGGAGCTGGATTTAAACCTAGGTGTATCATACAACAAGGCCTATATACTTAACTACAATGTACGGTCTCTTGTTCTCCATCTGAAACCATCTTATACTAATGTAGACTGCTCAGTCCTTAATATTTAAAGGTAGTCCTATGACTGGTTCATCAGCAATAGAATGTGTACTTTCTGGATGAGTGGGTCAGAACTGTGGCCATGGGTACCACCAAGGTCAAACTTTTGCCTTTATCTCCTTATCCAACGTGCTATCAATGAGGTAACTCAAATCCTTCCAATCACTCTGCCAACTCTGAATTTCCTACTGGTCTTAAAAAATAAATTTAGTTAAATTTGTGTAACATATGCAAATAGGTTAGCGGAGCCTGCAAATTCTTTTTGAAATTAAAATAATGGGAATAGTCTTGATCCTGAAAAGAGAAAACTTTTGCAATTTTCATATTCCACAACCTTCCCCCACTTATACTTTATTAAAATGTAAGCAAGAGCAGAATATCCCAGAGGTGAGTCAATGATATAGAAGATATGTTTTGAGAATTTCTTTTTTCCCAGATCAAGAACAGTTTGTTGCTATAAAGGTATTTGCCATTTTAAGAAAAAGAACTTGAGTGGTGGTTATTATACATTTGTCTGACTCAAATACTAATAGGAGCTAGGTTATTCATCATAATTAAAAGGAATTTGGGTCTCATCAAATCAGCTCAGCTACATCCTGTGTTCTCCAGTCCTGTGGAGAGGACAGAGTACTGTAAGGATGTGCTAATGGGCATCTCATTTTAGATGGAAATGCTTTGTTCCTGCAGTAATACGCTCATGATTCTGCGTACATTTGAGCTGCTGAGCTCAGAAAAGCCTAGGGATTATCTAGCTGGTGCTCTTAAGCTATGCATTCATTGCTCTATGCACATACTGAAATCACAGACGCTCCACTTCAGACTGCAAGGAGCAAAGCAAACCCATTGTAATTGGGATGAGCACTAAGGTTTGATATAGCAGAAATCACTAGTGAATATTATGGAGAGGAACTGAAGAGTTCTGGTTGTTACTTCTGGGCACTTAAACTATTCATCTAGTCTGGATGAACTGAGAGCACCCAAAATCTAATTGAAAACGGTAGGGATTTGTGACATTATGTATTATATTGGGGGACCTGTGTTGATTCATACAGTGATAGAGGAAGATTCATATACGGTGAGAGAGCTAGAATAATATACTTCGACCAGGTACTTCCTAAAAATTAATTTCACAGCCCTAACCATATCTAAGCATTGCTCCAATTGGGCCAAGAAAATTCACTTTAATCAGAAAATCATTCAAGAGTATTAAATGCTCATGTTACTGCCAGGTATTTGTATATGAAGGAAACCGAAACAGTCATTGTAAACTTCCATTTGTCAGAGTTCTGGTATGTACAGGGAACTTATTCAAATAAGACCTAAGGAATATCTTTTTATTAAATCTGTTTTCACTTTAAAAGGATAATTTGTATTCTGAGCTTGGGGTCACAATATGATGTTATAGAGATTCATTGTGAATTTAAGAAAAGCAATATTCACTTTTCCATGGGAATAAGTCATATTTTTCCTAAAAGAGGTTAATGGAAGCCTCCAACTCAAGTACACTCCAAAGATACATTTTTATCTTATGTTTCTGAACAACAATTTTTTGGCAGCCTCTTTCACATATGTGAAACATAGCTAAGAACTTGATAGGCAACAAAAAGGACCTCTTAGCAGAAAAGTGACATTCACAAAGTCCAGGGACTCAAGGTCGTGTGCCTTACCTACACAAGAACCTCATAGGTGCTCAGCAGAACCTCTCCACTCTTATTTTGCCCACAAATCACTGAGCTTGACTTTTGGTCATAAAACAGATGGGAAGCAACAATTAGAAGGGATAGCCAGGTAGCTACTACAGATGAAATTTGAAAAACAGGAGTAGAAATAAATGCTATAAAATGTAGAAATAAGATTTCAAAGAACACTATGGGCTTAGTTCATTTCATATATTGGAAAATAGCACCTCAAAGTTTCCAAATAAACTTCTAGGGTATATACTACATCCCAGAATAATCATGTTCATAATGACCATCCCAAGGTACCAGGGAAGTATTTGGAATACTTTTTAAAGTGTAAAGAAGAGTGAAGCACATTTTATTTATTTATTTATTTATTTTTTAACTTTTAAAAGATTAAGTTTGTTGGGGTAACATTGGTCAATACAATTATATAATTTTCAGGTGTACATTATAATTTGACATCTGTACATTCTATTGTGTGTTTACCACGCAAAGTCCAGTTTCCTTCAGCTACTATAAATTTGATCCCCTTTACCCACTTCAGCTTGCTCCAACCTCCCTATATTTGACCCCCTTTAACTGTCTACCTCCCACATTCTCCTCCATCCGCTACCCTCTGGTAATCACTAGTCTATAGTCCACGACCATGGAGTCTCTGTTTGTTGCTTTTAGGTTTATATCCCACATATAAGTGATATCCGTCTGGTGAAGCACATTTTAGAAAGGTTGCCGTCTAGAAAGACAGAAGCTAAAATTGGTGATTAAAAGGATAAAAATCCAAATTTATTTGGGACTCCTCATCTTTCCAAATGAATTAATTTCCCATGATTGTCCTATAGCCAGTGTTCTATTATGTGAGATTTTACTTGAAAGAGAGAAAAATAAAAAGGTTTATTATCTATTCATGGCTACGAGGTATGTGTATATATGAACATATGCTAGTAAATTTGTCAAACGAATGTGTGTATATATATAAGCACATAACATCTCCATACTGTTTAAAAAGAGAACACATGAGTGTGTATATGTGGTCATCCAAATCTTCCTGTGATCAGAGGTTTTTTAAAAGCGTGTGAAGGTTTAAATCTAATGATCTGGTTGGATTTTCAGTTTTGCCATTGCTTACTGATTCAGGCTAGGTATTACATCATTTGTTGGTTATAGCTTTCCCTTGCCCGTTAGGAAATTGTGTTTTCTTCATGTCTAAGTTTCTTCAAATATTCGAGACACATGCTTTGTAAAATAAAGTATTCAGGTTTTTGAAGTTTATTTAAATAATGAATTTTCCAGACTGTGAGATCTGGAACTGAGATGTAGGCAGCAGCCATAATAATAATACCTAATATAACAACTTGGCCATTTATGAAGCATTTTCACCCATATGTTCCATTTGGTTGATATGATCTGAAGTCTTTTAAAATCTATAACACTTAACCTTCTTTTTATATTTTTATTTTTTAAAAGAAACTAGGTCATTCACTTTGCGGTAGAATCTCACAATCTAGATTTGGCTGATGAGCCCACATGATGTCATTTAACATATTTCTCTATTCCCATAATTTTGTAAACTAGTATTTACATTTAAAAGTGTGATTCAATTCAGATTCAATTTTTTTAAAGGCTCCCTCATAGGTGGGGCTATGACTTCCCACTGAATCACACCAAAAGCCTCATAATGTCTGCCTGTCTTTCCCATTAATGCCTTTAAGATTGTTCAGTCAAGGTGTTGTCTGAATCCATCCATTGTAATGTTCCCCATCAAAATTTTACCTAATACTTTGAGTGGTCATTGATCATTGTCTAGACTAGATCTGTTGTTTCATTGGGTGTTCCAAAATGATAATTTTCTAATCCCACTATTCCTTATGCATTTATTAGCTGGAACTCTATAAAGAAAAGTTTGCTCTTGTCAACTAGTTGGGAACCTTAAGATACATTTAACACAGAACAGGAAAGATAGATGTAAAGCCCGTGCTTTTACCACTGTGCTACCCTGGATACTGCCTTCCTACAGGTGTGACATGATAGATCAGCCCTGGCATCCAAAGGCTCTAGGCAAAGGAAGTCCTCATTGTTAGATCCCAAAGTAGTCTATCCAGATTGAAGTAGGAGTCAAGTTGGAAGATGGAGTGAGAAGGTAGGGCCCAGCTCTAGGGAAAGGAAACTGGCAAAGTTTAGGCAGGTTTTCAGGTGCATCCTGGGAGGCAAATGCAGGCACAGAACTGGAATGTGATGGGGAAATAGAACAGAGACCCAGAAATATAGACCAGGCACACTGGATGTGGTTGAAAGAGGGAGGAGGAAGACTATCAATGGACATGAGAGGGTCCAGGGTCTCAATCCAAACAAAAATGAAACTGCCAAAGTGTGACTGGGCTCCTTGAAGGGGACAGGGAATGAATAATAAATGTGGGACAGGCTCTGGAGTGAGAGTTCTGAAAGGCATTTGTGAAGGGCCTGCATTTGGACGGTTAAGGGACTGTGCTATCCCAGCTGGGTCCCAAGATCTCTATGTCTCAGCTGGTTTGGCACCAGCTACTCCCCTAATTAGAAACTTTACTCCCTTCTGTGACAGAACAAAGAAGACCTGATTTCCAAAGGGACATAACCAGAGAAAATGGGGCCAATATTGCCTTTAAATGGCCAATATAGTCACTGCTGGTTCAAACAGTACTGTCTGGTCAGTGACTCCTCCATCGTGTTTTTGCCTATGTCTGACCCTACTCCCATCACAACGACAAATTCTCAGAAAAATGAAGTTGAAGTGTTTCAGGTTCCAGAGTCATGCTCTCTAGGCCAGAATGACTAAGATTTGTAAATGCAAAGTATTGGCAGGGCCTCTGCCCATCCCCTCAGCATCTGACCCTCTCTCCATGTGGGAGCTTTCAGAGAATTATACCCACTATTCTATTTAGGAATTGAGGAATTGACTGCTAAAAACCAAAGCACGTCAACCAATTAAATTAAATTTTCTTTTCTTCCTGCTGCATTACTTACACACTAGAGGGCTGAGAATTATTTTTAGACTTAAAAAATAGCAGTTTGCTTGTGCTTGCCATCCAATTTGTAACAGATTTCCAGATTAACACTTGCGAGGTTTATGGCCACATTTAATCACAAATGTAATTCTGTATTCCCTCAATACGCTCAGCTCAGGGGATAAAAATAGCATTGCATTCTGGTTGGGTGAGTCTCGGCCACGGGGCTTTGCTCCCCAGTTGCTGTTTTAATGTTGTTATGGAATTGCTATCCTTTTTTAAGGGTGTGTGTTTACAAGGCAGCATTCGAGGGCGGTACAGTATCTGATGTGCTATAGGCTCAGCAAGGCCCTCAGTACGCTAGAGAGGAGATCTGTCCACTGAGCAAATGAAGAGAGTAATTGTGTCTGATTATCTGGTGAGATTTTACAACTGAGAAAGTATATAGTACATGCTTTCTTAAAAAATTACTTTTGATAACGAGTATTTCAGTAGGTGAAAATTACTCCATAAGAATTGTCAAGGACCTAGCTTATCTTTTCTCATGGAGTGACTTCTAATGAACCCTAAAAAAAGGGCAAGAAACTCCAGTGAGAAGTGCACAAAGCAGCAGGTGTTGACTTCCACCTTAATTTGTTTTGTTTCCTTTTATAACTCTAGTCATTTGGGTCTGCCAACATGAAGCTGTGGAAATAAACGTCAGGAAATAAACGTCACTATAATCCGTCTACATTAGGCATCCTATGAAGGTTTGATTCTGGACTCTAGAAATTCCAGTGTTTCTAGGTCTCCATATTCCTGTGGTGGATTTTCAAAGCGTGAAGAAAGTGCCCACAGCTGCCTACAGAGGTATGGGAATTCATCGCTTTTTTGGAGAACTTTCAACCCTCTGTGCTTCCTTTCTTTGCAGCATCTTAAATAATGTCTTATTCATTGCTCACCTTGTGTTATTCTATGAATGAAGATCTTGCTGGTAGAATTCCTGAGCCTATAAGATACAGTCTTGCTTTTCTTGACAACTACCATCCCAGGAAGACTAGATTCTCAGTGCTCACAACTAGGATTTATAAAACAAAAACAAATGCACCTAAGGATTGAGGCAAGTGAATTTGACATCTCTGGGAGAATTACTGACTCCTGCCAGAGCCCTCTGTAGCCCTCCCTGTCTGCCTTTCCTTCCAGGCCCTCTTTTCTGCCATCTTCTTCATGAAGCCTAACTAACAACTCAGACAATATCAATCTCTAATTTTGATGATTTCTCAGAATATGTTTTTTTAACTGATCGATCATATAATGTCTATGTCAATTGACATTTCCCCTCCCCCGCACAAAATCATGGCATTTTAGAGCTGGAAAAAAAAAAAAAAAACTTAAAGAACATCTATTTCAGCATTTACTCAAAGTATAATCTAAGAACTCCTGAGAAGAGGGATGTTATAAAGAAAGGGTTCTACACCTGCATTAGGTTTCAAGGGCTACCACAACAAAGTCCTACAGACTGAATGGCTTAAACAAAAATTTATTTTCTAGTTCTAGAGCTAGAAGTCTGAGAACAAGGTGTCAGCAGGGTTGGTTTCTTCTGAGGCTTCTCTCCTTAGTCTGCGGATGGCCGTCTTCTTCCTGTACCTTTGTATTCTCTTCCCTCTACCAATGTGTCTGTGTCCTAATTGCCTCTTCTTTGAAAGATATCAAACAGATTGGATTGGGGTCTATCCTCATGACCTCCTTTTAACTTAAATTCTTTAAACACCCTATCTCTAAACACAGTCACATTCTGAGGTACTGAAGGTTAGGATTTCAAAGTATGAATTTGAGGAGGGACATGATTCAGCTCATAACAACAAACGAGTCTGAGAGCATTAATGTCAATTCCCAAGTCACATTGGCTAAATTTCAGAAGATTCCATAAGCCCTTGAGGTAACAAGCTCCTTCTTCTAAATGTTTTATATTTATATCCTAAATATATTTAATTTAGGATACTTTTTTCCAGATAATTTTTATTAAGTTCCTATAGAACATCATTTAGAAATACCGATTCTATCTCTCCCCTCTCTTTTACAAATGAGAAAAACGAGGCTCAGATATTAAAGTGACTTGGTCAAAATCACTTTGTCAATAGTTGGAAAATGACAAGGTCTCACCATTGTTGATTTGTAACCCTATTGAAGCTTTGACCCATGTAGCCCATTCTCAGAGCCAGGACACATTTAAAGAAGCTCTACTTAGGAAGAAATTTTATTGTTTACTTGAATGTCTTAAAGGAAATCAAAGAGCACCTAAGTAACCACCTCAGCAGCTCCCCTTCCCTCTTTTTCCCAAGAACATGGCATACTAGACTCTTAGGAACTTTTCAATTACCCTAGATCACACTGGCAAAACAAAATCAAAAATACTTCCTTTACCCCAGCCCAAGACATTTTTAACATCTCTTCCCTTCCCCTCTCTTCCAGCTCTCTATTATGCGTAGCTATTATTCTGGAAGCCCTTGCAATCCTCCTACCTCTTTGGGCTTCTACTATTTCTGATACAACATCGAAAATGCCAGAAGAACATGTCTGGCAATGATGAACTCTCTTTGGGGGCAGGAGCGGAGAGGGGAACATTGAAACAGCAATGGCAGGATTCTTTTGAGCACACTACGGAAGACAGGAAGTCAAAGACCACTCTTAAGAGTAATAAAGCCTTGCCTCCCTGACTCCCAGCCTTTCTTCCTTTCTCTCTCTGTGTTTTTTTAACCTTGAGTGCTGTCAAAGCATTCTTCATTGCTCATTTCAACAGATCCCACAGGCATAGAATACTGAGGGAGGTTAGGGGGCAAGGTGGCTCCCTCAGGCTTCTACTCCTTGAGGAATACTTCTAGTTCTCAGATGCCATACCATGTAATTCTATTCACCTCACAGCCAACTACTCCTAGGGATGGCAGTCATGGTAGCATACCTTTCTGAGGTGGAAATGTCAATAATGTTACTGATAGTGACAATTGACATAAGCTGGAGTTGACACAATACTTACTCAATTCAGGCCCTAAGCACACCGCTCACTGCTATCTGCCGTTACCAAAGCCCATTTACCTACACATTTTTATTTCAGAACAAACTCTGGGATGCTAAAGGTGTAAGGACACATTGTGACAGATTTCGGATGAGAGTAGCCATTTCAGTCTTCTCTATCTATGGTGAATGCCCAGCACTTAGCCCTTTGTATATCATTTTAAAGGTCTTCTCCGAGTACGCAGGGCTTTTAAATCAGTGGGACTCACTCATGCTCTTTTTAGTTGACATATGTTAAAAAAAAAAAAAAAAGAGCTTTGGAGAACCCACCCCTGAATCCCCAGGATTCATTCTCACCTTCTCTACTTCTCCTGCTTCCTCGCTGGCAACTACCCAGTGTCTCTTGGCCTTTTAGCCTTGTCTCCTGTTCCTGGCCCCATAACGTGCCCCTTGGATCTGAAGATGGAGCTGGCCTCCCCTTCTCAAACCTGGCAAGTTCCTCAAACCTGATTTACCCTTATTCTCTGACTCTATCTAATTCTAGTTCTACTGGTCACTGCCACCTTGCCTCTATAAGCCCCTCACCCCAGATCTCCATCTTGGCAATACTCTCACTGGCCCTGATCTAGTTCCTCTCAAAGTCAGAAATAAGACACATCTCTTGGATTAGGAGCCCAGAAATAGTCTCCCTTTCCCAAGCTCCAAAGAATTTTCCTTTGGATTTGTTCAAGGGAGCCCCAGCACTGTTGTGCTGCTTTTCGTGATGTTTGGGTTGATGATCACAAAGAGTACTGGAGATAAAGTGCTCTCAAGCACGAGACTCAGATTATCAGGTGACATGCTGCCTGCTCAGGAAAATCCGCACAGACTATCATGTAAAGATGTCCATGAGGATGATTTTGCCACATAAGGATTTCTTCTCCCATTTTTAATGTATTATTAGATATACAATATCAGGCATAGTAAATAAACCCGAGGATTTTAAATGAAAGCTAAAACAGGCTTTAAAAAATCTCAGCATAAAAAAAAAAATCCCAACAGTATACATTGTTCCCTCCCAAAGAACCAGTCTTTGCATGATTCTTATCTCCAGTGATTTTTACTGAAGACAATTCAGATTTGTTATTTTAATGGGCTTTCTAGAATCAGATGTGATGCTCATTATTCTTGCACGGTTGTTTTACTCTTACATTTCTCAAACAAATAAGGGAGCCAGGGGACCGGGGATGCTAATCATTCCATAACCGTCACATGGTAACAGCAAGGCTTTTCAACTCCAATATGGAAATGGTAGCAAAAATACAGCAGTAAGGCCTGATGGAGGATCCTCTAGGGCATCAGATAAATAATAAAATAAAGCTTATCTATATTCAGATCAATTCTGCAGCAAAAGATTGTCTTCGGCCACTGTGCATAACAGGGTTCCAGTGTAGATATTAGTTAGCAGAGACGGCACGGATAAAGAAACAATAGAACCAGATGTCCAGAGGATTGTCTTTCCTTTTTATTTTCTTCCTGAATTTAATAATTTGCATTTATTAGTTGCAAGTATACTCTCAGTTTGGGGCTGTATTATTCTAGGGAAATAATGTGCGATCTCCAATAAATTGGCTCCCCACCCTCATCTTTCACAGATTTATCAACTGCTACCTTTACTCCTATGATCACACGTACACCGTCCTCTCTTGATCTGGCCAGCCAAGGTAGGAGAGATTTCTGATTAGCATATGAATTAGCCCAGGAGCCAACATCTAGAGAAGCATCTGGGGCCTGAAAGACACTCTTGGTGACTTGGTGAGGACCATCCCTAACAGCACGGTGTGTGTACTGAATGAGGTACTTGGAGAACAATTTCAGTTGAAAAGGAAATCAAAGAATTCTGGTTGGTTTGGTGAAAAGTCGCTTCCTAGTTCTCAGGATAATCACTTCAGTTACCTCTCTTTTCTCTTTCTCTTGCTTTTCTATCTGTCTGCCCCCACAATTTCTCATAGCCCGTATTCAATTCCACTTTACTAAATATTTGTGTGTTTTCCTATACCAATAAAGCATGGCTCATTCATGCAGTTAAAGTCATGAACAACTTATTTATGCACAGTGGAGAAGGGGGAGTAGAAAAGAGAAAGAAGATTGGTACTAAATTGTGAGGCCATGGTTCAAACAGACCTAGACTTGATTTCCTGTTCTGCCTTTACTAGATGAGTGATTCTGGGGAACCTACTGAACATCTCTAAGCTTTGGTTGTCTCATTTGCAAAACAGGCATAAGAACGCCTACGTTTCAGGGTCACTGTAAGGATTAGAGACAATATATAGGTTCCCAGCTCATAGTAGATGTTGAGGAGATAGCTGCTGTTAATATTTTACAGAGTTATATTACATATGCAACTTGATATCCTGCCTTTCTCATTTAATACTATAATACGAGCATCTTCCCACATTTGTTAAAACTCTGCAAACATTTAAAAATGCTAGAAAGTATTCCATTGAAAGGATGTACTGTAATTACATAACTTTATTTTGTGATTCTTAAGTTGTGTTTTTGTTGTTCTTTCTTTTTTCTATTTACAAAGGATGTCATATCTTTGAACATAAAGCTTTATCTTCATTTAGGTATATTTTTCTCATGGACTTTGTTCCTAGAAGTGGAATCACTACGTCAAAGGTTATGAGCACTTTTAATCGTCTTGATATATAGTGCCAAATTATATTCCAGAACTCCCGTTAGCCATGTGCAACATATACCCTTGGCAGCCAGAAGAGACACCACGAGTTGCTTACCCGAGAGCCATGACTTTTCCTTTTTCCCTGTTCATAGAGCACAGTTTTGGTCAGATACTCATGCTTCCCCTGTGAATAAACTAATCTTGATAATTTCATTTCTCTTGCCAATGATTGGTGTAGAGGTGGCCATGTGACCCAATCTTGGCTAATGAGATGAGAAGTGAGGTTTATTGGGCAAATATTTTCATTCTTAAAAAAGAGAGAAGAAACAGTCTTCTCTCACTGGGCATTGTCATGTCTGCTTGTAACACCTTGACCCATGCCAGCT